>NC_085050.1:62631620-62931620 GCF_963662255.1 Cinclus cinclus | reverse complement strand
AGCAGTTACTTGAAAAATCCCTGATTTAGGAAGCCATACAATAAGATGTCCATGGGTTGCTCTAGCCTTCACTGGAAGCCAAGTCGTCACCTAGCATTCTAAAGCTCCCAAAATAGCTCCACACAGATCATACAAATGAACATTAATACAAACCTAATTTAGGGAAAGTTAAACTGCAGCCCCAGTAAAGTGTTTTTTCCAAGGCAAGTTTCCCTTGCTGGAATATGCATTTAGCTATGTTTATAAAATAAGATTTTCTGCTTTTTTTTTCCGCAAGGGCAGGTGGAAAGGAGGAAAGGTAAGAATGAAGTCAACAAGAAAAGGGATGAAGAGGGTTGGTAATACCAGGGACTTACATCTGTGAGGATTTTCCCTGTTCATATCTAACAGTCAAAGTAGCAGGCTAACAACTTCTCCTAAAGGTATCTGTCATTTGTTCTAGGTTTAAGAACTGTGCTTCATCACTATTCCTTAAATAACTATCTTGCACTATCTTGTAAGCTGGTTAGCTAAGCAATACTTAATACTCAAAGGTGCTGGCACCCACTTCTATGCATGCTAAACACAAATTTATGGTGCTCAGGATGTAAGTAATATACAGCTGAGTTACAAATAATACATTAAAGCAATGCTATGCAAGAATCACAAAATTTGCTTCCTCCCTCTTTTCCTTTACTCTTTGATCAGCTGTAGAACACAACTGTCTGAGGTTCTTTTCTTTCCTTCTCTGAAGAATGCTGGAAGTTAGATTTTTTCCAGAAATCCTTTTGCAGAAAAGAATCTAGCAAAACAACACAAAATGCAGACATGGAGGTAAAATTGGAGATTAAAGTATATTGAGAACAAAGAGGCTACAAGGAGCTGGAACTGCACAGTAATTAGTGACCAACAGTGGGAATTTGCTTAGAAGGCAAGCTGGATGAGGCCAAAGTCATGTACTTCCTCTCCTGGATTGTCAATACTTTAAGTGTTTAAATTGCAGGCATCTCCAGAGATGCCTCAGATCCAAGAAGTATTCAATGGCTTCCACACCTCTGCCAATATTCACATCTACCTCCCAACACACTCATCTGCAGCATTATCTTCAGACTGATACATGCAATGGATATATGACAAGTATCACCTTCAGTGTAACATCACAGAGCTCTCCAGCTTCAAAGAAGTGAAGGAGAGAGCTGTGAAAATCCTTCCAAGCCTCATTTGCCTCAAACACGAAGACATCCTCATCCCCATCGCTGTTGGAAGGCCGAGTTTGCTGCTGCTGCTGCCGCCTTTTTCCTTTTATCAGATGTTGTTTTGCCTGCTCAGGGACCATGGATTCCGAAGCCATTGGCTGTTTCTTCTCTCACTGCATCAATCTCCAAAAACTCCTGCCAAGATAAAATCCAGCCCATCAGGAGTTAGGTTCTAAAATTCAGTTCTGTTCATCTTCCTGTTTAAAAACACACATAAAAGAAGAAAATGAGACATTAGGTAATGCTAGTATATAACACTTCAATTATTTTATAATACTACCTATGATCTTGGGGAAGCTGAGAGGAGAAGGGACAAAAAAAAAAAAAAGAGATCCACAGCTAAGAATCCTATGTAGGTACGTTTAGGAAAAGCCGTATTCATGAACTTGCTGTCCACACTTCTTGATAAAGACATGAAAAATAAAAGGCAAATGTAAACTATAGAATCATATAAAATTGTTTGGGTTGCAAAGGACCTTAAAGATTATATAGTTCCAACCTTCCATTAGACCAGGTTGCTCAAAGCCCCATCCAGCCTGGCTTTGAAAACTTCCAGGGATGGGATGTCTGCAGCTTCCCTGGACAACATTTTACAGTGTCTCACCACCCTCACAGCAAAGAACTTCTTCCTAAGATCTAATCTAAATCTCTCCTCTTTTCATTGGAGCTGTTCCCATTTGTCCTATGACCACTTCCCTGTGTAAAAAGTAACTCTCCCTGTTTTTCATAAGCCACCTTTAACTGTTGGAAGGTACTCCAGAGTATACTGAGAAGCATGTTCCTCTTACATCGACTACCTTTGGTTTCATGGCTTTTAATTTATGATGCTTTCATTCTTCATTCTACGCTAAGAGTTGGTGACTGCTATAATTCTGGAATTTAGAGGTGTTGGAGGGAAGCAGACTGGCCAAAAGAACAAAAAAATTCTTCTGCAGTAAAAATCTAAGTCACATGTCTGGGAGCAGAACTGATTTTCCTTTGGGACATCTTGAAAGTGTCCATGCCTCTTACTAAATTTACAGCACTTCATGCATCAATACTGGAGAAAAAGCAAGAAGTGTCCTGAGGCAACCATACTTGTTTCTACTGTAGGTCACAGGGTTGCTGCCAGCTCCACATCCTGTGTGGTGACAGAGCCAGTGGCTGCACTGGGCCAGGCAGGTTAAAGTGAGATCAGACGTGGAATATTTGATGCTTTAAGTGAGGTAAGTACTCTTCCTTTAAAAGACATATAAAAGAAAGATCTTACTTCTTCCAAAACTACAAACTAGATCAAAGAAAGATATTATGGATCATGGATCTTTATACAGTTTATAGCAATAGAATACCTTTTTTTCTGCTGAAAACTTAAGCTTCACTATGCCACATTTACAAATTACTAAGATATTTTTCTAGTTCATTATGGTATTCTGAATCCTCCATGACTGGTGCTCACATTTAACACGCCCTTCCAAGAGGTCACTTAATAGCACTGAGATCTGAAGCTGACACAGAGCTTCAGACACAATCTCCTGAAGTTATAAAAATTAACATGGACAAACAAGAGGGAAAAGATTGACATTGAAATGCTGCACAGGGATGTTGAAAGGCATCATGTGTTATTCATTCACATGATGATGCAGGTAAGATATAGCATCTCTAGCCTACGCTTGTAGGGAACTCATGCTTATTTTGGTCTTTGACTGACACTCTTGCTTCACCACTCCCTGCTTATTCACACCCAACCACTGCTACAGCGAGTAGAGATGCTGCTTTCACACAGAACTGCCACTGCCTGCTAAAGGACACTTCACAGCTCCCAAGTCATAAGGTTTTTCCATCTGACACATATGCTACATTTATCTTCCTGCTTTAACTGCAGCTGCACACAGACTTTCCTCATCTGTTCTGTGTCCTGAGGTAAAAAAGGCTGATGTGTACATTTTACCTATTCTGGGTATGCCATTGTAAACACCAACATAAACCCATGAGTCTTAAGAAAAAATCAGCACTGTTGGGGTGAATTTTTTATGCTATTAATGAACTAAGCAGTAACACAAAAGCCAAACATAACTGATTTAAAGCAATACTTTTCATCCACATCTCACGCTCATAACAAATAAAGGTTGTGGAGATGCTCTGAGCTCTTGCCTGTAAGAAAAAAATGTTGAATGCATACTTGGATTTATATATTTGATACATACCAAGTACCCACTTGACATGGTAGGGGAAGAAACTAGAAATGACACCAGAGGAAACCAATGGCATTACCCAGGCACACAGCCATAGATAAGAAAATCACATCTATGAAGGAGTGCCCAGTATTGTCATAAAAAACATCTGTATGGGAACATGAGAACAAGTCAATTACTGTTCCTCAGCCAACGAGAAGTTTCTGCAACGTGTTAAAAATTAACATGTGTAACATAACCTTCAGAAATATTCAGACAGCAATAGACTGACATATTTCAGCTTTGTTCTAATGAGACTTGGTGGAAGGCAGATTTTCATTCTTCTCCCAAGTCACCAATTCAGGAGCATTTTGCTTCTGTCATACACCTAGGCCATACAATTCTTCTTAGACATCTATCCCCAAATCCTCCACTGGTCTTAATTACAGCATCTCACAATTTGAGTCTTCAAACAAATCATCATCTGCTACAGAAAGTACCACCTGTAGCCATGTTTCATTTGCAGAAAATTCTGGCTTGGGCTCATCTTTAGCCATAAGCCTTTTCCTATGCTCAGATTTTAAATGAAAAAGAAATTAATTTTAGCAGCACTTGACTCAAGATACTAAGTTCTGAAAACCTGAAGATCACTCCAAATTCATGAATATCAGTATAATATATACTCAACAAATGAAGAGAAGAGCCGTAACAGATTTACTCCCCAAATCAACAGTAATTCAACAACATCCAACTACTTGAGGTTAGTTTAGTCCTGGGTGAATGCAACATACACACAGTCTTTCCTCTCTAGAATGCCATGGCCATTCAGAACTCCAATAATATGCTCCCTTTTTCACCTTGGCAACTGAGTCTTCCAGCCTCCAAGCACTCTCATATTTTGATGACATTAAGGGCGTGACCATCACAGCAAGTGACTCTAGGGAAACTAAAGGAAGTGCCTCGTTCATAACATCATCTATCATTCCTTGAAAACAGCTACTTGACACTTTCCATGAAGGAGTAGCTGTCTGGATTAAAAAACAACCAAAACAAAACAAACAAACCCCACACATGTTTACAGCTCACCATCCTTTGCTGAGAGCCAGTCAGCAATTTCCTTGTTCAAGTTAAATATTTAGAAATACTGATGATGTCTGCTATTCTCAAGATGTCCCTCCCCTGGCCATCAGTGCTGGCCCTCAGGCAAGGGACTGAGGATCCTCTCTTAGCTGTTCCTCAGACTTACAAAAGCAAGAAAGGATGGGAGGTCAGAGCACAAACAGGCTATCTTACCACTGCTCTAATTCAGGTAACATCTGAATGTGACATGCTTTTGATTGAAGACATCCTAGCTAAATCTTATCTGGAATAAAGTCTAAAATTTCTCAAGTCACATTAAGTAATTTGGCTCAGTAGAGAAAAAATACCTCCATTTTGAAGCAAAAAGAAACTGAAGACAATAGGCAGTGGTAGGAAATGAATATCATTGCTCTGTTTTCCCCCATTATGAAGTTAAATCCCAGGAATCCTGGCGGACAAGCTAATGTAGATGCTGGAGACATGGCCTCCTTTCCCCTCTGGAGCACCTCTGGAGGTCGTGTCCCAGAAAGAAGGGATCACCCTTATTCTTTCTCTGACACATGGCAGGAAGACGCTTCAGTGACATAAAACAAACAAAATTATGATCGCCACTATAACAAAAACTAGGCATTGTTCAGATAAGAGATAATCTTAAAACTGTAAATCCAACACCCCTTATGATCAGTGGTACTGAAGCTGAAAAAAAGGTGGCAGAAGTGCAGAAATAAAAGATACAGATGAAATTTCCCCAAGCATCCTGTATGCGATTTTGACCACCTGCCCCAAAGATGAACTAAAATCACATCATGATCTGTGCAAAGAAGAGTGGTCAGCCTCCCTCAGAAAACAAAAAGGCCTTTTAATTGAAGGAGACAAGAAATTTGCCTTTGTACTTGTGGCTGTGTAAAACTAACTTGTCTAACAGAGCCTGGTGAGTCTCTGTGGGTACTGAAATGCTCTCACTGCTGCCCAAAAGATCAGAACAGCAGAGGCAGCAACAAGATCTTCTCCAGTTTAATCCAGCAAACACAGCAAGTCGAGTTGTTGTCTTGTGTTGTGCTAAGAAAACTTGAAGGTTTGGAGAAAGGACAGCTGGCAGAGCTAAGGAAGACACAGAGGGAGAGAAGTGGGAAGGGCAGAAGGCAGCTGCAGTGCAAACTGCAGACAAGCAGCAGCTTTGGCAGGGACTGTGCCAGCAGCTGTTTCACTGCTCAGTCTGGCTACAGCTGCACCATCGAGAAGGAACACGGGGTGGGGGAAAACTGACAGACAAAATAGAGTAGAAAATCCTCACTTCTCTCCCATTCTCCCTTCTCATCTTTAATTCTATTAAAGATGATGTGGAAACTTTATGCAAAACTGTTCAGATGCTCACACTAACTAGGTCAAATTAGACAAGGCTGGAAAACATGGGAACATTCAAATTACACACTGTATTACAATCCTATGCCTACTGCACTTTTCAGAGGAAAGCTATTTAACAGAAAGGGGGAAAAAATTGTCAGAAACCACCCATCTAACTGGTTTAGCTTGTTTAAAACTGTCTGGACTGCTTTTGTAGAAACACATAGAAAAGTTTCTTAGACAACACTAATTTACAGTTTCCAAATCCTTTCAGCATTTCCAAGGTGCTTCACAGCAAAAAGTGACATTATTGTTTTGTGTTACTTGTCCCACAGGTAGCTCAGCAACAGTAAAATAGGTACAGCTGGCACCATCTCTCATAACTCTGTATAATCAAAACCCCACCAGTGCTGCAGACACACGAGCAGTGAATAAGAACTGCTCTTCCTTGGAAAAATGGAACAGGAAAGGTGTTTTGTAGAGCATGAAAAGCATAGTCAGATAAAATTTCATTTTGGAAATAATTCTTCCTGGCAGTCCCTTCATGCTCTTTAGAGACGGCTTCCTCCCAGCTCCGTCTGATGCAATGCTCAGTGAATTTCTCCTGAAGTTTAATCCCAGTTTCCATGAAACACCAGAAAGGCCACCTGTCTCCTGGGATTTATAGAATGACAGGTTGACAATTTTGCATAATAGAAAACAAAAACCTCATATTCCATGATTTATTTATGCTTCATTTACTTCAGAACAACCAGCAACATCCCACAGAAATCACAAAACAGCAAAGCAGGACTCTGCTTTGCAGGTACAGGGGTAACTAAGGCATGTCTTTTTTAATGCAAAGTAACCTTGGGAAGACCCAAAAAGTAGAACACGAAATAAAAACCACTGAAAATCAGTGCAGTGTGAGCACAGTGAAGTGCTGATGGATAGATACAAAAATTCAAGTAGCCTACTACATTCACAAGAACACAGAACAGTCCCTTACCAAGGAGAGGCACTATTGTCTTCTCTGATAAACCATATTAAAAATAACAATATTTTAATAGTCTCCACAGCAGCATTTAGTCCAGCCATTCCTGGGAAGTATTAACAGAGAGTAAAATTATTTCTAAGTCATTTGGCAGCTTCCTTTATCCTGGATATGCAAATCAAGGCATGGTACCCACCAGAGCATCCCAGAACTGTAGCCAAACAATGCTTTCCATGCACACACCAGTCCCTTCCTCCCAGGATGCTCTGCCTTAGCTGTCAGCCATCATCACATTCTCTCATTTAGAGCTGAGATTCACAAGACAAACAGCTCAAATCATACAGCAGTATCACCTTCCTTTTATCCCAGAGCTGCAAGGCTCCTTCGAAATCTGAAATCAGGAGGTGGCAGAGGTAATACAAGACAAAAGACTTCACAAACCAAGATGCTACAACCATTGTAGGAAATAATTATTACAAAATCTGTTTGCTGAAGCCTGCTGGGGAAGAACTAAAGCACTGGCTAATGTGGTACTGTACTGCCTTGCATCAAATTACTGGCAGTCATTACACAAAGATCCTGTCTTCGTGTGACCACACTGATTACATTTGCCTTTACATACAAACAACCAACTAGAAAACTCGATGCCAGGCAACTGACATCCCACTAACAATTAATAAAATAAATGAGGTCACGAGCACAGAAACCCCAGGCACAACCTTGCCATGTAACAATGCAGTCACACTTCCTTCACAGCACAAGAGTTTGCACAGAGATTACAGGGGACTCGGTCCAAACTAACTCAAAAACCTCAGACCACATTGCTTGAAGGTGGCTGAACCTTTTGCAGCTTAACCTCCATTTCCAGCAAAGACATCCGAGACACATCTGTTGTGGTTTTAAGATGACAGCACTTGAGCTATTTTACTCGTTGTGGTACTTCTCCATAGTGTGATTTGTTTGTTGATTATCCTTGCAGAAGCCTTTGCAACCAGCACAGAAACCACAGGAAGCCAGGTTTCTCTGAGTCTTGCAACTTTTACAAGAGTAGGATATATAGGAAGGACTTAGGCAGAGGAAGAAACACAGACACACTTCACAGTGGCCAGTAAGCAGCTGAGTGGCGATGGGAAGAGGGAACCTATCGAAGGAGGAGGGAAAGCCAAGCAGGCAGTCTCGAGAGCTGGGGGAGCTGTGACATCTTAAATTCTTATTTATTTGAGAAGGAAGGAGAAGCCAGGAACTCCTGAGGCTCTCCCCAGTAGAAAAGGGCAATTTCTTGCTGTTTTCTTTTAACGCAAATATTTGTTTTGAGGTGAGGTAAGCTAAGCGAGTACTCGTTATCCTTCACAAGATGCCGATAGCGAGCAGGCTGAGGGACTGCCTTCGGCTGCGGTCTCCACACGGAGCACCTCGAAACGCGCGGAGTCCCGGCCCAGCTCATCATTAATGAGCACTTACCTCCTTTTTTCCGAGCGGTGTGGCCGCCGGGGCTCTCTCCGCGGGTGCCACCGCAGCTCCGGCCCCCCGAGCCGAGCCCGGGCACGGTGCCGCCCCTGCGCTGTGTGCGCTCAGCCCAGCGATAACCATTCCCACCGGTTCCACCTCAATCCCCCGCGCACCGGCGCCGTGCTCGGCCCGGCTCCCATCGCGGCGATCCCCGTGGCCCAGGGGGGAGCCGGCCCGGCCCCGCGGCCCTCCCGGGAGCGGCTCCGGGCCATCCCACCCCGCCCGGCCAGGGGAAGGGGCCCTCGCGGTGCTGCAGGAGGGGGAACAGCCGCGGCACCGCCCGCCCCGCCGAGCCCGCTCCCGGGACACCGGGGCGGAACCCGAGGGCAGGGGGCGCGTTACATAAGGGCGGGGGAGCCGCCATAGCGCTACGCGCTCGGGACGAGGGCGCGGGACGGCGGGGGAAGGACGCGGGGTGGGAAGGAGCCCTCCGGACCGCGGGGGAAGGGGAGGCGTGAGGTGAGAACCGCGGTACCCGCCCCGCTCACCTGCGCTGCCGCTGCCGCCGCGGCGGGTCCGGCGGAGCGCCCGCCGCCCGCCAGGGGGCGCGGGGCGCGCATGCGCCGAGGGGCGGGGACACGGCGGGAGCCCCGCGGCGCTTCCCGCGCTCCCGGCCCCTCAGATTCCCGCCGGGAGAGGGATGGGTCTGTGCCTCCCGTCGGGAAACGGGCTTTCCGCGTTCTTGGAGCGCAAAAGGGCTGACCTTCAGCGGGAAGTAGAAGCAGGCAGAGCGACTCCTGAGAAATTTGTCGCCCTGAGAAGTGTTTTTTTTTTTTTCACCCTGTCCCTTCAGTTAGCGCAACCTCCGCTGGAACAACCGTGTGAGGAGTGGATCACTCGGTCTGTCCAGCCTGGAAATGAGGAAACTGCGGGGAGACCCCGCTGCAGTTAGAGCTTCCTCGCGAAGGGAAGCGGAGGGGCTGGCACTGAGCTCTTCACTCTCCTGACCCGAGGGAACAGCCTGAAGCTGTGTCAGGAGAGGTTTAGATTGGATATCAGGAAAAGGTGCTGCTTCCAGGGAGTGGCTGAGCAGGTTGAACAGGCTCCCCAGGGAAGTGTCACAGCACCGAGCCTGACAGAGTTCAAGAAGTGTTTGTAACAGGGCTCTCAGGAACAGGGTGTGACTCTGGGGATGTGCAGGGCCAGGAGTTGGACTCGATGATCCCTGTGGGTCCCTTCCACATCAATCTGTTCTGTGATTCTTTGATTGTGTAATACAAATCAGAGTGATCCTGCTTCAGATTTCGGAGGAACTGCTCTCCGTGAGTTCGGAGAGGGAAGGATGCAATATAGAGAGGAAAAGGCTGTACCAGCTCCTTCCTCTCCCTCTGTCCACCAGCTCTGGGCTCTGCAAGTGAATATTTTTTAATATATACATGTCTCATACAGAGAGATACATACAGCTCCTCCACTGCCGGAATACATTTCCCCAGTACGCACTTTCCCCCTGTCTTGATTTAGTCCCTTTGTTATAGTAGTACCCTTCTCTGCCTGTGGAATAACAAATATAAGTCTTGGTCCCATTTGTTCAAAGCTTGACTTCAGAACTTGGAAAATATTGACCGGGAAAGCTTTGCAGGCTGTTAGAACCAAAGAAAGTCCTTATAAAAGGAATAGATGCCCTGGGGAGTATGGAGTTTTCCTTGCACAAAAGCAAGCACAGCTTGCCAAGTGAAAATGCCCATCACCTCCAGCCCCACAGATTAAGAGCCTAGTAGATTTCCCAGTTCTGCACTGCAAAACTGGAAGCTCACCCACGCTGGATGCGAAGTTCAGCTCTACAGATGTGCATAATAATTCTAGGATTTCTTTTTTTCCTGATCCCAACACAATTCTGCTGAAAAGCAGGAAAGTGTTTTATAAATCCATGTTTATCTGAGAATGAGTGGCTGGAGCTTTGCAGTTCCACACAGAGTATACATATACTGTTTTTAGGATGAGATGCACATTTATTTAGGAATCTTTAAAGGCAAAAATGTCCAACTAAATAACTCTTCTATTTGAGGTGGCCTGTTTGACAAAGAGACAGAACGCTGTCCATGAAAATACGGGGATCAATTGTTATTATCTCAAATATATCTGATGGGTTTGGGTTGCTATTCCGCAGCCCTGTGCCATTTATTCCACAGAGGTCAGAGGCAGCAAAAGTTCAGTGGCACACAGCCAAATTCATTGATATGACATGCTTATCAAAAAATTGCACTAGTTGTAATCAGCCTAGCACGTTTTAGGTTTTGCATAAATACATCTCAGAAAATTCCTGTTCCGCAATGTCATTTTTTTTTGTTTGGTTTGGTTTATTTTTTTTCTGCACATAAAAATCTCATGCAATCCTCCCCAAGTTCATCCATGTTTTTGAAAGGTACTAACCTGAATGTATGTGGCAGAGATGCTGCTGTCCATGTGGAGTTTCCAGAGGGCTGGAATTAGACAAAGTGACCTGCACAGACTTGTGTTTTGCAGATTTCCCCTCCCCTTCTATCACACTGCATGCTTATATTCCCTATTGGCATCAGAGTTTCTACATCATATATTCACATATATCCACATGCCCAGCCTGGCAGCTGCTTTACTTCCCCAGACTTCAAGATCAGAGAGCCTGACACTTAAGAAGTTCCAAGGGAGGAAATATTACCTCCCAGCTTCCTCAGATGAGTGCTGGGGATTGGAGCAAACTGTGTGAAAAGGTAGAAGTCATCAGTGGGCAAACTGCTGTTCCAAATGAGGGACTTTGTGCTGTTATTTCTGGCTTTGAGAGTTAGTGGTACTGCTTGTAATGTATTGTGGCTCTCATCCAATGCCCCTGGAAACCACCAAATAGGCTCTGATTGAGTTCAATCAGTTTGATTAGGCCTTCAACCCATGAAGATGCCATTGCTTGGTTTTACTGCCATAGAGGTGCTTGGCATAGTGCTGCCCCTACTCTCACATACATTCAGATACATACATCCATTAAGTCCTCACAAGCAGAGCTCTACAGGGGTGAGGCATAATCCCCGATGACAGAAAGAGGTTGCCTTTTCCTGGGTGCGGCAGGAGGCTGAATTCCTGGTGATCAATTGTGACTATTCTGGTAAATGCTTCACCTCTCTTCTCTTAGTAAATGTAAAATAAGTATTTGTCTGGATTCTCTTAAAACCTTGAGTTTAAAACTGTAGTAAATTTTTGGATGAGCAATTCTAGAGACCTGTAAAACGTCACTAGTTTATCTTCCTGCTCTAAAGGCAACAAATTTTAAAATATTACTATTCTCTGATAGTAACAATTCTCATAAAACAACAAAAATAAAGAGCCAACTGTGAAAGCTTAAATAGCCATATTTTTTGTGTGTGTGGTTTAATTTTGGTTTTTTTCAGCTGTTTCAGAGGGGAAAAAAAGGAAGTTTACTTTGTCCAAAAGATAAATAATGACCTGGTATGTTCAGAGACAGGGCATAACTTTGGGTGAAATAGATCTTTGGGTGTTGAGTGACTGTGGCTTTGTGTGCTAACCTCAGCTATATCAGCATGTGACAGATATACCTACAAGGTGAAAACTCACAGGACCATGAACAACTTCCTAGAGAAAATGCATGCCAGGTAGCTGTGTCTTGCCAAGGTGTCATGCACTGAGTATAGCTTTGCACCATGTCACTTGACATCTTCCAGAGATCCTGGATTAGCTGCTGGATGAAGAACACCCCTTTCCCAAATATGTTAGTCCACAACTGCACAAACACAGCCATACCATACCCACTGCCAGGCTCCAAGGTAGCAGGTAATCATGGGGCTACACATACATGCAAAACATCTCTTTCTTAGTGCCCTTGAGCTAGCTCTGAGGTAGCTCAGCACTGCACAGCAGGCATTATCTAGAATGGCCTTTAGATTACTGAGGATTGAGCTTTAGGATTTGTCTGCCTGTGATCCATATTGTGTTTGTAAGCACTTAGGAAGATCTGTGTTTAATATAAATGTGTGTAGAGCATCTGAAGTTTTATGACTTCCAAGGCTTCGGATGTGTTGTGTGTGACAGGTCAAAATTGAAACAATCCGTGTCTTGAAAAATAACTATCTGAAAAATCTGTGCTGCTGCTTCCTTATCTTTAGGCCTGTGGCATACATGGTCTTACATCATCCTGCTGAAGGAGAGTACACCTCTGTTTGGCACGTTTCTTCCCTTTTATCTGTTCCCTGCTCCTGAGGGGAGATAGCATGAATTGAGCCACAGCCTCTTCTGCCTCTAAACTGGTTACTGGTTAACCATATTGGTTAGGCACAAATCCTTCTGAGTCAGGAATTCTTTATCTAGGAAATGAACATGTGAACAGTGAGTACTGTGTATGTTCATAAAATGTTGCATTTTAGTGATTCTCAGTCACTCATTCCTAGTGTCATGTCCATTACAGCTGACCCATATAAAAGGAATCTCCTTTCCAAGGTGTCTCCATAGCCCTGTACAGAAAATCTCAGTATCTCAGAAGCTGTTAGCTGTAACTGTGTCTCTGTTAATTAGTGTCCTGATTGATTTTGGTTTTTTGGTTTGGGTTTGTTTGGTTTTTTATTTGGCTGAAAGTATTCATTAAATGAGCAAGAACTGACCAAAGCTCTAAGTGACCTAAAAGGGCACTTCTAAGGAAATAAATAATTAGTCTAAATTTTTTTTTAGCTTTTTCCTGGCTCATACTACATTGCTTGCTATAAATCATGGTGTAGTGTCCTTCCAGACAAGTTCATTAAAATCCCCTTAACATTGTGTTTAAAAGGGCTTTTGGTACAATTTAATGTCTAAGAGAGAGATGAGGATGGAAGTGGAAATGTGCCACATTAGCAGATGTTCAGCTGGGAAATAACATTAATGATTAGGCTGTGCAGCCAGAACTGGTGTTAGCAGCACATGCATGCTTTAAGGACTTGGAGAACTGAGCTACAAATAAACACTTGTTTGTTCCCCTTCCTTGTTTTTCATACCAGAGAAACTTGAATCTTGTCTTTAGCCAGTATAATTCCAGTGTAACTACACAGAAATCACTCAATGAAAATAAATTCAGACCACCACATCTGGATAATACTAAAACCAGCTATTACATGATTTTTGATTTTTCACCTCTCTTAGAGTGCAAATGTCAGTTCTATAAGGCTCACAAAAGTATTAAAAAAAAAAAGTATATGTATTGTATTCCAGGTCAGCTCTTCAGAGGGAAGCGGCAACACCTCATCATGGAAAAGCTATGTGGCCATCAAAGGATTAGTGCAAGTTCCTGCTCAGGCTTTGGGTTTTTCTCCCATTGGAGATTACTTCATGATTAGCAAGCTGGGAGGCACTGGTGAATGTGAATGTCTGGAATTCCTTTATATAAAAATACTGCAACTATTGTCACCAGATTATTTTTGAGCATTGAGTGTATCTTCCTGTTGCAGCACTGGTTTGACTAGAATGTTTCTTGAAAATCATTTTGATTGTCATGTTTTAGAAAATGATCAGCTATCAGCTGTGAACATTAAAAGGCTGAGAGCACAAAGAGGGAATAGTCTGCACAACAAGTTTACTCCTAGAAACACCTGGCTTCTTGGATAAATGTAAGCTTATTCATACTCTGGTAGAAGTTTTGCAGTAAATCTACAATACTACTGTCCTCTTGTTGATGAGCTCAAACCAAGCAAGAGACCTACTTGGAAAAGGAAAAAAATGCACAGTCATAATAGATGCAGAATGAAAGAATCTGAGAAATTGAAGGTACCAAAAAGTTGAGTCAGAATTTTTGCAGACAGTTTTGCGACACTGTCAACCACCAGTGATCTCAGATGCTTAATTTCAGTGGAGAAGTAGTAAAAAACCCACAAAACAATACAAACCCCCTTCCTGAACTGCTGGGTTCAGAAGATTCTATGTATTTTAGAAATCCATGTTCTGAAATGTTGCCCAGAATTGCCTAGACTTTTAAGCATACTGCTACTACCTGCAAGCATTAGAAAGTATTGCCCCAGTCATATTGCTGGGGCCTTGGTGCTAGCAGACAGTGGCACTACGTGGTACAGCCTTGATTTTCTCTTGTAAGTGGCCTAGGTTTGTGCCAAGAAACACAGGCTGAGATGATTCCCCTAACATTCTGAGTAGGATTCAAGGACTTTGGAAAAATGCGGCAGAGCCAGTCGCCAAAGAAGTACCCTCAGAGTTTGCTCAAGTCATGGTGCTTTTAACTGAGCTGTTGCTCACCATGTCTGTGGGAAACTGACTGACTTTGGGCTGACTCCAGCACACAGATAAAGAACAAGGCGCTTCCCATTTTTCCCTTGGAATTTGGTTCTCTGCTTAATTAAGACATCAGTGTTCGGGCCAGACCCCAATTGCACGGCTCAGCAGTGCTGTCATGTTCCTGGCACAGGGCTCCAGGCAGTGCTGGGGCCAAGGAAGAGGAGGCAGGGAAGGCATGGAAGCACCAACTCCCACAGACACCTCAGCAGGAGGCAGAGCACAGGGCCAGAGTCACTAACGTGACGCGTAAGGAGTCCTAGACCAGGGTGTGTGGTACCACTCTTCAAATTTGGGACTTAGCTGTAGGTGGCTGCATGAAACCTGCTCTCAGGGACTCCTGCTGGGCACCCATGTGTGACCAGAGTTTGGGCTAAGCTTCAGCTGAGTGCTGTGGCCAGAAAGAGAACTGAGGAGCCTGGGAGGCCTGGTGACAATTCTGTCACTGGTGTTCCAGAGATGAAGGCTGAAATCCTTGGTTTTGCATCTGTTTCTTTATGCCAAGCAGAATACGTGGAAACTCAAGCAATATGGAGAAGAGCAAGCAGCTCTCAGTTGTGACAGACCTATCCTCTCAGAAAGAGCAGAATGTGTAGTTCAAATAGAAGTAGGACAACACAACTTCTTTCAGAGTAGGCAAAATCACTAAGTCACTCTTCACAGTTTTGGGGGATATGAGTGAGGCAGGGAAGACAGACTTAAAAAGTAGCTCACTGAAAATGCATGCAAATTGTACTCCTTTATCCTTCAGGACTCAAAGCATGCTACTCTCAAATGCTTAGGGGGTTGGAGGGTTTTGGTTTTAAATATGAACCACATCTAACACTCCTTAATTGACTTGTAACTTTCTGGATTTTAATTCTCTGAACTTTGTTTACCCTTTCTTTCGTTTTGCTTTCTCTATGAAACAAAAAATGCACAGCTGGGAACCTGAGCTTCACTCACCCTGAGTGTCCAATTACATGAATGTTCCATGAGCAAAAAGGAAACTATTTTTGTGTCATTTAGCTCATCTAGCAACTATTTGTGCTGATTGCAGCAAAACATTTACCGGTTGCCAGCTAAGAGTAGGAGGGGCTGGGTGGTGAGTGCTCTCCCTTCTCTGAAACAACAAAAAAAAAAAAACAAACAAAAACAAAACAAAAAAAAAAAAAAAAAAAAAAAAAAACAAAAAAAACCCCAAAAAAACAAAAACCACCAAACCCTTGGTTTACAGAACAGCTCAAAAGGCTCAGGTGAACAGGTCGGATTCCAGCAGTGCTGAAGGTGGCAGCTCAGTGTTCAGCCCTGCCTGGGATGGCTGTGGGCCAGCAGCGCCTGCAGTGGCTGGGAGTTGCACAAGTGGGTGCACAGCTCCTCTGTGCTCTGCAGGGGTCTGTGACCTGTGTGTCAGCAGCTGCTGCTGCTGCTCTCTTGGTCCCCAGGCCAAAGATCCTGAGGGATTTCACCACCTGTGCCATCAGAGCAGGGCCCTGGCTTGTGATGAGGAGCTGTGTGAAGTCTGGAGCCTTCCCCTGCACCCCCTGCCCTGGCTCTGCCTTGAAGCCCTGGCCTGTGCATGGGTGCACTTGTGGCACCAGTCATCTGTAGAGAAATACTGCCAAGAGACACTGTGTGCTTTGTGTTAAAGAACTCTATTTATTCATATAAAGGTACGTGGATGGTGCAAATGCCTAATTGATAATCAATATAATTAGCTATATTACATGTACACCTGCATTATTTCAGGTGTTTGCTTAAAAATATGGGAAATTCAGTGTTCATTAGAGCATTTCATAATTCAAAAATATAAATTGCGTGAAAACAGGCCACCCACCTTTGTGGGAATTCCTGCCTCAGCACAATGAGACAGAGGTGATGAGATGTACATTCCAAGCAGCCCTTCTGGAGCTGCATCTCTGCTTTGCTAGCACTCCCTGTTATGCAGGTGTGTTCCAGCTGCAGGTGTGGGATAAGCCCTTAGGTGTGCCTGGGAATGGTGGCCTGGAAGCACCTGCCTGAGCTCTGCTCTGAATCAAAGCCAGCTGAACTATGCTCAGCACATGTTCTGTTTTCACTGGTGCCTCTGGGAAATGACAATCAGTTCTTGCTTTTCACTGGGTGCTTCTCTGCCCAACGACTGCATCAAACTTGACCTCAAACATCTTTTTCAGAAGGTTCAGGGCACGTTCTGGAAACACCCTGAAAGAGACAACATGAAAGTAAAAGTGGGATAGAAACTTAATTATGGGAATAAGGGGCAGTGCAGGTGAGGGAAGATCTGGTCTGGGAGCAGAATGCATACTCACACATGGACTGAGACTGAGACAGTGTCTTAAATTGGGCATTATTTCCCAAGGACATGTAGCCCCAGTCAATGTCTGACAAATTTTAACTCCAATCTCACCCATCTCTTTTTATGACAATTCCAGGACAGGTATATACCAACCATGATTTAGACTACAATATTGCTGCAGAATCCAGGAAATTTTCATACTGAACATAGACATTTGCTTTCTTTTTGCAACAGAGCCCTTTTAAAGCAATTTCCCAGCCTCCATGGCCTGAATCTTTGGTGTTGACATAGAGAAACAAACACTAAGGTCCTCATCTCATTCTGGGACTATGCTGGGGCTGCTTTTTCAGAGAATGTGGTGGCCTGCAGAGCAGTGGAATTCTCCACTGACATCACTCTGCTGAAGCAAGTGGTTCTTGCAAGGGCTTGTGAGAGGGCTCAAAAAAAATCTCTGGATGATGTCTGTTGTCACTGAGAAGAACCACTGCATTACTGAATACCTTGTGATATGTTATAAAATAAAACTTAATCTTGAATCAGATTTTACAAGTCTGAGGGTGGTACACTCAGCAGGTTACAGCTGATACATTTTTTGCCCTACTCACCTTTCAAGCAGTAAAGCAACGCCCTGATTTGATGGAACAAAAACCATTTTCTGGTTGGTCACTATTCCTTCCATCAAAGCCTCTACAACTTCTTCAACCTCCAAAATCTTTCCAAGCCTGCACAGGAAAGCAAACACATAAGAGGTGCAATGGTTAAAAAGGCGGGTACCAGCTGATCCAGGAGGCACAAACTCAGGTAATTCAAATGCAACAGTTACAGGGTTAAAGTACACTGCAGATTTTCTTTAGCCAATGATACACACTGTTGTTATACAGCCAGGTGGAATAGGGGCCTAAAGCTGGGGATAATATGCAGTGCCTTGATGCAAAGAAGGAAGCACAGGAATGCAGAGTATTGAGAGTTACCTTGTACTGGGGTTTTTGACAAATCCAGTGTTGATAAAAACCGGACAAAGGCACGTTGTTTTTATTCCATCCTTTCCCAGGGCACACAGCTCCTCTGTCAGAGCTTTATGAAATCCAACTGCAGCAAATTTGCTTGAGCTGCAGGAGGGGGAAAAGTACAAATGAGAAGGCAGGAATCCTGTTTCCCACCTTTCTACCACTGCAAATGGCCTAAGCCATCACAGATATATATATATATATATAACAGTACAGGCTAGGATGCAAAAACCTGCAAATAATGGAATCCAGCTGAAAGGCAGAGCAGGGACTACTCTAACTTTGCCTGTGCCAGAGTGTAGTGCTGGATAAGATACTGAAACTTGTGGAGTAATTGTGGAAAGCAGACAGGGTGTGAGGAGGCAGACAAAACAGACAGGAAAACATCAGGAAAGTTTAGAAAACATTAACTGGTGTGTGTCAATTGATGCACATGCCATTTTTCCCATGAGAGAAGATTCTTGGAAGGAATACAACCTGAATGTCTGAAATTAAGAAGGATGGGCAAGGCAGATGTGGAGATTAACCTTTCACTATTTACTGTACCACACAGGAGCATCTCAAATGAATTGTGTGTCCTTTGAAATACAGAGATATTGTGCAAGCAAAACTGAGGACAACCTGCCACAGAAATAGGTGTAGGCCTTCAGTTTCAATTAATTCTAAAGAAAATAGATGTCACATGACTATTCTTTCATACACACATTGCTCACAATTCAGTCAGAGCTAATAGCTTGGTACTTTCTGATGGAGAAGATAATTAAAATTAAAAACAAATTAAGCAAGCTGATTTCAAAATCACTTACCAATATGCCACCATGTAAGGAGTCACAAAATGACCTGCTGCTGAAGCCACTGTGACAATGTGCCCGTAGTTGTTGTTCATCATGACTGGCAGAAAAGCTCGCGTGGTCTTGGAAGTCATTTAAACCAAGAGGCAAAAATGCAGGAGGAAAAGAACATTGTTTTCTTCGACATACTCAGCACTGACCCACAGAGCCATTCACTAAGTGGCCAAAGCTATCCCTAAAGCTATGAGCTGCACAGCACCTCAGATTCCCAGAGCCACAGGGATACCTGCTCTGTGACCAGAGGTGCAGCTCACAACCTGCTCTCCAAAGGTTTCAGCAGCTGGCTATAAACAGGAGCTGGTTTTCACATCTCTCCTTGGCTGCTTTTAAGGTTTCAGGAGCCAGCAGAAATACTGGCAAGGTCTCACCCCCAGCATGTACAATAAATGACTTGCCAATCCATGGCTTCTCTTTCCTTCTGCCACAGACAAGTATTACTGGAAGCCTCCCACCCTGTCAGCCCCAGGACACCTCTGACAGAGGCCAGTGCATGCTGCAGATGAGGCTGTCACCAGCCAGCTCACATCTGCAAGAGGCCATTCCTGTTTGCCAGCACACAGTCTGCTTTGTGCCTCTGTGCTATGCAGTTCATTTGGTAATTCACTGCTAATAATGGTTGGTCTAAATATGCCTCCTCAAGGACACGCCCCAAAAACTGTAGCTACAGATGGTGGTGGCCCTTACCCACATGTGACCCAGAATGTTGACTTCAAACATCCTTTCTATCTGGTGGTCCTGAGTCGAGAGAAAGTCAGCAGTTGTAATAACACCAGCATTGGTCACCAGGATAGTCACATCCCCAATATCCTTCTTCACCTTTTGGAGAGAAAACAAAAGCCCAAAATTGTGTCTGTCACTCGGGAGAAGAAAAAGGATGCTAGGGTGGGGAAGATGAGCCATAACTAATTAAATTCTTAGCACTGCATCTTTAAGGGAGAGGAAGATCACGCCACGTTTCCAGATGTGACGAGGCAGGAACTGAGTAGTAGAGCCATGAAATCTGGTTTAGGTCTCATTCTTCCCCATTAACTAATGCAGTATTTACTGTGTTCCACAAGCTGTGCATAGTTTCGACCATGTAGTCACAGTTGGGACCATGGAGCTACAGACTGTTTCAAGGCAGCTGGACCACAGCCATTACAATAAAATGTTCCATATGTCCTCAGTGATGTCTGTGCTCCTTCAGAATCTGGAACCCTAGAGAGCAAACTTGGCAACAGGATGTGATATGCTGGAGCCTCCCAAATAGGATGAGACTGCCTGTGATCTTGGAAATGCTACAGTACTCTGTGTCCAGAGAGCAGCCAGGAGTGGGGAGCTTCCAAGGGCTCGCAGGATTTGTGTACAACACCTCTTTTCTCGTTTCCCTGCCTTCTCTGGAAATCAAGTGTGGTTGGGAAAGCCTTTGGCCGTGCCCCTGCTGCCCCACCTTGTCTGCAGTGCTGTAGATCTCCTCCCGTTTGCTGCAGTCCACCACAAAGGTTTGAACAGTGGCTCCCAGCTTCTGGCATTCTGCTGCCGTCTCCTCAACACCGTGCTGGAAGAGGCAGAGAGAAAGACACCGTGCACAGCTGAGCAGCACAGGCTGAAGATGTCCCTGGATTGAGCAACCACTGCCCAGCCCCAGAACAGCTCATGGCTGCCCGGAGAAAGAGCTGTAGGTGGGGTCATTGAAAGCGTAGGCATCCCAGCTGCAAAATTTTGGACCTATGTAGTGTGACTACCAGAAAGAAAATTGTAGAATCATGGAATGGTTTGGCTTGGAAGGGATCTTAAAGATTATATAGTTCCAGACCCCCCTTGCAATGGGCAGGACATTGGACCAAGTTCTCAGAGCTCCATTCAATCTGGCCTTTAACATTTCCAGTGATGAGGCATCTATAACTTCTCTGGGCAACCTGTTCCAGTACCTTACCATCCTCATAGTAAAAATTTCTTCCTAATACCCAATTTAATTCTCTCTTTTGGTCTGAAGCTATTTCCCTCTCTCTATCTTTTTGTAAGCCCTCTTCACATAGTGGAAGGTTGCCATTAGGTCACTCTGAATCCATTGTTTTTCCAGGCTGAACAATCCCAATTCCCTTAGCCTTGGCAATGTGCCAACAAGAGTGAATTTGGCTTGATAAGGCACACGTAGCAGCAGAAAGAGGGCACACGGTGCCTATCACAGCACAGCAGGCAGCACTGTGAGTGTAAACAGAGCTCGTGCACCACAGGCCTGGGTGACACCCTGAGGTATGGAAAGTGGCTCTATGCCTTTCTGTATTCACATGCTGGTGTGAGAGGAGCCACAGTTGTGTTGGGACTGGCTCAAATGGAATTCATTTCCCCACAGCATACTCACAGTGCTGTACTTTGCACTGCGTGCTAGGAAGGGGTTGATAACACACCCACTTTTTGGCAGCTGCTGAGCAGTGCTGGCACAACATCAGTGCTGTGTTCCTAACATTCCCTGCCCTGGCAGTAGAGCCTGGGAGGGGACACAATTGTGAAAGCAGATCAAAAATGACCAAAGGGATATTCCATATCATATGATGACAGCTCAGATAAAACAGCCAAGAAAAAGAGGAAGAAGAGGAGGAGCATCCAGTATTTACAATGTTTGCCTTCTGGAGCAATCACTTCCCAGCATTTGGGCGGTCATCTCTTGCTAATGGGAAGTAGAGGAACAAAATTTTTTTTTTCTCTTCGCTTCTATGCATACTACTTTTCAGTTTTGCTTTAGCAAACTGTTTTATCTCAACCTACAAGTAATTGTTTGCCATGTTATTTCCTCTACCCAGTCCAGCTGAGAAGAGGGGATGAGAGAGGAGCTTGGTGGGATCCTGGCACGCAGCCAAGGTCCACCCACCACAACAGTGCAGAGTGCAGAGAGACTTTCCTCACAGAAAAGGACATGACACACACAGAACAGAAACTTCCCTCTCTATCAGCTCACCAGGCCAGGGCAGGAGTGATTTTGCTGTTGTCTTGTCTCAGGTGCCAGAAGGCTGTGTCAGTGGGGCCCTATGCTGGGGTCTGTTTTGCAGCTTCAGGATGACACAATGAACTTCTTCGCTGACCCAGCGTGTCAGACACAGAAAGCTCAGCCTTCCACCCTCTCTGTCGCACCTACACCCAGCACTTTGCCTTGATCCCTCCTGAATGCCATGCTGCATGTTTGTATCTGCCCATCCTCCACTTGCCAAGTGTGCAGCTGCCCAGAGGGCAGCCGGGCTCCCACCCAGCGATGCTGCTGACGGGAGTGCAGAGAAAACACATCTCCCAGCAATGCACACGCGGCACCCGAGGCTACCGAGGGAACAAGCGGAGGCAGAGCTGCTCCTCTCAGCGGGCTTTCTCCGCCAGCCCGGGCAGCGGCTCCCCCAGCAGCTCCCCGAGCACTTCTGTCCCTGCCGCAGCTGCTCTGCCGGCTGCTGCCGCTCCCTCCCGACTAGCACCGAGCGCCTGTGGCACCGGAGCCCCACATCGTGTGCTGCAAGCGGGGCCGAAGCCTCTGCTGGCGCTCAGCATCGCAGCCAGAGCAGCCGAGCGGGAGCCGACGGCAGCGGGCTGCGAGGAGGCGATGGGGCTGCAGTGTGCTGCTGCCCTTCTTACGCCCCTAAATCCCCCGGAGTGGAGCCGGAGGTCACGGAGCGAGGACACGAGTGCTCCATTACCTTATTGATGTCCCACAGGACCAGCCTGCTCTGGCGCTTGGCGAACTCCAAGGCGGTCGCTCTCCCGACGCCATGGCCAGCGCCCGTGATGAGCACCAGCTCCCCGCTGAGAGACTTTCTCCTGGCAGGCACGAACAACTTCACAAAAGCCTCCAGGTAGGAATAGAGGAGCGTGACCAGGAACAGGAGAAGCTCCACAAACACATTCATTGTTATGCCGGAGCTCCTTTGAGGACCGAATTGAACTTCAGTCTCTTTTGAGAGGACGCGGCTTGTTGATCTGCCCTCTGCCCGTCCCAGTGCGCGCCTCTGCTCCCGTTCGCTCCCGCAGGATCCACCCCCGCACCGCCGGCTGCTCCGCCCAGCTGTCCCACCCTGTGCTCCCGATGTCCCACCCTGTGCTCCCCGTGTCCCACCCTGTGCTCCCCGTGTCCCTGTGTCCCGGTGCTGGGTGAGCGGTGCGGAGGAGCTGCGGTCTGTCCTCGCACAGCCGTGTTCGCCCTGCAGCTGACAAGGACGTGCCGGGCGTGGGTAAAGAAATGCGGCTTTCAGGGTGTTCTCTGCCCTCTTGGCCGAGGAAAACACACGCGATAGAGGTGTGCAAACCCGTCTGTGTTCTGCCCTTGGTTTCGATCTGTCCGTCGCCCCCGACGGACATTCTCTGTTTTGTTTGTCCCTATGCAGGTGGCAGTGCCTTCCTGTCCCTCTCCCTAGCTTTTGTATCAAGGAAGCAGCAAAACATGTTCTCATTTGTCATCTTGCTGCAGGTGGAAAAGGGATGGAAGTAGCAATGAAATTGCTCATCCAGTTACTGACAAAAACATCTTGAAGTTCCATTCAACTCTATTGTAATTCTTTTCAATTTCTGTGCTTTGAGCCTGTCAAGTTACTCAATGCCATGAGCTACTAGAGCAGTTTTCTTCACAGTCCTTCCTTATACTGCATCTCTGTGCATTTTCAGCAGGCTTTCCCCCCCCAACATCCTTTTCCAGGTCCCTTAGGGAAAGCTGAATGAGACAAGTCCTTTCAACTTCTGGAACTCCACAGGTGAGCTCTTGTCTAGCTGTTTGTTTTACTATGGCTTTCATTTAGTTATCCATACTCAGACCTTCCATCTTATGCTGCAGCTTCTTAGTTTTCATAAGGCCTTTGAGAAATGGCATTAAATTGCATGAATTTTTATCTAATTTCGTCTAAATCACACAGGTCACACTTGGACTCACTTGTGAGTATGCAGAACTTTAAGCAGAACAGGAATGCTTACAGGGACTAGGAGAAAAGTACTTTCAGGTGTTTCTTCCAGCTCTATCAGTGTAACTGCATGGCCTTTCCTGGAAAGGATTGCTGATCTTACTCCTTTGTTTTTCAGTTAGAAAAACTAATGTATCACAGTCATGTACATCATTTTATCTAAGGATATTCTTGAGCTGCCTGGGGAAGTGTGAAGGGTTCACGAACACCTAACAGGTGAAAAACACCTAATGGCGTCCAGTTAAGATTACAGTTTTTGAAAAGTATTATTTTTGTCCTGGTGGTTTGGCTGCACCTCACCTTGTATGTGAGAGACTGGGTCAGTTTCAGCACAGAGCTAGGAGCTTCCCACTTTTCCCTTGGAATTTGGTTCTCTGCTTAATTAAGACATCAGTGTTCGGGCCAGACCCCAATTGCACGGCTCAGCAGTGCTGTCATGTTCCTGGCACAGGGCTCCAGGCAGTGCTGGGGCCAAGGAAGAGGAGGCAGGGAAGGCATGGAAGCACCAACTCCCACAGACACCTCAGCAGGAGGCAGAGCACAGGGCCAGAGTCACTAACGTGACGCGTAAGGAGTCCTAGACCAGGGTGTGTGGTACCACTCTTCAAATCTGGGACTTAGCTGTAGGTGGCTGCATGAAACCTGCTCTCAGGGACTCCTGCTGGGCACCCATGTGTGACCAGAGTTTGGGCTAAGCTTCAGCTGAGTGCTGTGGCCAGAAAGAGAACTGAGGAGCCTGGGAGGCCTGGTGACAATTCTGTCACTGGTGTTCCAGAGATGAAGGCTGAAATCCTTGGTTTTGCATCTGTTTCTTTAGGCCAAGCAGAAGACTTGCAGCTGTAGAACTCGCAGAACAGAGCCACAGCTACACATGGAGTACTGCACAAGTTGCCTTGCCCAGTAATTCCTCTGGGCTCTGAGACCCTGAACTAGATCTGGCAAAGCAGGAATCAGTACAGTCTCCCTTTCCTTAGGAGCAAGTGTGCTAAGAAACAGACTGCAGAAGAGTGCTGTCATCCCCTGGATGGATTTTTGACTTCAAATTTAATTCTGCCATCAGAATTAGAATGAAACACAGGGCTAGTGGGAATGATGTACCAGGAGAAGCCAAGTATCTTGTCTGATGTGTCCTACTGAAGCCAGTCCTTCCCCAGTCTAAGGGCCAAGTCGTCCAATGCTGTCTTTTCTAAGCTTTCTTCTGTGGAGTCACTAGACTGTGACCTTCCTTTGAGCAAAGATTCAAGTCATGAAATAGAAGAAATTTGGAAGGTGTGTACAAGGAGAGGTGAAGCTGGGTGGGAAGTTAAGAGTGCTTGCCAGCCATACAACAGACAACTGTCAAGTACTTAAAATCAGTAAAGTACTGATTTAGCTCTTATTTCCCAGTGAGTGCTAAGCACAAACATTTTGGCTGGTATGCTGCTTGCTCTGGTTTTTTGAACTTTTGAAGAATCTGTATTTTTAGACTGTTTTAGTCCTAACTAGGTAAGAATAGGTGGAACTGAACATAATCAAAAAGCCACGCAGATATGGCTTCCAGTGTCCCACGTGTGACAGGACTGTCGTGGTAGCAAGAGGGCAATACACAGCTCAAAAAGAAGCAGGAATACAACCCCCCACAGCTTGGCTTGGTTTTTAAATGGAAACCATGCCTAAGTATTCTTTGATTGGCTTATAACCTCTTTTTTAATGTCGTGTATTTTGTGAATCCCTTTTTTTCCTTTCCTGTCTCAGCTGCAGGAATCTTGCACTGTGAAGCACAAGAGCTGAAGCTGGCAAGTGTCCTGTTACATGAATATTCCATGGGCAAAATGGAAAACAGCTGTGTGTTATTTAAGCTGTCAACAGCACTTCTACCTATTGCCAGCTAAGAGCAGGAGGAGCTGGGTGGTGAGTGCTTTCCCTTTTCTGAAGGACTTATTTACAGAACAGCTCGAAAGGCTCAGGTGAACAGGTCGGATTCCAGCAGTGCTGAAGGTGGCAGCTCAGTGTTCAGCCCTGCCTGGGATGGCTGTGGGCCAGCAGTGCCTGCAGTGGCTGGGAGTTGCACAAGTGGGTGCACAGCTCCTCTGTGCTCTGCAGGGGTCTGTGACCTGTGTGTCAGCAGCTGCTGCTCTCTTGGTCCCCAGGCCAAAGATCCTGAGGGATTTCACCACCTGTGCCATCAGAGCAGGGCCCTGGCTTGTGATGAGGAGCTGTGTGAAGTCTGGAGCCTTCCCCTGCACCCCCTGCCCTGGCTCTGCCTTGAAGCCCTGGCCTGTGCATGAGTGCACTGCCTGGCCCTGTACCTCACTGATCCTGATGTGGCTTCCCCGTGTGCCTGGGTGCACTGCCTCATCCTTGCAGCCTGGGCTGGTGTTTGGCAGACTGTGGCTGATCCTTTCAGCATTGCAGCACCTATTCCACTGTCCTTGCCTAGAGCTGGTTACCATTTTCATTGCAGAGAGACAGCTTTGGGTTAGAAAAATGTATTTATTTGTAATAGGGAGTCTTGATGGTGCTAATGCATAATTGATAAATGTTGTAATTAGGCATTACATTACAAACAGTAATACTAATATAATTGTGTTATAAATATATACATTGTATTATAAATATACTTATAATACTACAATAATTGTATTTCAATAATACAAATAATTAATTCAATAATGCTCATTACAAATGCACACTAAACTGTAAGTGTTCATTATTAGAGCACTTCTTTTTAAAACTTAAAATTATTAAGTGAGATGAAACAGGCCACCCATCTCCTCTATAAATTGCTTCTTGCAAGATGCTTATGCTCAAGGATGAGTCCAAATGAACATGTTCTGAGGCAATCCCTTTGCACTCAACTAGGCAGCTGTGCTGTTCCAAACACAGGCTTTATGGGCATCCTGTCTGCCTCAGCACAATGAGACAGAGGTGATGAGATGTACATTCCAAGCAGCCCTTCTGGAGCTGCAACTCTGCTTTGCTAGCACTCCCTGTTATGCAGGTGTGTTCCAGCTGCAGGTGTGGGATAAGCCCTTAGGTGTGCCTGGGAATGGTGGCCTGGAAGCACCTGCCTGAGCTCTGCTCTGAATCAAGCCAGCTGAACTATGCTCAGCACATGTTCTGTTTTCACTGGTGCCTCTGGGAAATGACAATCAGTTCTTGCTTTTCACTGGGTGCTTCTCTGCCCAATGACTGCATCAAACTTTGGAATGGTCATTTTCTTCAGAAGGTTCAGGGCACGTTCTGGAAACACCCTGAAAAAGACAATAACATGTAATTAAAAGTGGAGTAGGAAAACTCTGGGGAAAAGTGGCACTGCAGGTGAGGGAGGAGCTGGTCTGGGAGCAAAATGCATGCACATATACGAACTAAGACAGTATATTAAACTGGACATAATTTCCATAGCTCTCATCATTCTCTGACTAATTAAAGTCCAGTCCCGGCCTTTTAGGAGAGTTCAGTGCCAGGTATCTAAGGGGAGTATGTGAACTGCAATATTGCTGCAGGATCCAGGAAGGTCCAATATTGTACAGTTGTAGGTGTGTATTACATTTCATGCTCTGAAAAGCAGCAGGCTTGTGGAAGGATGAGATGTTAAAACTGAGGTGCAGTTTCCACTCGTAAGATTGCTTCTCTTACAGAGATTTGTCTCTTTATCTCCCCTGTCCTAAATGGAGACCAAAAAAGAGAAGTTATTATAAGTGCTTTGACAGTATCTGTTTTGACTTGCCTATGCTTCTGCAAACTTGCACTCTCAACAAACTGCTCTTGGAGTTGCAAAAAGATTTTAAATATTTTTCCCACTGTCTTATGTTTGGTTTAGCAAGCAAGAAACTATCAAATGTTTCATGAGATACTATAGAATTTAGCCGAGACGCTAACTTAGTGGTTTGGATGTGAATTCCAGATTTGGAACTGGGGCTATGGTAAAAACATCTCCTCAGCAGAGCAGCTGCAATGGATAATTAAGTTGTGTGAGAGGATAAATCTTACTTTACATAGCAGAGACCAGTAGAGCCCTTTTGAAGGAACATTCTCAGCCTCTGTGGCCTCAGTGCTGACATGCAAAAACTAACAAGAATCAGGTCCTCAGCTCTTTCTGGAACTTGTGCTGACTCAGAAGTAACAAGTTTGAATGTTGTATACTCAGGTAGTACTGTTGTTTCCACACCCATTGCTTAACTTTCCATTGTACTTACATTTCAGAAAGCAAAGCAATGTTCAGCTGTGGTGGAACAAAAACCATTTTCTGGTTGGTCACTATTCCTTCCATCAAAGCCTCTACAACTTCTTCAACCTCCAAAATCTTTCCAAGCCTGCACAGGAAAGCAAACACATAACAGGTGCAATGGTTAAAAAGGCTGGTACCAGCTGATCCAGGAGGCACAAACTCAGGTAATTCAAATGCAACAGTTATAGGGTTAAAGTACACTGCAGATTTTCTTTAGCCAATGATACACACTGTTGTTATACAGCCAGGTGGAATAGGGGCCTAAAGCTGGGGATAATATGCAGTGCCTTGATGCAAAGAAGGAAGCACAGGAATGCAGAGTATTGAGAGTTACCTTGTACTGGGGTTTTTGACAAATCCAGTGTTGATAAAAACCGGACAAAGGCACGTTGTTTTTATTCCATCCTTTCCCAGGGCACACAGCTCCTCTGTCAGAGCTTTATGAAATCCAACTGCAGCAAATTTGCTTGAGCTGCAGGAGGGGGAAAAGTACAAATGAGAAGGCAGGAATCCTGTTTCCCACCTTTCTACCACTGCAAATGGCCTAAGCCATCACATATATATACATATATATAACAGTACAGGCTAGGATGCAAAAACCTGCAAATAATGGAATCCAGCTGAAAGGCAGAGCAGGGACTACTCTAACTTTGCCTGTGCCAGAGTGTAGTGCTGGATAAGATACTGAAACTTGTGGAGTAATTGTGTAATGCATAGCAGGTATCACAAAAAAAAATGCACTTCAGTTGCAAACAGACAGACAAACATCCAGAATTCTCAGAAAATTGCAACTGAAGCACATCAATTGTTGGATGTCCTGTTCTTTTGCATGAGAGAAGACTCCTAGAAAGAATGAAGATCAAATCTCTAAAATTAAGAAGGACGGGCAAGGCAGATATGGAGATTAACCCTCTACTGTTTATTGTACTACTCAGAAGCATCTTGTAAGAGTTTTGTGTGACTTTTGAAAAGAGAAGCATTATGCAAGCAAAACTGAGCAACCACCTGCCATGGAAATAGGCATGGGCCTGAGGTTTAGATCAGCTCCAAAGAAAGGAAAACCACAAGATCAGTTTATTGATGGCTATGGGTTTGGCAGTGTAATCCTGGTAAAATCCCTGGCTAGAGAGTTCTCACACTGCTGACAGTGAGTGATTCTCTAAGAAGGAGTGTTCCCAGGGGAAGACTGCTGCAGCTGGAGGTGCCTTTATAGAAGGCTGGATGTGATGCAGGATGGCAGCACGCAGTCTAACAGGGTTTTGGTGAGTGCACTGTGATTTCCCTAACACGTTTCAAGTAGGAAATTAATTTGATGTCATGATGGCAGAATGTCAGGGGGGAGGTCAGCAGGGAGGACCTCATGGTGGGAAGCTGTTTTAGAACACCCAGCCAGGACAAGAGGAGGTGCTCTACAAGCAGCTGGCAGAAGTCTCATGGCTTCCAGCCCTTCAACTTGCCACATGTCTGCTGGAAATACAACACAGTAGAGAGGAAGCAGCCTGGAAGGTTCCTGGAGTGTTTGGAAGACAACCTCCTAACACAACTGCTAAAAAAGCCTACTGGAGGAGGTGCCCTGGAAGACCTGTTGTTTGTGAACATGGAACTGGTGGGTGATGTGGTGGCTGGTGGCAGTCTTGGACAAAGGGACTGCAAAATGTCAGCAGTTTTCAATAGTGGGTGAAGTAAAGAGGGGCACAAGAACTTCCACCTTGGACTTCCAGTGGGCAAATCTCAGCCTTATTTAGGACACTGATTGACAGAGTCTGTCCTGAAGGGCAACGGGGTCCAGGAAGGCTGGATATGCTTTAAAAAGGAATTGTGAAATATTGAAGAGCAGCCTGTCCCCATGTGGTTGAAAGACAAGTGGTCAGAGAAAAAGACCAGCCTGGTTAAACAGAGAACTTAGGCTGGAACTTGGGGAAAAAAAACCAATGTATCCTCTCCAGAGGGAGGGTCATAAAACTTGGGAGGACTACAAAGACGTTGCAAGGTCACACAGGGAGAAGATTAGAAGGACCAAAGCCCAACAACAACTTGGCCTTAGAGACAACAAAAAAGTTTTCTATACATATAGCAAAATGAGGGTCAAGGAATGTCTCTGTCATTTGTTGAATGCAGAAGGTAGTGTAGTGACAGAAGATGAGGAAAAGGCAGAAGAACTTGATACCTTCTTTGTCCCAGTCTTTAATATTGTCCAGTTTTCCCTCAGGATTCTCAGCTGCCAGAGCTGGAAGTTAGGGACAGAAAGCTGAAGGAAGGGCCCAGGAGGGGATGGTTAATCCAGGAGGGGATGGTTAGTGACCTGCTGTGCCAATTAGGCACTCACAGGTCTATGCCCTCTGATGGGATCTATGCCAGAGCAATGAAGGAACTGTTGAAAGAACTTGCCAAACCACTTCAATCACCTACCAGCAGTCCGTCCTAGTTAACTGGACAAGTATCATCTGTCTGGAAATTAGCAAATGTAACACCCATCTACAAGAAGGGTTGGAAGGATTATCCAGGGAATTTTAGGTTGGTAAGCTTAACCTTGGTTCTGGACAAAGTTATGGAAAAGACCATACCATTATCATTACAAGGCACACATAGGGGATCAAGCCCAGCCAATATGGATTTATGAAAGGAAGGGCCTGCTTGACCAACCTGATCTCCTTGTATGACAAAGTGGCCCACCTAGCAGATGAGGGGAAGGCTATGGATGTGTCTATCCAGGGTCTATCTAGACTTCAGTAAAGTGTTTGACACCATCTGCCACAGCATCCTCCTAGAAAAACTGGCTGCTTGCAGCTTGGGTGGGTGGAGTCTCCCTCCAATGGGTAAAAATCAGGCTGGATGGCTGGGCCCAGAGCACTGTGGTGAGTGGAGATAAAACCAGCTGGCAGCTGGTCACCAGGGGTGTTCCCCAGGTCTCCACCTTGGGCTGGTGCTGTTTAACATCTTTATGGATGATCTGGACACGGGGATCAGTGCACCCTCAGCAGCTGTGCAGGAGATGCTGAGTTGGGTGGAAGTGTTGACGTGCTCAGGGGATGGATGGAAGGCTCTGCTGGAGACCTGGACAGACTCCATCAGTAGGCTGAGGACACAGCTGCAGGAGGCTCAAGAAGGTGAAGTGTCAGGTTCTGCACTTGAGCCATGCACAATACAGGTTGGGTGAGGAGTGGCTTGGGACAGAAAGGGACACCTGGGGTGCTGGCTGACAGCAGCTGAACCTAAGCCAGAGTGTGCCCATGAAGCCAAGAGGGCCAATGGCATCCTGGCCTGGATCAGCCTGCAGGACAGGGAAGGGGTTGTTCCCCTGTACTGGGCATTGGTGAGGCCACTCCTCAAGTGCCGTGTCCAGTTCTGGGCTCCTTGCTTTAAAAAGGACATAGAGGAGCTGGAGTGTGTCCAGAGAAGGGAAACAAGGCTCAAGAAAGGTCTAGAAAAATCTTGTCTTATGAGGAATGGCTGAGGGAGCTGGGTTTGTTTAGTCTGGAGAAGAGTAAGCTGAGGAAGGACCTCATGACTCTCTACAAATCCCTGAAAGGACAATGGAGGGAGGTGGTGTTGCTCTCTTCTGCCGTGCCTTCAGTAAGTGGAATAGAGGAAATGGCCTTAGGCTGAGACAGGGGAAATTCAGATGAGATAATAGAAAAAATATTTTCACTGCTTACAGACACTGGAATGGATTCCTCAGGGAGGTGGGGCAGTCACCACCCTGCAGGTGTTTAAGAGGCATTTGGATCTGGCACTGGATGATGTGGTTTAGGGGTTACACTGGCAGTGCTGGGTGGATGGTTGGACTGGATGATCTTAAAGGTCTCTTCCAACCCTGATGATTCTATGGTTCTATTTTTATACTCTACAGTCAACGCCAGAATGGTGAAAAGAGGAAAAGCTACTCAGTAGGGGCTTACTTGACAACACTACAACAAATCACAAAATAACTACATTCTATGTAGGAGAAGAGAACAGGATACCTTTTTTACAAAGCGAAAGTCTACGTTGGTGGGCAGAGAAAACAGGAGAATCTTTCATTAGTAGATGTGTCACATGACTATTCGTCATACACACATTGCTCACAATTCAGTCAGAGCTAATAGCTTGGTACTTTCTGATGGAGAAGATAATTAAAATTAAAAACAAATTAAGCAAGCTGATTTCAAAATCACTTACCAATATGCCACCATGTAAGGAGTCACAAAATGACCTGCTGCTGAAGCCACTGTGACAATGTGCCCGTAGTTGTTGTTCATCATGACTGGCAGAAAAGCTCGCGTGGTCTTGGAAGTCATTTAAACCAAGAGGCAAAAATGCAGGAGGAAAAGAACATTGTTTTCTTCGACATACTCAGCACTGACCCACAGAGCCATTCACTAAGTGGCCAAAGCTATCCCTAAAGCTATGAGCTGCACAGCACCTCAGATTCCCAGAGCCACAGGGATACCTGCTCTGTGACCAGAGGTGCAGCTCACAACCTGCTCTCCAAAGGTTTCAGCAGCTGGCTATAAACAGGAGCTGGTTTTCACATCTCTCCTTGGCTGCTTTTAAGGTTTCAGGAGCCAGCAGAAATACTGGCAAGGTCTCACCCCCAGCATGTACAATAAATGACTTGCCAATCCATGGCTTCTCTTTCCTTCTGCCACAGACAAGTATTACTGGAAGCCTCCCACCCTGTCAGCCCCAGGACACCTCTGACAGAGGCCAGTGCATGCTGCAGATGAGGCTGTCACCAGCCAGCTCACATCTGCAAGAGGCCATTCCTGTTTGCCAGCACACAGTCTGCTTTGTGCCTCTGTGCTATGCAGTTCATTTGGTAATTCACTGCTAATAATGGTTGGTCTAAATATGCCTCCTCAAGGACACGCCCCAAAAACTGTAGCTACAGATGGTGGTGGTCCTTACCCACATGTGACCCAGAATGTTGACTTCAAACATCCTTTCTATCTGGTGGTCCTGAGTCGAGAGAAAGTCAGCAGTCGTAATAACACCAGCATTGGTCACCAGGATAGTCACATCCCCAATATCCTTCTTCACCTTTTGGAGAGAAAACAAAAGCCCAAAATTGTGTCTGTCACTCGGGAGAACAAAAAGGATGCTAGGGTGGGGAAGATGAGCCATAACTAATTAAATTCTTAGCACTGCATCTTTAAGGGAGAGGAAGATCACGCCACGTTTCCAGATGTGACGAGGCAGGGACTGAGTAGTAGAGCCATGAAATCTGGTTTAGATCTCATTCTTCCCCATTAACTAATGCAGTATTTACTGTGTTCCACAAGCTGTGCATAGTTTCGACCATGTAGTCACAGTTGGGACCATGGAGCTACAGACTGTTTCAAGGCAGCTGGACCACAGCCATTACAATAAAATGTTCCATATGTCCTCAGTGATGTCTGTGCTCCTTCAGAATCTGGAACCCTAGAGAGCAAACTTGGCAACAGGATGTGATATGCTGGAGCCTCCCAAATAGGATGAGACTGCCTGTGATCTTGGAAATGCTACAGTACTCTGTGTCCAGAGAGCAGCCAGGAGTGGGGAGCTTCCAAGGGCTCGCAGGATTTGTGTACAACACCTCTTTTCTCGTTTCCCTGCCTTCTCTGGAAATCAAGTGTGGTTGGGAAAGCCTTTGGCCGTGCCCCTGCTGCCCCACCTTGTCTGCAGTGCTGTAGATCTCCTCCCGTTTGCTGCAGTCCACCACAAAGGTTTGAACAGTGGCTCCCAGCTTCTGGCATTCTGCTGCCGTCTCCTCAACACCGTGCTGGAAGAGGCAGAGAGAAAGACACCGTGCACAGCTGAGCAGCACAGGCTGAAGATGTCCCTGGATTGAGCCACCACTGCCCAGCCCCAGAACAGCTCATGGCTGCCCGGAGAAAGAGCTGTAGGTGGGGTTGTTGAAAGGACAGGCATTCCGGCCTTAATTTAGGATCTGTGTGTAGTGACAGCCAGAACGGAGGGGTGGCAACAAGAGTGAGTTTGGCTTGCTAAGGGACCCAGGGCAAGGCTGCAGAAAGGAGGCACAAAAGGCCTATCACAGCACTGTGAGTGTAAACAGCTCGTAAAACACACTGACACCCTGATATATGAAAACTGGCTCTATGTGTTTCTGTATTTACATGCTGGGTGTGAGAAGAGAGGTGCCCTCCACAGTGCACAATGTAGGTAGGTTTTATTTTCAGATGACCTTTGATACACACAGCTCAGAATCTCCCCAAAGGCATAACATCAACTCGCTAAGCCAGAGCAGAAGTGACTGTATTGTATCCCTGTTCCCAGGTGCCAGAAGGTCATGCCAGTGGGAACCTGTGCAGTGTAAAGTTCTAGGTCACAAATAGCCTGGCACAGCTCAGTAGTCCCTGTGGTGAGTGACTGGGTAGCTGTCCTCAACACCAGCTGTTGTTTAATGCTGAGAGCCCCCCAAGAAGGAGGCCTTGTCAACGCAGTTGCATTGGAGGAGCATACTCCTAAATCCTCTGGAATCCACACCCTCCCTTGGCACTGTATTTCAGTTCCTGCTGACACCCACGCTCACAATCTACTTCCCAGCACTGAAGCCAGGCGTCGCTCTCTACTAAATTTATACCTTAATCCCCCCATTCCACCCAGTGAACATGAACAATTCTCTGCTTCCCTGCAGCCCTTGACTCTTTGGGAGAGCAATGCCATGCCTCCTCCCACCCCTCCAATGTCTGGTCTTAGGCATAATGGGTACCCCAAACAGACACTGAAAATGTTCAAGACTACCTTCCCTGTTTATCCATCTTCTCACTCAACTTGTCTCGGGTTTGGTGTATTTTTGGGTTTTTTTGCGTTCTGTTTTGCAGCTTCATGAAGAAATAGTTTGCTGACCCAGTGTGTCAGAAACAGGAAGGTCAGGTTCTCACCCTCTCTGTCGCACCTACACCCAGCACTTTGCCTTGATCCCTCCTGAATGCCATGCTGCATGTTTGTATCTGCCCATCCTCCACTTGCCAAGGCTTTTTTGCATTCCAGTCAAGTCGTCTGAAATAAAGAGCTTGGGCCAGTGGGAACATTTAGAGAGATGCAACCTAGGGGTGCAGCTGCCCAGAGGGCAGCCGGGCTCCCACCCAGCGATGCTGCTGACGGGAGTGCAGAGAAAACACATCTCCCAGCAATGCACACGCGGCACCCGAGGCTACCGAGGGAACAAGCGGAGGCAGAGCTGCTCCTCTCAGCGGGCTTTCTCCGCCAGCCCGGGCAGCGGCTCCCCCAGCAGCTCCCCGAGCACTTCTGTCCCTGCCGCAGCTGCTCTGCCGGCTGCTGCCGCTCCCTCCCGACTAGCACCGAGCGCCTGTGGCACCGGAGCCCCACATCGTGTGCTGCAAGCGGGGCCGAAGCCTCTGCTGGCGCTCAGCATCGCAGCCAGAGCAGCCGAGCGGGAGCCGACGGCAGCGGGCTGCGAGGAGGCGATGGGGCTGCAGTGTGCTGCTGCCCTTCTTACGCCCCTAAATCCCCCGGAGTGGAGCCGGAGGTCACGGAGCGAGGACACGAGTGCTCCATTACCTTATTGATGTCCCACAGGACCAGCCTGCTCTGGCGCTTGGCGAACTCCAAGGCGGTCGCTCTCCCGACGCCATGGCCAGCGCCCGTGATGAGCACCAGCTCCCCGCTGAGAGACTTTCTCCTGGCAGGCACGAACAACTTCACAAAAGCCTCCAGGTAGGAATAGAGGAGCGTGACCAGGAACAGGAGAAGCTCCACAAACACATTCATTGTTATGCCGGAGCTCCTTTGAGGACCGAACTGCGCCCGGCCCGGCCCGGCCGTCGCCGCCCGCCCCAAAGCCTGACAGGCCACGCCCCCAGGGCTACTATCCAATCAGAGCGCGGCTGAGCGCGGGGGCGCGGCTGTGGGCGGGGCCAGGCTGGGCACGCTCCGAGCGGCGGGGCCGGTGCTTTTCCCGGCTCCGCAGGGAGGGGAAATAACGTGGGAAATGGCGACTCCTACCTTGGGATAACGTAGTTCATTAAAGTAAAAAAATATGTATATAAAAGCGAAAAGGTTGTTCTCTGTTTCCCCGCGGGAAGCACAGCTTCCGCGCGCACATCGGTCGCTCCGGAAGGCAAACACTGTAAATAACGAATGCCCTGCCTCCCCTTCCTCCTCCTCTTTTCCTCATGTATTTTTGTCTGAGCTGACGTCACGTGGCATGGAATAGCCTTTTGGTCGGCTCGGGTCAGCTGGCCCGGTTGTGTCCCCTCCCAGGATCTTGCCCACCGGCGCGGCTGGAATGCTGGGGACACAGCGCTGACGCGGTGGGAGCGCTGCCCAGCAGCAGCTGCCATAACACGCGGGTGTGTTCCCAACCCCTTCCCGAGTGCCAGGCCACGTCCCGGGGCTGCCGTGGGCACGGAGCTCCGCCCCAGCCGGAGCGGGCGCCGGGCGCTGCCATTGGCTTGTACAGCGCGGGGCGGCAAGGAGCGGGATCAAGGAGTGAGATCAAGGAGAGGGATCGAGGAGCGGGATCCCGGAGCGGGATCAAGGGGCGGCATCCCGGAGCGGGCCGTCTCGCGTTGCAGGCCCAGCGCGGCCCTCCCGGCCCGGCCCCGGGGCTGAGGCCGGGTCGCTGCGGTGCGGTCGCGGCGGGGCCGATGCCGCTTCCCGCCGGGGCCCTGCCTCGGGCGGTGGCCGTGCTCTCGTTCTCCGTCCTGCTGAGCGCCCGGGGCGCTGCCCAGCGCCGCCCGGCCCACAGGTAGGGCGGGCTGTGGCGGTGGCGGAGCCGGGGGAGCCCCGGCCGGGCGCCGCTGTCGCTGCCGGCCTGTTCCGCCTCACGGCCCGGCCGGCATCCCGGGGCTGCCCTGCGCCCCCTGCCCGGTGATGGGAGCTCGGCCGGAGTGTGCGGTGTCCCTAGGGTGTCCCCTTGGGGGGGCCAGAAAGGCGACCGAGGCTGTCCCTTCAAGTGGTGTAATTTGCCCTTTCCCACGACGCTGTTCTTTTTTGTTGTTGTTGTGTTTGTTTGTTTGTTTGTTTGTGTTTTTTGTGAGCTTCAGGCGTTTCGTGAGTTTATTAGGAGGAATTTGTTCTTAATTTCATTAGACGTTGGAATGGACTGCGCAGGGAGGTGGTGGGATCACCATCCCCGGGAGGTGTTTGAGGAAAGACTGGAGTGGCACTTGGTGCCATGGTCGAGGTGACACGGTGGTATTTGATCATGAACACGATGATCTGAAAGGTCTTTTCCAATCTAATTAATTCCGTGATTCTGTGAAAGAGCTGAGTCTATTCTGCTTGCTATAATTTACTTTGCAGATCGGGGATTAAATACCAAGTTAAAACCTAATGAATGAGACGTTATTTATTTATTTTTTTCTTTTAGCAATTTATCTGCAAGCTGTTGGTCCCGTCCTCATCCTGTAAACATGTTTAACAGTTATAATGTGAAGTTCCAGCACAGCAAAGCTCTCACCTCCCCATATCCAGGATCACAGATTGAGCGTAGCCAAGTTCCTGAAGATAAAGTGGGATGGCTGACTGAGTGGAAAGATTATAATCCTGTGGAGTACACTGCAAAGTCTGTTTTGGCCGGACCCAGTTGGGCAGATCCCCAAATCAAGTGAGTGGAAATGGTGGCTCTTTTCCCCTGTGAAAATGAAAGCAGGAAATGGTAATGATCATCTTAAGTGATGTGTGATTCTGCAGTGATGTGTGAAAGTCAAGATTAAGGAAGGGGGTGGTGAGAGAACTGAGTCGTTTGGGTTTGTTGTGAAGGTCTTTGACACATGATTTTACAGAGCTGATAATTGAGATTGGAATAGTGGGCAACTGTTGACGCTGTACATGCATTTCTCTGTGTTGTAAGCTAAATAAAAATCTAATTCTCCTTAAGAATTTGGAAGAACATTTTAGTGATGCATTTGTTTGTTTGCAGCATGAAAAAAGAAAGTGTAATTGTAGTTTTAGATGGGCATGCTCTGACTCAGGAAATGTGAAAGGTTGAATTAATTACAGGTTTTTTTTGTGACTGTGTAACGATGGGGATGTCAGTTCTGTGTCAAAGAACAAGGGATAGGACAAGAGGAAATAACCTCACCTTGTGCCAGGGGAGGTTTAGATTGGATAGTAGAAAAAAATTTATTCACCAAAAAGTTTGTCAGGCACTGGAACAGGCTGCCTAGGGAAGTGGAAAATCCCTAGTTTTAAATCTCTGGAGGTATTTAAAAGACATCTGGATTTGGCACATGGGGGCATGGTTCAGGGGTGGGCTTGCCAGTGCTGCATTGAACTCAGTGATTTTAAGGGTCTTACCCAACCAAAATGATTCTGTGATTCTACAGCTTTAATCTTAACAAAAATACCTTTGAAACACTTTGTCTAAATGAAGTTTGAGAGAGATGCAATATTAAATACTTTAGTTCTGCACTTTTGCCTGCAGAGCTAAATACAGAGGGACTGTATTCAGAAAAGGTTAGGACTTCTTAGCCTCCTTTAGAAAAGGGAGAGCCTGCAACTCCAGTTCTGGTAAAAACTGCTCGTCAACACACTCCAAGGGGTGTTGCTGGTCTGATGTCTGGCATACAAGCTTTTGTGTTTTATAATTTGTCTCTATTAAATTCTTATTTGCCTTGCAGCCATGAAGGTTTTTCTCCCAAATTCAATGAGAGAGATGGAGAAGTGGAGAGGAAGAGTCTGAATGGCTTGTATGTGGTTGAAAATGGGAGACCCCGGTGAGTGTGGGATTTTTGTTTGCATCTTCATTTCAGTGATGTAGTTTCAGTGCTCTTACAGGTCTGTCAGTCCCAATACATGGTAAGTGCTAGGACAAAGCCAAGAGAGAAAAGTGGAATCTAGTTTGATCAATCTAAGTTGATGAAGGGGAAAAACATATTGTGTCTCTTGCCTTTAAAGCATGTATGTTCTTTAACACCAAATATGTGTTGTTGTCCTCCCCTTTTTTGTTACTTAATCTTGTTTTGTGTTTTTTTGAGTTTGTTTTGTTTGGGTTTTTTGTTTGGTTGTTGGGGTGTTTTTGTAGGATATTTTGAATGTGGGCAAATAAATATGTTTAATGTACTGCTATACTGAAATTTAGCAGAAAATAAACTCCCTTTTGTTTCAGCTGATACTGAGAGATCAGAGGAGCAGGGTGTGGCTGGGCTTAATTTCCAGCTGGAACCAGTTCAGGACTATATGATTTATGTGCTGTGCCATTTATTTCAGCAATCCAGCAGGAAGGACTGGCCTCACTGGCAGAGGATTGTTGGGACGCTGGGGACCAAACCATGCTGCTGATCCTGTTGTAACCAGGTAAGGGACAGGCAACTTCAAGGTACCCTACAATAGAGAAAAAACCTATGCATTTGGCTTCTTTTCTGCATCCCTGGACAGGATATTACTTTTCATGGCCCTTTTCTCTGTGTGTTCTGTATGTGTAAGCCCATTCTGCTTTTGTTATGTAAGAAACACTAACTTGACTTAGTCTATGATAGGAGGAGGTGGGGTTAGAATGCCCTTTTTGTCACTGTATGCTTTGTTTTGATGTGCTTTTCTCAGCAGGACGCATGTCTATGTGTTAACCATTTTACACAAAGCATTCAGAAAAGATTGTGTGATTAACAGAAGTGTGAGCTAGGAGGTACCATGCTGAAGGCGGAACCATTGTGGAAATTCATCCTGATGCATTTTACTTCTTCCCCTTTCCAGAAGGATGCCAGTGCTACTGAGTTGCTTCCTTCAAAGTATATGGTGGCATTGTTTTTGTTTCATTTTTTGTTTAGACAGCTTTTTGCTTTGTCTATTGGTAGGTGGTCTTAGTTCATTAATGAAGGCAATGGTGGCTGCTGGTGGCTTTGTCCTGGTGCTGCTGAAGCCTGGGTGACCATTCTGTTCCAGCAGAAACATTCCCATCCTCTTAGTTTGGATTGGCACAAGTGCAGCTTGGAGAGCTTTCAGAGGAGCTGCTGCTACCAGCCCATGTGTCAAGAAGCAGCAAAACATATTCTTGTTTGTCATTTTCTGCAGGTGGAAAAGGGACAGGAGTGGCAATAAAGTTGCTCATCCAGTTTCTGGCAAGAACATCTTGCAGTTCGTAGCCATCAAGAGGAGAGACTGTGGGGAGTGGGCCATTCCAGGGGTAAGGGCAAAGCTCCAGAGGCAGCTGGCATTTCCCTGCTGGTGAAGCCACGAGGCAGATGTGGCACATGTGTGATACAGCTGGATGTAATATACTAAGAGCTGGGAGTTAAAGTGTGTATAATCTGAGGGATAGTAATTTTTTTTTGTTTGGTTTTTTTCCCCCTCTAAGGGGATGGTGGACCCAGGGGAGAAGATCACCGCAACCTTGAAGCGAGAATTTCAGGAGGAGGCCTTGAACTCTCTGCAGAAATCTCCGGAGGAGAAAGCAAAACTGGAGAAGCAGCTCCAGAAGCTGTTCAGCCAGGACCACTTTGTGGTGAGCTCTGTGGTGTCTCCTGTGGTAGCCTCTTGAGCTGTGCATGTAACTCACAGTTGTAAGGAACCTGAAGAAGTGCAGCTGAAATGAAAATGAGTTGTGATGGTCATGTTCTTGGGGTGTAGGAAATGGAAGGGACTGTTGAAAACTCTGTAAAGGCAAATGTATCAGAGGGAAAGAAAAAAGTATGACTGATTCCACCTTGTTTGTTGTGACACTGAGCTTATTCTGGTTTGTTTGGGGCCTTACAGGTGTACAGAGGATATGTGGATGACCCTCGTAACACTGATAATGCCTGGATGGAGACAGAGGCTGTGAACTATCATGATGAAACAGGTAGATATCTCCAGGCATGCTCTTAGTTGCCATTTACTCCATATGTTATTTGAAAACCGGGGCTGTTCTTGGGCTGAGAATGGCAATGAAATCAGGGGAGAATGAAAGTCAGGTGTAAAATATGGGACTAGATTCTTAAACAGATCTGTTATTTTGGACTCGCGTTTTTCACCTGTAAGATAAATCAGTCTACTTAGATGCTTCTGATACGTACAGGCCAGAGACTTCATGCAGTGACATTTTGCACTAAATTTTGGGTAGGAGGTGCCAGTTGTGAATGTCACTGGTCCTGGATTTATCAGCCCCCAGAAGCAGTGGAGATAGTGTATCTTTGGCCTCTGTTTCCATTACAGAAGAGAAAAGCATTTCTTCAGTTGTTGTCTATGAATACCTGAGATTCTTTTTAAAAACAGAGTGAAAACTTGGGGTGAAAAAAGCAGTTCAGAAACCTTTATGCATCCCCTCTTAAACTAGTATTTCTGATTTTGGGGCCTTCAGTAAAATTTTAATTTTTTTTTTCTCATAAGTGTATATAAGTTTCAGAATTCAGTTTGTCCTGTAGAATAGTATGTGAGAAAAGGAGCAGTCAAAAGTTAAGCAAACAAACAAAAATCCAGGAGGATGTGTTGGCTAAACTTGGGGTAATAAGTACATGTTATCATGAGGGTTTCCAGTAACTTTTCATGCTGCTGGTGATACCCTAGGAGTGGTGACAGGGTGTTAACACCACTTCTGCCATTCAGATTTGCCTTAAAATAGTGCAAGTATGAAAAAGGTTTCTGGCACAGAATCAGTGAGAGATTTAGTTGTTTTTTCTCAGAGAAGCAGTTGAAGGTTGCCACCTGTGAAGGAGCATTGTGGAAGGGCAGAACTAATAGAATGTGAGAGGGTTAAAAGCAGGAAGAAAAGATGCAATAACATGTTCCAACTCTTGTTTTGTGAACAGGTGAGACGATGGATAACTTGCCTCTGGAAGCAGGTGATGATGCTGGAGTGGTGAAGTGGGTTGACATCAGTGAGAAGCTTGAGCTGTACGCGAGTCACAGCTACTTCATCAAGCTGGTGACTGAGAAAAGGGGAGCCCACTGGAGTGAGGATCCTGGCTCTGAGTGCCACGAGTGATGGGAACTTGGAACTGATAGACTCTGAGAGGAGAATACATTTTCCAGCCTTGAAGCAGATGTCCTTGTCATCCTCAGTGAAAATTTTGTGAAATTCAGCTGGGAAAAAACACTGGACAGTGATAAAGAGAGGCTTTTTTGGAAACTTCAAATTGCTTCTTTTGATTCCTTAGCTAGTGTGAAATGAGAAGAATGTGGAGCTTTGCTTTCTTGGCTTCATTATTTGCATCTGTTTCATAATGTCTGGAGATCTGCATGGCAGCACTGGCATTCTGACTGGTGCTCAGAATGTCAGTTCACAGGCTCTGTATTTTGCACTGATTCCTTTTCAGGAATATGAATCCCTAAGGAAGGAGAGACTTGTAGGATAACCTGAATGGTGACTTAAATTAAGTGCTGCATAATAAAGTGAAATTTCTGAGTCATTTCACTTAACATATCTTTGCAGTGATTTTCTACTTTGAGAGATTAGTTTTCACATTTAATTACTTTTTAGTTTGCAGTATGTCTGGGATTCACATCTGAATGTGCAAGTGTACCCCCGTGTCAAAAGAAAACTGTTGTAAGATGAAACTTTGTGACTGATTTGAGGAGCAGAATTTTGAGGTTCCTTTTCTTCCCACGGCTTATGGCAGTACAGCTGTTGTAGAGACTGCAGCATAAACAGAATCACTGGAAAGAGCAGCCTTAAAGTATAATCCTGCAAATTGTGCTGGTTTCTTACCCTTCAGGTGATGTAGCTTGCAGTCAGGAGGCTGATGAGGGCCTTCTACAGCATTTATGCTGCTAACAGGGGCTGCACAACAGTTGCTGACATTTCTCCCTGTGTTTTTAATCAGCTGCTATTAATTGTGTCAGGAGTTGATGACAGTGACGGCTGAAAGCTGATGTTTAGACCTGAGGACCTCAGGAATTTTGATCCATGTGTTGAAGCAAGGTGGTGATAAATGTCATGGTCTGGAATTACCTTGTGTAACAGTACTGTGACACCCTCATGCACTGTTGAGACTTTATCCACATCCTGCTTAACTAATAAATGGGTTTAGGGCTTTCTCCTTTTCAACCCTACCCCTGCCTCCCAATTAGCTAGTGAAACCTGGAGGAGTCATGGGTGTTTATGCAGGAAACCCTGGGAATCTTGCAGAATTAGTATGTTCCTTTCAAAGGAAAAAGTAGTGCCAAGAGGTATTAATTTTTCTTTCAATCCTTGCTCACCTCTTCTTGCCCATCTCATTTCTTCTGTGATGTGATACATTATGCAGAGCAGACTCCCAGCAGTGTAGTTGGGTTTTCAAAGCATGACCCACAAGAGCAGACCCTTCTTAGGAGTCTGAGGATGTGGATCTGCAGTCTCTATATACAGTTTTTAATATTCTAGCTTGCATCAGAAAACCACAAAATGTCAAGAATCATTGCCTTCCTCAGGTGTTTTGGGTTATTAGTTCACTTCTCAGCTGATAAAAACAACAAGTTTTTTTTTCTGTAGCAGCCTCTACTAATCCTTGGAGGGTTGGCAGGCTTGGTAGTGGAAATGTGTTATGAAAGGAATATTTGTTGTTTATTTTTTCACTGTAGATATTCTGACTGTAGTGATTGGAGGAGTACTGGGGTGATAATACTGAGAGTACTGAAGCTGCAAACTGAGGGGCAACATAAATTCTTTTTCCTGAAGAAATAGGACCTTGTGGACTAAAGTCATTACCTTCTGAGGCCAGCTGTGTACTGGCAGTGTACTTGCAGTTTGAGAGCCCTTCTCTCTGCCACCCAACCCTGTGTGGGTTAAATAAAAAGCAGAAAGAGCAGATAAGCAATAGGGTGCAGCCAGGCTGGAAAAGTGCTGTCAAAATTACTTTCTCCCCCAAGACATCTGAAGTCCCAGAGAAAGGATCTTTTCCAAATGGAACTAGCATAGAGGATGTACTTTTGTACATGCCATCCAGGCTGAGTTATTTATACACTGCTGTGTGACATTGCAGAATGTGAAGTGAGCAACAAGTTAGGATTATGGAAAAAAAACTGGCAATAAAGCTGGTTTTGCTGGAAGTAATCTGGTTTGTGCAAGTAGTTCTTGTGTCGAAAATAATTACAGCTTAATATGTTGTATCCCAGGGCAATCAGGCTGGTATTGGACTGTGATTATCAGCCTTGGCTGGTTCAAGGGAAATTTAGCGGGGGGTGATGGGGCAATCACTAATTAAGCTAGCAAAATAGCATTTCTGACTTCCATCTTCTTTCCTTCGGAGGACTGACATGGTTCAGGTGAAAGGTCTTTGCTGATCATCCTTTGTAGGAATAGCGTTTGGGGCTTTTTCCTTAAAGCAGAACATGCCTGGAGTGTTTTCAGTGAAGTACTTATCTGGAAATTGCAAGTTTTTGAGGATTCAGGATTAATTTAATCCTGGCCTGGGGCTTTTTATGCTTAAATTGTTCCTCTTTTGAGGAGAGGAAAAGATGGGCAAAGGTGAAAGAATTTTCTTTGACGAAGTTGTGATGAAACCCATGTATCCAAGTAGACTTCTATTTTATTTGAGACTTCTATGCAGAGTGTTAAGCTGACAATACAGTAAGTTAAGTAAACAAATCACACTTCAGTGGGTGATAAAATCTACATTCTATAATTCTACTGAAGAGTTTTGTGAACAGCTTAGTCATTAGGTTAGTAATATTTATTGGTTCAGAAAGGCCATGGATACATGTGGGGGGAAACACTGGTTGTTTAGCTATGAACCATTTGAAGTAGTTAAATTTTTTCTGCTGTTAATGACTGTAGAAATTTTCTGCACTTGGATTGTTTGATAAGAATTCAGTGAACCTTATTCCACCTTTTTCTTGAAAGCTGTTAAGCTGTTAATTACAGAGGTAAGCAGGATTCACCAATTTTAGTGCAGTACTGGGAGTCTGTTCAGCTGGGCTCAGAAAAGGAGATTTTCATTTATGTCCTCTGCAACAAAGAAGAAGAAGAAAAAACTTTATAAACTTTTTTTTGACAGACGTTTTTATGCTGTATCACTGTCAATAAAGTGACTGATGCTATGAATGAGCAATCACTGGCAGTAGCATATGTGTATTAAGATAAATCCTTGCAGCTTTCTTCCTTCAGGACTGGTAAATTGTCATCAGAAGAGCTGGAAAAATTCTGGGAAGAGCAAAGGCTCTGTGTGTCTGGCCTCTGACCAGAATCAACCTCCACTTAAAATTAGGGACTTAGTGGTTGGGTTTTGAACACATTTCTTCAGTCTGTTTGTTTGGCCAAATGCCTTCTGTCCCATAACTCTTCTGGGATTAACCTGTGCTACTCTGTTAACCTCGCTGACCTTTTGCAGTCTTCTTTGCCTTACCTTGAGGTCTGAGTAATGTTCTTGGCAGGAACATTCTGCCAAGTACATCTGCCTATTCTTTTAGGTTTACCTTCCTTAATCCCAAAGCAGTGGCACCATTCCTTCAAAGCAATGAGTTTGTTCTGGTCTCCATCACACTCTTGGAAGAAACGGGTTATGCAGTGTTCCATGGGAACAAGGGAGGCTCTCAGGGGTGCCAGCTCCGAGTGTGTTAATAATCTGAAAGAAAGGGCAGGTAGGGAGAGCTATATTTCCTTAGTAATTCAGCAGCATTTTCAAAGCTGATCTAAGGTGCTAGAACGATGGGTTTATCAGAGATGCTCCAGTGGATTTTGTTATGGTGCTTCTGTAGTGAAACTGTCCCACGTCATTATGGACTACAATGCTTTTGCTGCATGTTTGTTTGCTAACATCTTTTTTCCTAGAACAAGTATTACTTGTGTAGTGATTACAAGTATTGTAAAGAGCAACTTGCTCACAATTCATCACTTGTGGAGTTTTGCTGTTAATCCTCAGGATACGAAGCTTGTGAAAGTGCTTAACCGTGTTCTAAAACAGTAGGTGTGATTGTCCTGAGATACTAAAGGTCTGAACTTGGAAATATGGATCCCATCGCTGGTGATATGACCAAAAGCTTGAAGTCTGTATCATGTTCTCAGAAGCTGGAGGCTTCCTCTGAACTGTGACTATATCTGCTCCTTATACTGAGAGACCTCTGTGGTGTTAGTTGAAAACTATGGATTCCTCACTAGCGAATTTTTGCTGTCAGGGCTCTGCCCTTTGTACTCAGCTTGTTGCTCTTAGGTTCAGTAACAGCAGGACTTCTTCCTGGCTGAGAGCATTAGTAGATATCAAAGCAGTGTAGAGCTTGCAGTGTAACACATGATCATGCACGGCAAGAGGATAGCAGATTCTGACCTAGGATATGATCAGGAAAAGAACGAGGGGGAATGTTCTGTGTTAGAGAGGGGGTGAAACTGGCTTCTGACAGCTAAGGGACTGGTTCTGTATGTAGAGAATCCCTTGAGGTGTTCAGAAAAGTAAAACAGCCTGAGTTTAATCAGCAAATCAGAACTGAACCACAGATTTTTTTTATTTTTTTTTTACCTGTCAACAGGGTGCTGGTCAAGCTGGTGAAACTGCCAGTGCACAGGGTACACATACATGTGGTAATTTTTCTCAAAGTCGTGCAGGAGCAGCTCAACTGGGTGGTCACCAGCTGCAAGGCGCTTCTCATTCTGGTAGATCTTTTTGACCTGAACTCAACACAGAAATTGTTACATTTTGTTTTGGGATGAAGATCTGTCCTGAAGAAAACTATCTGACAAGAAGATATTTTGGAGAAATGAAACTTGATAATAAAATACCACTAGGGAAAGGTGTTTTAGTGTTGGTGACCATATGCAGCATGAAAAGCTTGCCTCAGGTAGTCCAGCACATTTTTGCTGCTGTTCACATCACCTTTGGCAGTAACTAGAAAGGAAGTGAAATTCTTGTGGCTTGATTGTCAGACTCAGTTAAGGGGGGCAGTAGCCTCAGCTTGTTCGGAAATTAAATCAGTTTTATCACATCTGTCCTGAGGCAAGCAGCTCATGTTTTGGTGTAAAATAAGACATCTCAGAAGTCATATAATTCATGCCATTTAGTATTAAATGTTCTGGCTGGTGTGTGTAACTGTGCATGGTCTTATTTGGAAAGGATCGCTGACCTTATTCCTTTGCTTTTCAGTTAGAATCCCAGAAGTGTTCAGGTCACGTTCATAATATTGAATAAGGATGTTCTTAAGCCAGTCTCGCATCCGGAGGGGAAACTGATCCACTTCATAATCAGTACAGGGAGGGATGTCTGTACCAAAGAGAAAAGCTTTTGTTAACAAGTCATCTGTTAAATCCCCATCTGAGCATTTCTGAGATTTGAGATCTACTTCCAGTTAAAATTAAAACTGATGGAGCTGTTAATACATAAAATTGTGAGTACACCTAATGTGTTCATTTATAAATCTACAATTTTTTGCTTAACCAGTTGTGCAAGTCACAACCTTTATATATCTGTGCAGCTTTTGAGCATAGCTGTGCAGTGAAGTTCCAATCAGTCTGTTGCTTGAAAGCAGAGTTTTTGACAGCAAAGGAATATTCTGGCTGGGAATGCACTTTCTTCCTACCGTATGCAGCATTCAAAGAGGTTGGAAATCCATTCTGGCTTTTAGATACTGACTTCTGCATTTGGCACCTAAGTTTGGTTGATGCTTTTTGGTTTTTTGTTTTCCATGGGGGTTTGAGAGGAATATTTTAATTTATTAACTCTGCAAAACCTGTTTTTTCTAGTCAAGGATTTACAAAAACCTTCAGAGGCTATAGCAATAGGAACACACAAGAATGAAGGGGGAAGATAAGGTAAACAACAAACTGGTGTAAGCACAGGAGAGATGTCTAGATTTCAGATACTTTTTAAACATGTTTAGGGTTTTGAAGGTCTCAATTAGCAGATAATTGATGCACAACTGGCACATTGCAGGAAGAGGGGTAATTTAGGGCTGGCAGATGGGTTAAGGCTACTGGCATTTTATACCTAAGTGAATTCTTCAAAGAAAAACAAGCTTACATTTGCAAGAGCCCATATAGTCTAGGTGCAGCCGGCGTCCCATTTTTGTCCCTTCCAGTTGACATTTAGTGCCAAAGAGTTGACACGTGCCATCATAAGTCTTGTTATCCGTACCACAGACCTAGAGGAAGCAAAAGCACCACCCCACCACTGTGTTGAGAAAAATCCTTGTCACTCAGAGGCATGAGAGCAATAAAAGCATCATTAACACGTGGTGGATACCCACAGGCAGTACATAAGGTCAGAACTATCAGAATTATTAGTTGTTGTATGCCTACATGAGGACTAGCTGTCTGTGCTTGTAGGCCCAGTTTTGCAACACTTGAGTTGAATTTTGTGGTTGTAATAAAGCCTCTGAGATGCTGTGGGATTCTTTTACTCAATATGTACTTGGATTGTGCTCTAAAAACCAAATGAATACATAGAACTTTTTAGTGACAGGGAAAAGCTACAATTCCTGGAAGACTGAGTGAAACAAGCCAGTTACTGTGTAGTTACATGGGTTCCTACTGCTCTCAAGCCACACTCGGTGAATTTGGGTGCTTTACATGAATTTTACAATTACTGGAATCACTCAAACTCGCATGATTTTGAGGGTAGAATCATTCTAAATAATAGCAGGGGAATATGTTGTCTTGTGAACACCTGAGGTGGCTTTTCCCAGTGCTGTGCACTGGGTGAAATACTCACATGCTCATAGTCTTTGGTGGGAGGGCAGGCAGCAGGATCTTGGCAAATGCAGTGGGGTTTCCCTTGCTTGCCTGCATGGCAGACTTTGCCTCTTTTGCAGTGGAAGTTTCGACAAGTGTCTGGCAAGCCTAGCAGGAAAGAGGGACAGTTAGAGGTGATGGGATAAAGCCAAGTGTTTGTCAGATACTACTGACAGCCAAAGCAAAATACAGCCCAGTATTCATCAAGAAATTCAAATGCATTTTTAATTTTGTTATGAAGCTGGGTCTTATACTGAATAAAACAAGGCAAACTTTAAATGAGGTTTTTCGTGAGACTTCTAGCAGTCCCAGGTTTCAGTTGGATGGGGAAATAATTTGATTTTTTTTTTTAAGAAAAAGCTGTTTGTTCTGTAGGGACTGACATTCACTTCCAGCTTCCTTTGGTGAAACATATCCCATCTGTCTTTGCTGAATCAAGCACTGGCCTTTGTCCCACTCCTACTTGAATTCAAGCTACTGTTCTGAAACTGAAAGCTCTCAGGGCAAGGTAATCCTCATTTCTGTACAACTGACACAAAAATTTGTGCACTGACTAAAAGTGTTTTTCACAAACAAGTTACTAAATCCAAGGGAGTATGGAAGGGATTCTCTGGGGACACAGGATTAAGCACAAGCACAGTTCAGTCATGTGAAATCCTGTGTTGCAAAAGGCAGAAAAGAAATGCAAACCAACAGATTCCCCAGCTGCAGAGAGCTAGGAGTTACATGCCAGCTTTGCTTGGGGCTTACCAAGGAGAGCCTCCTCATTCCTGTTGCTGACACTTTCCATCTCACCATGGGAACTGCCTGTAGTCTTAACCTGCATGGTCACAGAGGCATAAGAAGAGAGTTGTGATAAATCTTGGGAAGAAAAAAAAATACCTGGACAGATTTTTTTGGGTTTTTTTGGGTCCAAATATAGAGCTGACTGAGGCACAGTTTGTTCTGCTTTCAGCAGAGAGAGGTTGCTATGCAAAATCTGTGAGAAGAGCATAAAGCCTCCCGTAGTATTACCATGCTCTTGTTATTTGGAGAAAAAATAGAGTAGGAGGTGGAGAGAGAGAAATGGGAGCTCAGTAAGGCCTGAGTTTCTTATAATTATTCTGTGGACTCTTTCTTATAATTATTCTGTGGACTCTTTAGTCCTGCCTTTCCAAGGAGTTCACTTGTGTAGTAGCATTTAAAATCTTAGTGAGAGAGGAGTGAACAGGCTGGCCTAGTAATCAGGTTTTGTATCTGTTTTGTATTTGTGTTTTTCATTTTACACCCCACTGGGGCTGGAACTCTTAAGCAAATAGTGTTCACTTCCTTTCTGGTCCAGTTCATTTAAATGCTCTGGGTGCAGTGACACAGCATGAACCAGAGGAATAATGAATAGAAAGGGAGAGGAGACTTCTGCATATTAAGAAGTCACTAGTTTTTGTCCAACAGGTCATTTCAATCATCAGGAATTTAAATTTGGAACTGGTCCCCCTTCCCCTTTTTGTAGTAGTCAAGTTTTATTTTAAAGATAATTTACCTGATCTTCACTGTCCATTGAAGTCATGTTCTGAACAGAGCTACTCATTTTCAGTTGTTGTTTGTTTTCAGAATCAGGTGGCTCAAGGTCATCATAATCTCGTTCAGAGTGAGAAAGGTCTTTAGTCTTGTCAATTTGGTAATCCTCAGTCTCTCTATGAACTGCAGTGTCATCTTCAGTGGTTCCTTCCCCTTCAGGCTCAGTACTGGTGCTCTCTTGGTCATTACTCTGGATTCTCTCCTCTTCTTCATAGGCTGCTTCTTTCCAGGTATTGCTGAGCAATTCCTCACCATCAGTGTCACCACTGTCATGACCATCATCATCATTACTGTCTTCCCTACCTTGTATTTTCACCACTGTGTCGTGATCACTCTGATAGTTCATTTGAATATTGTCTCTTCTCTCTTGACTTTGTTGTTTGCCATCCTGATACTCATTATGGGTTTTTTGAGAGAGGGGGATTTCTTCTTTATAGGACTTCTTCCTGTTCTCCTTCTCTTCTTCCTCTAGGTCAAATTTCTCGCTGTGTCTCTTGGTTTTCCAGGTTGTTTGGCTGGGATCTCTCAGGAGTTCATCTGACTGCATGCTGCTCTCATGTTGCTGTCTTTTGTGTCGGTCACCTTGACGTGTCTGATGGCCTTTGTGCATTGTGTCTCCGTAATCCGCTTCTTCACCCCATTCCTCATCCTCTTCTTCCATGCTTTCCTCTTCATCGCTTTCACTGTTTTTTTCAGCCAGGCCAACAGCATTTTTGTTATATTTCCACATGTTATGCTCCTGATGAAGGCTGAAAGCACCCCCTGGGTGTTCTGCACGGCCCGGGAGGGGTCGGTTTGCCGCGTTCCCGTGTTTCTCATGCTTCCTGAGCTGCTCGTGCTCAGAGCTGGACTGTTCTCTGCCACTGCTCCCAGAATCACTGTCCTGGTTAAAAGAAGCCAAACCTAGTTTATTGTGCAGTGCAAGGAAGTCGATGCTTTTCAGGCTGTTTTTAACTTGATGCTCACTCCCAGTTCTTCCTTGTTTCCTGATGGTCTGGGGCTCATCCCTGTCTTCAGAGCCTGGTACTGAGGTCTCTGGTTTTAAGTTTCTGTGAGTGGGAAAATCACCCTTGTCTACATAGCCTGTGTTCTCTTCCTTTGAGGCTTCAGGATGAATATATTCACTCTTTAAAAAAATTAAAGTAGCAGATTAATAAATCATAGGATTTATTTGAAGTTGATGCAATGTTATTTTTTGCCTTGTATTGCAAAGCGTGGCACTGGCTTTATTTGTTTTCTTTCTATGTGCTCCTCTTAAACTAGCCCAGAGCATGAAATTCACAGCTCATGTCCCTTCTCTTCCTCAGAAAATCTTTTAATCTGTCTGTTCTTTTATTGCTGGAGTTTCTGGAGAGGTCTATGCAACTCTGTTTCAGAAACAGATGCATATGGGTGTCTTGTGAAATCTTGAAATGCCTAGTTAGTATTTTAGTCATAACTACAGGCACATGTAGGCTGCAGTAATTATCACTTACCTCAGAGAAGGGGGATGCAAAACATTAACTTCCTACACAAATAAGGGAAAAATAAGGGGCCTGGGAAAAGAGGAGCTGGGAAAGAGAGGGCACCTTTCACAAGGTGATAGTAATTCCTGAGGAGTACCCTGCATTGATTTTATAATCCATATATTCATATGCTTTGAGTCATTGCTTCCTGGCTGAAGTCACCAGGTGCTATTGTGTGTGGTGACAAATATAGGATCAACAATAGATGTTTGAGTGCTTTTTTTTTTTTTTTAATCTGCCAAGCCAATAGCAAAAGTAATGCCTTCAGTGGAAGTGGTTCAAATTCTTGAGAAAGCAGGTACTACAATGACTGTCAGGTCTTGCTGAAGAAATTACCTTTCTGCTGCTGTGTGTGTTTCTGAACAACACCTATGGATGTCCAGTGTTGCTTACTGCTTACAGCAATATGGCACCTGATGCTGATTTTTCTTAAAGCTTTTGGGAGGTTTAATTTGGGAAGAATGGTCTTTTTCAGCATCCAAGTTACTGGAAAAGATTTTTCCTTTAGTTTGGGCAATCTCATGACTGCTTGGAAACAAGCACTCCACTCACAAATGCTTCTGTCTGTCTATCTATCTATCTATCTATCTATCTATCTATCTGCATTTTAGAGGTAGGATTGGAAATATTACTTGGGTTCTTGAGATCAGCGATATCCTATTTCCTAATGTCAAAGTGGTATCTTAATGTTTTTCAGTTTTATCTTTGCCTGGTGTCCTTGCTGATGTGGGAATAGTACTGGGCACTACATTCACTGTATCGGTTACAACTCTTAAGTTTTTTCAGGAGAAGATTGTATGTTTGCTCCAATCTAACAGAAATTCACTGTGAAGCTTTTCCAAAATTCTACATATTCAGAAAACACAAGGCCAAACAGTCTTTAAGGCTTTCTGTTGTGGGTTCCTGTGTTTGGAGCAGCAGTCTGAGAGAGATTTGGCTCATGTCTTGACAGTGCTCATGAAGGAACTTGGGCAAATTTCAGTCACTATCTGTGATTAGATACTGTGGGGGAGAACTGGTCTTTGATAGATGATGCACACACTTGGAACTGATGATTCATTGGCTATTGCAAAGTTTTGTTTCAATGTCTTCTGTGTGTTAATTCTGGTAGACAGCTGTAACTACAAATTTATACCATTTCCTCTGCTGGATACTTCATTAGGAAAAGTTAATTCTTTGTTTTTCATAGTGCAGAGCACCATCCAGATTGACATGAAATGTATCTGGAAAGCTGTACAGAGTGGGATACAGTTTATAATTAAAAATTTTAAAATGGCTGTCATAAGATTTGGGATTTTGAATCTCTTACTATAGAGCATGATCTGAGTTTAGTAGTTCTGAAACACCCAGTGGCTTGAGCCAAGATCCATTGTGTCTGAGCCACAAAGGCTGACCAGAGCAGTGCAATAAAAAGGAACTTTTATTTGGGTCAGCCACGAATGCAAAACTGTGGGCTGTGGCATTAGCACACACATGTGTCATAGGGAGGGCTGGTGAAATCCTCTGTCTCACTGCCATCAGAGCATCTTGGCCCTGTGTCTAATGTCTGCACCATGAATAATGAAACATATGGTGGCTAAAATTCGTACATGTTTGAGACTGCCTATGATCCCCTGGTGTGATAAATTGAGGATTTCATCCTCCTCCTGTACTGGAGCTGTGATAGCAACAATTTTGACTGTCACCAGAGCTTATTGATTGTACAAATATGGGTAATGGTGATATGTGGGGATTCATTTAAGGTGATTTTGTCAGTGAGTGAGACTTCCATTTTGAGCTTTAGATTTTGTCCTGTTTGCAATTGTTTAATATGCAAGGCATGAGATACTAGGTACTAATTCTTGAGGTGAGAGGACCTAAAGTATTTTAACATAAATCAATTTGCCAACCAGTATGTATGTGCTAATGTGTTATTTATATTTTAGTTGAATAACTTAAGTTACTTCCTAATGTTTAAAGAACAAGAAGAGTACCTTTTCTGGAGTTTTCTGTCTGTGAGTTCTGAGCTTGTGGTTTACAGCATGGGCCTAAAAAAGACAAATATATTAATATCTGTATGTCCATAAAAATCTTGTATAGATCAACGGGATAACATAGAACATTCTCAAAATGGGAAATTAAGTGCCTGGTAATAATAGCATGATGAGGACTTACTGGAATAGCAAAAACTGGTCCTACAAGACAAAGGAAGAGAGTTACAGCCTTCATGTTCTCCAGATCTTGTAAAGGACAATAGTTAATGGTACAGGGGTAGGGCTTAGAGGTTTCCTTTCTGCAAGAAACATAAAAACAAAACAAGTTAGGATTTGGGTATAATGACCTAGAAATGACTGATGGAAGCAGTGTAGTGGCTGCTGTAACTTTAGTCTGGAGACAAAATTGCTATGCAGTGTCCTTTAAACTCAGCTGTGAGACCAGCTTTACTAGAGGACGTTTTAGTCTCAGCTCTCTGACAGAGAGCTGTAGGCTGTGTTCACAAACTCTGGTGGGCAGAGCTGTGAATGGACATAGGCTGAGTATTTAAATATTTACAAACATTTGTATGTATTTATCACCCTTCTGAGATACCACATTGTGAAAAATGCCTCTTTCGTGCTGAGCTCTGAGGCAGTGCCTGCTTGTGGTATCCCTGTGGCTGCAGTGTCTCCTGGCTGCTCCCCTCTGTGTCTGGCAGGAAGAATTAAGTGGTGAAATTCTGCCCAGCAGGTCTCCAAGCTCAGAAGTGCTGCCCAGGCTGCTTGAAGCACAGTCCTGCTTTGGATGCAGTCCTGCTTCTGTGTTTTCTCAGAAATTGTCACCCCAAGTGTACGCTTTTGGAAGATTCCTCTGTTATTTCTCTGTCATTATCTTTCTGTTAATGAAGATCAAAATACTCATTAGTGGGGCATATCTAGTATGCAATCCATTTTTTCTCACAATTAGTCTCCAAATTACCTCTTGACTAATTATCTATTATCTCTTTGTCATTCACAGTTAGTTTACAGTTAGTTTACTGTCTAAGATGTTTTCAGAGGCAAAAGCAGAATACAGCAAAGCCATTAATGAGCAAATGCAAAATGCTTCACTGGGCTAGATATGGGCAGTCTCTTCACATCAAGGCAAGTGTTGTTAGACTGAGGGTTATGCAGGCAGCTTGTCAGAAGTGCAGGGCGATAATCCAATTTCATGTAAAGCCCTACAAACTGCATACTGTGCTTTTTGAAGGCCTGGCAAGTGACTGAGGAAAAGAAGGATGTGAAGGTCAGGTAGGCTTGATTTCTGTTTCTTTCTGTTGCTGGTGAGCAGCACAGATCTGGGCATGTCACTTAACTGAGTTTCTTTTTTTTTTAAACTCTCATTTGTCATATTTGTTTCAGTAAACTAGTTTGACAGTTATAAATGAAAAGTTCTGTGTGTTGTATTTTATTTATAATCGCAGTTTTCTAATTTGGCTTGTCGCTGTCTGAAAAGTTGCCTCTGCCGCCTTTGCTCAAATAATGAAAAAGTAGCTGGAATAAATCTGAGTTAAGGTGTTAGCACAGGGCTTTTGTATTTCCTTTTCTTATTAACAGCAAGCCCAGAGCAGCCCATAGAAAGCACAAGTCTTTAATGAAGTATTTGGTCTTGAATAAATATTGAATTATTAGGGAAGCCCGACCACCCTGATTGAAGTGTCCTATGATGGATTAGTGAGGGGTTTTTTTAGCACTAAGTGGGAAGGCACTTCATTCTTGCTTTAATTTCCAAATATGTCTTACAGAAGAGAATTTTTAAAAGCAAGCTTTTTTGACACATAAGTTTAATTGAGCTGTCAGAAAGGAACAATTACACAAGAAACTATTTTTAAAAATATGAGAAGGGAGACATCTCTCTGGAAAAATGAAATGCAGGTGAATCTATAGGAAAGCTTAGCCAAAAGGTGAATAGGAAAATTTCTTGGGTATGGTGGGGTTTTTGACCAAGAAATGAGTAATGTAGCAATACTTAATCATGGGTTATTGAGCAAGCAATGCTAACTAGGGGTACTGGGTTTGCATGGCAGGGAGGCTACAGGGCTGCCTTCTATCAGTGTCAGCAGTCTCTTGAAATACTCATCAGTGACATGAATTTTTAATAAAAACACCAGTGTGATAGTTTTAGATTATAACTGGTATAGCACGTTTCTAGGTCTGTTTCAAAAGCCCATGTGAGAGCATGAGTGCATTATACATGTAGAACCTCGTTCATCTGTGCACACACATAAAACTAAAAGGCAGATTTTAAGGCAGATTTCTGATCTGAGTAAAAGAAGATAACACAATAAGAAAAAATTATTAAAGCATTAAAATTATTTCACTTATTCTGCACCAGTAAATAGCTGCTAATGAGAGTTGGTCCCTCTGATGCTGCCAGTTTTACACCTGCAAAAGCCACCAGGCATAAATCCTTGATGGTTGAGTGCAAAGAGATCAAAACCAAACCAAAAGTATTTCAGGACAAGTTCAAACAATTTTCAACAAATCATTGATGTTAACTTAGTGTGGCTGTTTAATCTCTTATGTTTCCTTTCTACAATTTCATTTTTTCTACTTTTTTTTTTAGATCTGAGATTTTGGAGTTTTGAGGGTTTTCTTCCTTAACCAGAGCTCTCTGTAATTTAAGACCAGATTGAGTTAAAATGAGCTGCTTTGATTTAGTTTGAGGAGGATCAAAATGACAGTTATTTATTAGGCAGAATTATTTTGGCATTAGTTAGTGGGTTTTTTCCTCTTCTAGATCCTTATATTTCATGGGCTCCCTGTTTGGTACGTGTTTGCACTAGGTCTACCAACACATTTTTGAAAGGTTCCTCCAAGACCAGCCAGAGTTTCTTTCTCTTTCTCTGCCAGTATGAATAAAGAAGGCAAATCTGGGTTTTTTGGCCTTGTCTATTGGACTAAGGTTCCCAAACTGATATTTCAAGAGTCTGTTGAAGTGTTGGGAAATTAGGTCACACTGTGGCTTTCAACTGGACCACTGTACAGTTCCAAAGGAGGTGTGTACTTTTCTTGGCTCTTGTTGGCCATAATGCTTTATTGCTTTGCAGGATCATTGCAAAAATAATTATTCCAGCACCAAGATAAGGGTTGTCTTCCCCCACACAGTAACTACACATTGCTTTCTCTTACAAAGGTAATTTCTTTCTGTTCGAGACATAAACATCTGAAATGTGTTATCCTTAAAAGAGATGACACAGTATGAAGACTTCAGCTATTTTGCAGTAAGTGGAAAAAATTGCGGAGTGTTAGATATAAAGCATTCTAATAAAGAATAAAGATGAAACAGTACCATAGCAGTAGAAGAGGTGCTCCTTCTTGGCCTGCCACTGATGTGCTGGAAATCCTTGAGCCTTGCAAAACGTTGCTGCTTTTCCTGAGTGGTGTTTTGGTATCTGAAACAGACCCTCTCAGCAAGTGCCTTGTGCTTCAGTGAAGGAAGAGGGTACTCTTTGGGTCTTGGTGGAATCCTAGGCTTCCATGGGACGAGGTGGGGGTGATGGGCTGGTGGAATTCTGGTGGATTAATTGAATCAGAAAGACAATTTAGTGCTCACGGGCTCCGGGCCAGTGGAGCTCAGTGGCTGTGTGGGAAGGACATATTTTGTGTTTTGCAGGGAGGGGAGCCAAAGGGAGCGGGTGCAAGAGTTTCTGCTGCATCAGCTGCTCCCAGAAGAGCTGAACTAAGGGATCTGCTGGGGCAGCCACTCTGTGAACCCAGGGAATGTGGAACACAGGGGGTGCCAGTCCCTGCTGAACTGCCCAGTGTTGTTTCAGTGTGCTGCACGTGCTGCACGTGGTGCATGTAAGCCTGCAAAAAGGTAGAAACTCTAGATTAGATTGTAAAACCCAATGTTGGTTGGAGGCTCTTGCATAACTCTGAGGAGTTTGCTGTTTGGAAGCTGTTGCCATGGCTGTGCTGCCTGTCTGCCTAGTGAGGAGTATGGAAACCTCCATGAGCCTCTGCAGCAAAGCCTTTGTGGCTCCTGGCTCTGCAAGCATTAATGAGTTTATTCTTTATTGTTTTTCTCATCTCAGATACTCCACCTGACCTGGAATACCTTCTGGGAGGTCGTCCAGAAATAGTGGAGGGGATGCACCATTGTAAGAGCAGAGGCACTTCCAGTGATAAAGGCAGCAGGTCCAGCTTCAAATCCCCCATTCTGCCAATATCCTCTTTTCCTAAGGAAGACACTTTGCATATTGTGTTGACCTGACTGGAATAGAGGTTGAAGCAAAATGAAGTGTCTGAATGGTAAGAACTGTAATGCAAATGCTGAAAATTCAGTCACTTCAGATAATATTTTAATATGGTTCTTTTTAAAGTTAGTTTTACTGGCTTCTGTTCTGTTCACCTAAATAGGTAACAGACATTGGGTGTTGATTAGACAAGATACAGTGAGAAATGTACAAAAACCAACTATGTTTTATGTGGCCAACTGTGAAGTTTATAGTTAATAATAAAATTTCAAAAAAAAAAAAGAGCCTGAAACCAGAGCTGAGCCCCTGCTCTGTAGACCAAGCAAAAAAAAACCCCTTTGACAAAAGCCCATGAGAAATTCTTTAAATCCTTTTCCCTTTTATCCCTGCCTATCTGACTGGAAACTAATTCATGCCTATTGGAGTTGAAATTCTGCTTGTCTGTCAGCCAGTCAGTGTCTGAAAGGAGTGGGCATATTTCAGAACTTCCCATTTGTTTTTTCTTTTGTTGTGCATGCTGAAAAGATGATTGGTTTTATCCATTCAAAACTTTGTTTTGTGCTGTGCTGTACCATCAGATTAGCTTTACTGGGTTATCAAAGATAGGTGGCTTTGCTGTGATTTTTCAATGCTCCAGATATGGATGGACTCTCAGTTGGTAGAAGAAAACTGTTCAGGTGGCTACCCAGAAATTAGGACAAGTACAGCAATGTTAATTTTGTGGTAGCTAAATATTAACTCTTTTTGTCATAAGATTTTCTGATAATGGCTATTAACATTACCTTGAAGTTCTTAGTTCACAAAAAAAAAAAAAGTGCCAGACTTTGAAGAACTGTGCAGAAACTTGAAGTGGAAATTTGTAGGAGTTTGAAGGTTATTATTGGAAAAACTGTGTGTGATTTGTAGGCTTGGCCTGTTTCTGTGTTTAAACAGCTTTCTTGAGACTTACAGGACAATGAGGAGGGAATGTTTTGGTTTTGAGGATATTTAGGGATTATACATTGTTTATCAGAGCTGTTACAGATTCACAAAATACTTCATTAAACAGCATTTTCTAGCTTTGCTTTTGATGACAAAGCACTCTGGCTGGGAAGATCTCTGGTGGCTTTCTGAGGTCCCAGGAGGCCTGAGCTTCTCTTGGAGCCATCAGTCCTAGTCAGTCCCCCTGTGGCAGGCAGTGTGCTTTTTTTGGAAACCTTTTCAGCGGTGGATTAGGAATTCTCTCACCAGAAAGAGGTGCTGTGCCATCCAGGTGAAGTGTGGGGAAGAGAGGGGAGACAAGCAGTTGCTGAGCTAAGTGAAAGGGAGGATATGCAGCAAACCATAGAGGAAGATTAAACATAGAAGAAAGAGGACAGATGAGTACAGCGAGGTGAAAAAATTTGATTTATCTGTCTCACTGTGACAGCTGCTAAACAGACACTTTAAAGAAAGGAAGAAGGGCGAAATCTCAATGGATTTTGGGTTGTATTTATTAACATGCCTGTCTTGCAGTGTGTTCTCTGGCAGCAAAGATCTATGGGTCTGATTGACTGTGGGGGAGACTGAGTTAGGCTCAAAAGACATTAGTTTTTATTGGAGCTGCTTTTATTGAGCACCTCTGCATGCTCAGTCCAGCCGGAGGGTTCATATCTCTGCCCACAAGAGAGTGGTGTTGAGCCATTGGCTCCCAGACCACTCACCAGGGTTCAACTTCCAGGTTTTTAAAACGTAAACTTGAACATCAGTGCTCATTCTGATTTACAAATAAAGTTCGGCTGTTCCACCAAATATGCTTTGCCCCAAAATGAGAAGGTGTAAGCAAGTTGGAACTCAAGTGTTGTAGATAAAGGAACTATTTTAGGCTATTAAAGGCTATTACATCAATGATATAGTACCTAACTATGTGTCTATGTGTTTTCTCTTTTTACTAGAGAGGGGAAAATCTAGCAAAATGAACCACAGAACAACAAACAGACACGAAACAATTTGAGTCTGTTTGCAGGCAGTGCTGATGTGTGTATGCTTGGAGTTCCCAGATGGTGAAGCAGTCTGGCAGGTGTTGTTGAGAGGGCTCTGAGCACATCCCTGGCTGCCTCTTGGCCATTAATTAGGTGATCAGGAAATTTAAGGAAGTATAGGTGTAACTTCTTTAACAAAAGGTGTATCTGAAGCCTTTCATTAGCCTGTGAAATGGCCTTCATTTAGAAAACCTTGTAAATGATTTCAATTCTCAAAAGATCACAGCCTGTAGCAATTCCCATTGGAAATGTTGGCAAGTACTCCTTGTCCTTTCCTACTAGAAATAATTGATAGGGTTCATGTGGAGCATAGAGGCATTCCATGGGGAGTTTAGTTTTCTTGAGAAATGTAGAAAAAGTGGTTGGAGACAGTGCTGGGGGTTGGAGGGAGCTGGTGCCTCTGACCAGCTCTGTTCAGTTGTGCCACACCAAAGGCATACTGGAGGCAGGGAGCCTTCTGTGCCTTATTTTTGGGGAGGCAGGAGACTATCAGTTGTGGCCCTTTAGGTGTCTTGTAATAGAGATTCTGATCAGGAAGTTTGCCCAGTAATTTTGCATGCATTTCTTTCTAAATTAACTTATCTACTGAAGATAAATCACTGATAATTATAGTAAATATAATACATACATGTGTACATAGACAAATATAAGTTATAACCTCTGGACTAAGTAATATTAGTACATTACTCTTTTCTTCTTTCCTCAAAAGAAAGAAAGCTTGACTTCCTTCTGGAGGCTCCTTGTGCTGAATTTGGACTGAAAATTTTATACTCTGAAAAATGAACTCTTGGCACAGCTTTTTGACTCTTAAGGCTGCCCTTCTCTTAGGTCTCTTTTCACTACAAAGGCAATGCCTGTAGTGAGATTAGTAAACATCTCTGAAGCATAATAATAAATGCACATTATTAAATATATTGAAACTGAGTTATCTCCCAAGAGTTTTTTAGTGAAAAATCTCACAAAGGGTGGCTTATCATTAAAAACTTTTTAAAAATCACAGAGACACCAAGTTAGAAATCTTCCCATGTGTTCTTTTTTGACCTGTTACCTGCTCAGTTCTGCATCTAAAAACAGTTTCTCTTGAATACAGACTATTTGGTATTCTCTTGAATACTGACTATGTGCAGTTTATCTTTTGCTCTGATCCAGGAGCCCTCCATCACCAACATTTTATTCCATACAGCAGTATTCCATACAGCATGCATACACATTACAATTCCTTTACTTTATTAAACAGAGTTTTCCAGCCCTTCAGCAATCTCAGTTAGTTAAAACATTCTTGTGGCTTTTTATTTCTTGTTTTATTTTATTTATTTATTTATTTATTTATTTATTTATGTCTGCATTAAATGCTGTACTGGATGCAGTTCTGTCTGTAATTTTCCTGATGCCTGGGAAGACAAGAAGTGCCTGGCAGAGCTCCTGTTGGCTGGATGTATGGAATGAGCCACCGGGAAGCGACTCTGAATGGTTCTGGCACAGCTGCACCTGTGCTGCTGCTGCTATATCAGGCTCTGTCAGAGATGCAGTCAGGGTGTTAGGGACTCTCATCCTGCCTCCTGAGACCTGCTGCTCTGGGCTGTGTCATGCTTAACCACATTGCCTGCACAGGTTGAAATTAAAAGTTTGAAAAGGAGGGAGAGAAATAAACATGTTGCCCAGCCGGGGAATATTTGAGTCCCGTTGGGGAGGAGCTATTTTAAAGCTCAGACTGAGGGATGGCTATTTTTGTCCTTCAGCCAGACAGACTCAGCTAATGGTCTATATTGTTCAAACCATTTTCTTGACCAAATTCTTAAAAAGAGGAACAAAAACGAGCAGGTATAGTCCTTAAGCCAGCAAGACGTAGACACGGCCCAAACCTGAAAAGGTTTTACCTGTGCCCGGCTGTTTTTTGGGGCTGCAGAGATGTGCTTTCTTTTTATTGTTGAAAAGTCTGTTCGCTTTAATGAAGAGGCAAAGAGGTGAAGTTCAGTGGTAGGATTTTAAGAGCAGTTCTGCTGAAAACACGTTGTACGAATCGAAAAATCTCCATGTGTGTCTCAAGAGCAGGTTGTTATTTCACTTAATCACTTCAGACACGAAAGCTGGAGGCTTCTGGGGAAGTTAAACACAGCAGGGGCTGCTTGTTGGGGCTCATCTTCCTCATCTCTGATGTTCTGCTGAGCACTCGCCTTCAAGCGGCCCATTATGATGAATTTAAATCTTAGGGTAGGGGAAAAACAAGTTTTATATTATGCATGGGTGCCATTTCATTGGATTTCCAACCTGGCTGCCCTGTGAAGAGGCTCTGCAGCTGCTTGGGAGCACCATAAAGCAAATATAAGTGGGAAAAAAGCCAAGTCTGCTTGTGATGGGGAATCCTATGTAAAAAAACATGTCAAGACACACAAAGGAGTTTGTCAGGGTTGTTTATTTAGTGAGTGCTATGATCTTTGGTGATGACAGAAGAGCAGTGAAGGCTGGTTAAGGGTCTGGAGCACAAGTCAGTTGAGGAATGGCTGAGGGAGCTGGGGGTGTTTAGCGAGGATAAAAGAGGAACCTTACTCTCTACGACTGCCTGACAGGATGGTGTAGCCTAGTGAGGGTCAGTCTCTTCTCCCCAGCCTCCAGCTGTGCCAGAGGAGGTTTAGGTTGGAAATTAGGAAGAATTTCTTCACAAGAAAGGGTGATTGGACACTGGAGTGAGCTGCCCCAGTGCAAGGGAGGTGGTGGAGTCGCCATCACTGGAGCTGTTTATGGAAGGAATGGATGTGGCACTCGGTGCCATGGTCTGGTTAACGTGGTGGTGTTTGGTCACGGGTTGGACTTGATGATTGCTGATGTCTTTTCCAGCCTGAGCAATTCTGTGGTTCTGTGATGAGCAACAAAGCCTTGGTCCATAAGGAGACATAAGGATTGTGAAACATTGCAGCTGATCTGTTCCTTGTTATTTCAGGAGCACCATGGTCTTAGCATGGAGCGTCACCCTCTCCTGTCATGGTCCTGGTTCTCCTGATATTCCTTATAGTGTGTGACTTGTTTCAGCTCTAATGCTGGCTCTGTCTTCCTCAGGAATCAGGAAAACCCAAGTGTGATTCTGTACAGCTGAACCAGCCCATCCTGCTCCAGGGCCTCTCTTACACTGCTTCCAAGTCAGCATTTCAGGGGGCTTCCCTTGCCCCTGGGAGCTTGGGGACAGCAGCTCTCGGGGCATTTTGGCTTGGCTGAGGGCAACTAGGCATTTCCCTGAACCAGGCAGCTGCTTTTAGGATTTTCAGGACACAGGAGAGTTTTAGTACCCTCCCCATGGCATTGTGTCCCCCTCCAGTTTTGGGGTGACTGCTCCTTTCTTCCCTCAGGTTTTTCCCCTTGCTGCGTGTATCCTCAACTCGGTGCAATTGCCTGTTCCTCAAATAGAAATAAATACTGAGCAGGGTGTGCTACTGGTGCCAGCACGAAGGTCAGGCTGCCATCAAACCTGCCATCTGCGTGTGTGATGCCTCGCAGCCTCTCGCAAGACAAAGACAGGGCTGTGGGTGGGTGGGTGTAATGTCTGTAATGTCTGCTGCTCAGCCTGCCAGGGGTTTAAAAATACCACTTGTGAATGACCTGATGAGAGTAGTTTTAGAAGGCAATCCACACCCAGCACGTTGCAGTTTTCTGATGGGAAAGGCATTTGAAGAGGTGTTTATTTCGAAACAAAGTTTACTAAACAAGAAGGGAACAGGATGCTCAGGGAAGATAAATATTTGTGGTGGGGTGGCTGGTGGCTTTTACTGCAGTCCCAATGCCTGTTTGGGGTCACTCAGGATGCTGAATTTGTGCTGGGGAGAGGGGAGCAAAGGGGCAATGAGATGGGCGAGCTGGGAGGGCAATAAGCAGGATGCTCTCCTGCTTTCCAGGGGATGGCAGGGTCCTTCTGTCAGGAAAGGAAGAATGAGGAGAGAGGAAACTCTTGCCGTAAGGTACCCCTCATCTCTTGGTCCCCAGCACCAGCAACTCAGAAGGCATTTACATGGGCTCATTTCATCTTTAGGCAAAGGTTTGGGTTTAGAGAAGGCTTGATGTAGTTGAGCTGGTTTAAAGTTTGTGTCTGATCCTCAGTGAACTCCTTGGATTTTTATAGAGATCCATCTCACCTCTTTTGAAGGGATGCTTAATTACTTTTGGAGTGAAGACTTCCTGGATGATTCCAGATGGCCATGTCTGGTTATATTCTGGTATTCAAGATGTGCCTCATATATTCAATTTCTATTTATTGAAACTTCTTGTTCTTTAATTTTATTTTAAAAACTATTTATTTCTTTGCCATTGCAGAAACTCCTGGTAAATTACACAGTGCAGTTATAAAAGTGTTCCCATTGTCTTTTGCCTAAATTAAGTGATAGTAAATGAGTAAAGCATTCTTTTGAAAGGCCTTTTTTGGGGTATTTTTCATTAAAAGGGTTTTTGACATAATTCTTTTAATCAAAGACTGGTTTTCATTTCCAAGCACCCTTCTCTAGTGCTGTAGCAACAACTTCCTGTCTGTATGAGTTATGCTAATTTCAGTGCTGAAAAATCCAAAAATAGCTGAGGAAAGAGGATTCAAATTATAGTTTTGCCATGGGATGAGGGAGTGGGAAGGAGAAGGATGCTGTACCTTCTCCCTGTGTGGGCATGGGTGTCTGTCTCCCTGTGCTCAGAAGGAAGCAGGACCCAAACTGGGAGCAAGCAAAGCACTTGTTTGGAAGTACCACCTTGCAGAGATCCCTGGCTGCTGCCTGCTTTTCCCCAGGAATTCATCTCCTGAGGTCCACAGCCATTAAAGAACATCCTGTCAGCAGCACTCCACATTGTGTAGAGCAAGATCTCCATGGCCACCACTTCAGGATCTAATGCTTACAGAAGAGGAAAGAAAAGATAATAGTCTGGACTATTTCTACACATAAAATTCTTGATAATACTATACAATTTCTAATTTCTTTGTTATCCCCGAAAGGCAGAGGTTTCAACCCAAGTGCTTGTGAGCTGTGCATCACTCAGGGGTCTGCAGTGCCCAGCCCATGCCCAACTCTTGCTCCCACTTGTTGGTCCCTCCGTGCTGCATCCCACACCTCCATCATGGAGCATTTCCCTGTGCTGCTCCACTGTGATGGAATCATGGTCATTAGCCCCTTTGCTGGCTGTGGGGCTGTCCTGGTACAGCACAGCAAGGGCTGGGTTTGTTAATGAGAAATGGCTTTTCTGGAAAAGATCACCACCTGAGTGGGGTCTGATGATGCCTCTTTGAGTGCAGTATTTGCCTTAATGCTCAGCCAGCTCACATTGGCTTTATTTTGCGTTTTGGTTTCATTGAAAGGAAAAAAAAAAAAGAAAGGGAAGTGAATCAAACTGAAACCTCCCTATGTTCCATTTATTTTTCAGTTGGAGGGAATGGAAAGATTTGAGCTTACCTGCTGGAGCACATTAGTCATATGAAGAGATGATGGCTGTGGGCACGGGCGAGATTTGAACGTGGGTAGTGAATGCTTAAGCCCACAGGGCTGAGAGGATTGTGGATGGTGAGATGGATCAGCTTTTGTGATTCTGGCCTGATTTCTTCAGTCAGGAGTGCCAAGACCCTGCTGAAGGTAAAGGATGCTGTGGCACACAAGCTGGGGTGACACTTCCAGGGATCCTCCTGCTCCTGCGTGGTTGGGCAGACGGAGGAAGTCCTTTCATGGTTTTGCATTCCCATTTGGGTTGCTTCTGGAGAGGAGCCTGCCGGAAGACAGAGGTGGTGATGCCACTTCCTAGTAGAAAGCCACAGAGCCACCATGCAATTACATCTGGGCAGAGCAGGGCTGCTCCCACAGCACATTTACATACGTGACTGGAGCAGGCAGTGCAAGAATTTGCAGATGTGTCAGGAGTCACAAATACTAGAAACCCTCAGGAAAGCTTTTGTCAATAACTGAAGCCCTGAGGTTACCAAAAAAAGTTGTAGGGGAGCTTTGTATTCCTGCTCCTGCTGTGAGACAGTGCAGGTAGGGAACAGGCAGCACATGTTCTCAACCCTGCTTCCCCAGACAGCACCTTGCTCTCATTTGTTTCCATCAGTCTTCCCTGTTTGCATATTAAATGTATTTTCGCATCTCTTTGTTTGTGACTGGTTGCTCAAAATAGAATTCCATATTCAATGCTTATCCAGTATTCATTACTTATAAGCTTTTATTTTTATTTTTTTTTTAAGATTCCTGCTTCTCATCTCCTGTGCAATATTCTTCTGTGCATTCAGCATTCAGGAAAAAAAAACACCAAGTAACAAGAGGGTATTTGAGCAGGAATAGTGATGAAGGACTAGACTGAGTCAAAACGTGCTGATTGGTATGTGCAATCACACATATGCAACTGCTTTGAGGTGTACCATTGAATTCTACTGGAGGTTTAACAGAGTGTAAATACACTTGTCCAGCAGAGTAAGGCAGTTGTGTAAGAATTCATCTGTCATTTACAGCTGCTCATTTAAGGTGATTGGTATGAAATGACAAAGAACATCTAGGGGGGTGGGGGGTGGGGGGATTAGGAAGTTTTAATCAATAGAGTGAACAAGGAAGAATGTTCAAGTCATCGTGGTGTTAAGAGTGAAGGCTGATACCAGCCTTTATGACCGGTATCTGAATTGGATTAATTGATTACTGGGAGAATAAGAAGACCTCATAAATGTAGGTCTTAAAAGCACTCAGCTTCAATTCCTACTGCAGTCCCTGTGAAAGTGGAGCAGAAATGCAGATCCCTGCCTCAGGATCAGGGGTGGCTGCTGTCAGGTGCTGTGGTAATGTTCCTGAGCTGTATTTTAGGGAACTGGCAGTCAGATCTGCACAGCTTCCCTGGGAAGTGCACACCAGCATTTTGGCTGCTGCCTGAGTGCTTATACAGGTTTCTCACCAACAATCCCACATCTTGTTTTCAGGAAAACAACTTCCAGTAAGCAAATCCAGATCTTATTTTTTTGCTCTGATATTCAGAACACGGTTATAGTACTTAAGCTTGGCCTACCCTTCCCCCCAGTATTTAATCACCCTTTTAGGAACTGTGGAAAACCAAGAAACACCTCCTTGGATTCAAAACTTGTTTCTTGCTGAAAAGCAGTTTATCATAAGCATGTAGATTCCTGTATAAAGTAGAGTAGCTTCTATGGGATTTTTGTTGTACAGACCCTTGTGCAATATGGAATATTGTGGAGGATTTGGGTATAGCACTCGCATAATAATGGTTAATAAGAAGTTAGATCGTGAACCAAATGGAAGTCACCAGATGTGGGATGTGGTATGCTTTTATTTTCTGTGGTTGTGTTGGTTGATACTTCTCTTGTTTTGTGAGTTGTTTGTTTGGCATTGCTTGGGTTTTGGTAGTGGGGTTTGTTTACTTGGTTCATTGATTGGTTGGTTGGTTTTTTGAGTGGCTTTGTTGTTGTTGTTGTTGCTCCTTGTGGTATTTTTAAAAATTATTAGGATTTTGAGGATTCAAATGTCCTTTGGAGGTATGAGCCAAATTGCTGATCTCTTGCTCAGAGCTGCATTGGTGGTCTGTCCCATTTTTCCAGGCTCCCAGGGGACTGTGGTAATGCTTCCTGTCCAGCTACACTAAGCAGCAATAAATTTAGCCCAAGTGAGCCATAATGACAGCACAGGAGCCAGAGGAGTGCTGACCTCTCTCCAGGAAGGTCTGGCACTCCACACAGACATCTCCATCCCTTGAGCTGCCAGCCCTGTCCTGACCTCTCTGCCCACTCTGGGCAGCCTGTGCCTCCACATTACCCATTTGCACTCCTGCAGTGCCTGTTTCATACAATCATTTCCATCAGTCATTTCCTTCTGACGTTTTTTTCCCCTCCAAGAAGAAATCAGGGTGCTCTGACTCAGGAGACAGACACGCACCTAACCTGCACAAACACCACAGCTGCCCCTGTGTCACCCTGAGCAGTCCACTGATGTCATCGGGGCAAGGCTGGCCCCTAATCACTGTTACATTTTCCTTCCTGAGAGCTGACACCATGCTGCTTTCCAGATCTCTGCAATTCCAGTTGGACCGGAGCAAGCACAGGGCAAAAGCTGCAGAGAGTTTTTCACATTAAGACTGCATTATTGTTCCACTTCCAGCTTGTGATTGACAAATGCTTACTGCTCCCACCTCCCAAGGGGTTGAATTGTGAGCAGGATTGATTGTAAAAAGATACTGTACTCTGAATGGGATGTTAGGAGCTGCAATTACCCATTAGTGTCTCTATGGTTACTGCTGTCAGCACCGAGCTATTGAAAGCCCAGTGGCACTGGTGCTACCTGGTAGCTGTGCCAGCACTGCCAAAACTGGTCCCTGCTGTGAGGCAGAGCTGAGCATCTGTCCCTGCCCTTGTTTGGACCGAGGGCAGCAAGGTGCAGTAGTGCCTGTGTTCAGGATGAGGTGTTGGATCTGACAAATCTGTGCCCAGGCAGAAATGAGACGTCCTTGCCCACATCTGATGACGTCACAGCCTCAAATCAGTGAATTCAACCAAGCTGATGGATGAATATGGATTTATGTGATCTGACAATCCAGTCACACACATCTGGCAGGGATGGCACAAAGTACCTGTCCAGCCATGAGCTCCAGCTGCAGTGGGCATGAGGAGGATAGCAGTTATTGCTCCATGTGTTTTGCTTTGGCAAAAGTGGCACAGAGTAGGTACAACACCTGTGAGCCTTCATCCCAACAGACCATAGAGGCAATGCGGTGGTTTTACTGGAGGCCATTACTCAGAGTAGGATGGTAGAAAAATACTAGAAACAGACATATATAGAGTGTGGGGCTGGCATAAGAGGTGGGAAGTGAGGGATTTTGGGAGCTTGCCTGCATGGGTTTTGAAAAAGGGCATGGTGCATCTTGTGAGGAGGATAAGGTTGGCACCTCCCTTCGACAGCGTCACAGAGACTACAAACAGTTTGTGATGTCTGAAGTAGGTGCCTGAAATAGGGCAAATGACTGGTGCCTTAAAAGTGCCTATTTTCTCTGGCTGTAGAGAAAACTCCATGGTGGACATGGAAGAGTGGGTTAATGATCCTACCCCTGTGCTGACAGGAGGCCAGGGGGGAGGGCTGTTGGTCTTGTGCAGAGGTTAGCACTAGCAGGTGCCCTCTGTGTGTCTGTATTTCAGGGCCCCTGGATTCAGGCTCCTGTGAGATGGTTTTTTTTTCCAGCAATAAGTAAATTTTAGAGGCTTAGCAGAAACCAAACCTGGGCACGCCTCTGCACTGTGACAAGCACGCTGGTGGTTCCATATCACAGCATTTGTAGCTTTGAGGCTTGTTCCCAGAAGGAGTTGGAATATCAGTACTGCTCTTCAAACACCTAAAATGTCATCATTGGCTACTGGGCTATATGTCACATTAATGCTGTGAAAGGCAGACAATATTTACTCAGGTAACAAAATGAAACTGCATTGTAACACCTGTCACCAGAAAGTGTGGGTGAAAGGGGCTTGGATTTGGATCTGACCATAAGGTAGGAGCTGGTGCTGAGTGTTTGGTTGAGTGCTGAGGACATGTGCCTTGGGTCCTGCTCTCATCCTCATCTCCCTTGCTCCCATTCATTCATTGATCCTTTTCCTTTTAATACTGCTGACAAAACCCTTAGGTCTACTCAGGAGAGAAGTACACCAGCAACATTAATATTATTAAAATACCCTGGACTGGAAAAAAAAAAGAGAGGCGACAGTGGTTTTTTGAACAGTTATTTATTTCTTGAGTTTTTGATGCTGATCTGTCTCAATCAGTGGAGGAGAGTAGTTGTTATGTTCCTCCTCCACCAGCTGGCTGTCTGTACTGCCAGCTTTCCTTTTGGCTTTGGTGTGTCTTATCCCTCCTTCTGACTGCACTCATTTATTCCCTCTGTTCTCACAAACACCAGGCAGTCCAGACTGTCAAACACAGACGTGATATTCCTGCATCTTCTTACCACCCCTGCCAGTTTTCTCCTTTCTGACTTGGTCACATCCTCCCTGGTAGTCTGAGGGTGCCAGCTTTAGCCTGGCCAGGTTTACCCCATGTTCCTTCCAGGGACTGAGCATCTTGGTAGGGTAGGACTTGGGGAAAAGCCCAGTGGCATTTAAAACACTCAACAGACAGCTGCTGCTCCCACCCTCATTCCATTTCTCACCTCTGATGCAACAACAATATTTGATATTATTTTTTTCTTTATAAGGTTAATTGTGAGGTTGCAATATGTGGGTTGGAGATTCCTTTCATTGCAAAACACAGGCAGATCTGCTTGGGCAATCTGGCTAATGCTGTAGGATGATATCTGGAATGGATCTGGGGGACAGACCTCATCGATGGACCCAGGGCTGTTGGAGATTGCAAGGATTACAGGGACGTGGGTCAGGTCAGGGTGCTGTGAACAGTCAGTGAGCACTGTTGGGTGTGCTGATGCTGTGGGTGTTTCAGGGCCACTGGAAAGGAGGCAAGTGACCTTGGGGTGGTGGCTGGTGGGGCAATGGGTGACCTGTGCTATAAAAGAGCCCGGCATGCAGAGCTTGGTGTTTATCTCCTTCTTGCACCACAGCACCTGAACATGAGGCAGCACCAGATCTTTGGGGGCTGAGTTAAATGCAGGTTTGACATTACAAAAACAAAACAAAACAACAAAACATAGTAATTGTTGGAGGTGCCTAAAAAAGGTTGACAACATGAACTCATATCTGGCTGAGGACAGTGGTATAATTCTGACACAAGTCAAAAGGAAAATATATGCCACAATATCTGCAGCAGAGGTCAGGTGGGGAAGAAGAGGGAAAACATCTGCTGAAGGTATGGGCACGAGAGTGAGGGACTTGATGGTGACTATCCTGAGGCCAAGGGGCTGTGGGGGAAGAAGTGGGGCCACAGTAACACTGGGACCTCCCTGCATGTGGGGCAGGAGGAAGGAGAAATATGCTGCTCATCACATTCAGCACCTTGCAGTCCTCACAGGACAGACACACATGGACTGTGGGCTGGTAATGAGTGGGGGAAACAGCAGGAGATTGTGAGGATGAAATTGCTCCCAGCAGCAGACTGACATGTCTGGTTTCACAAGATGTTCTGTCCAGCATGAGGCATGCCATCTGGATGCTGTTTTCTATAGCCTGAGAAAATTCAGATAACCTGCACTTTACAGAGCCCTGGCTCAATCCTGATCCTGCCCAAGTTTCCTTCAGTCATTAATTTCATAGTGCCAGCACCTCCTGTGAATGCCAGCAAAGCTGCAGCCCTGTCCATGTCCCCATGGCACATATTGTGGCCTGAGCTTTCCAGAGCAGAGGTTTCATCCCCTCCCTGCCCAGCAGCTGGAAGGAGCACTGGAATGCTACACATGAGTGCAGATAGTGGGATCTTGTTATACACCTCCATCTAGTATTTCCCTTCTTCCTGGCATGAGTGCCTGTGGGGGCATGAAAATAAGACGAGCACTCTCTTTCTAGGGTGGTTTTGCACTCCTTCCCCAAGGTACAGGACAAGGCTGAGACCTGGCAGGGAAATGGTCCCTGTGGGTTTCAAGGCACAGGGCAAACTCTGCTCCCAAGTGCAGGGTTTAGGAGGATGCCATCCCTGGGATGGGGTCCAGCACTCGGCGTGGGTGACGCTGTAGTTGTTTGCGTGTGTCACGGCGGGAAGTGTGTGAACGGGATAAATTTAGCAGTCCAAACACGGGGCCGGCACAGTCCCTCATTAACTGCCAGCCCGTCTCGTCATCCTGCAACCACAAGGAGCTTTTTTAGGGTCGGCGTCCTGGCGGAGGGCAGAGGAAGCGTGGGAGGCCAGTTCCCGGTGACACCTCCAGGCACAGCAGCTCTGCCCGGCGGTGCCATTGGCTGCCCTGGCCCGGGGCTGGCACTGGCCAGAGGTTAAATGCCTGCCCAGCCACCCTGGCACACACACCCTGGAGCATTCCAACACTGGCAGCCAGCTCATCCCATCGCCAGCCCCATAGGAGAGGCCGGCTTGCTTCACACCTTGAGGTAAAGGTCTTGGTTTCTTTGGGTTGGTCTGGCATTGCCTGGAGGGAAAATAGCAACATTTGGGAACAGGGGTTGAAGATTTCCTCACAAGTTTTGGTTGAAAGCAGGAGGCTCATCAGCTGGGATGTTGCTTTGTCAGGGAAGAAATCAGAAGTGTGCTCGTTCTAGCATGTTTTGGGTGCAGGGTGATGTTCACTGTGGCTAGTGTATCCCATAGGGATGAGATGCTGGGCTGCTTAAAGAAAATCCTTGGAAAATGAGGGCAGATCTGGAGGAAACCCCCACTGGTTTATCTGCCTGCCAGGCAGCAGTGCTGCTGGGGTGCCCACCCAGAGGGCTCTGAACATGCAGCTCTCTGTGGGGTTATCTCATTGGGATGCTCCACTTTGGAATGGTGGCAGATTTTTTGTGGCTGTGGGGACCATTCCAGGTGGAAGGTGCAGCTCTTCAGCCCGTGGTCTCATAGTGCTGCCCATCTGAGGTGCAGGCTCCTGTCACAACCACTGAGCTCAGCTGGGTGGTGACATTACTATGGGAACAGGAAATTCAGGAGAGATTTCCTGCTCTTTAATGATGCCTAGACAAAAGAAATCTTCCAGTACATGGCTGGGTATTTCAAATCCCAAACAAAAGGGAGGTTTCTGCACAGGAGGTGCCAGGAGGTGGCACAAGGACAAATCCCTGGCTTTTCTGATGACATGCCAGGCTGAGCACTGTAATTTGGGAGGGCTTTGTGGGGCCAAGTTCCAGCTAGAGGCACATGCAAAAGCTTTGCTCCAGCCTGCAAGTATTTCCTTCCTTGTTGCAGACACAGGGACCACAACTGACATGAGGGCTGCGTTCCTGGTGCTGCTCCTCTGGGCCGTGGCCTGTGCTCACCCTGTAAGTACCCCCTGGACTGACATTCCCACCCCAAAACCCTGGGTTTTGCCCAGCCAAGGCACACTGATCACTGATCAAATGTCTCCTGGATGTGTTTAGGTGCCTGGCCATGAACCCACCCACCTCAGCACCCTGCAGGAGGTAAGCCACAGGTGTCCCACAGGTAGCAGCCCCTCAGGTAGCAAGTCTGGGATGGGGAAGCAGCCCTGAGCAGGCATCCTTTGGCCCGGAACCTGGGAGGGATCTGCTGCTTCCATGGGTCTTTGAGCTTTGTCTGTCTGCTCAGTCTTTTCAAGCTGGGTTGGTTTCACCCTGTTTTGACTTGCCTCCCTGAGAAAGTTCCCAGCTCACCTGACACCTTTTGCTGTGCTGGCCCTGAAAAAAGGAGTTTCTGTGCTCTGAACTAGCCCAGCCTGGGCTTTTCTGGGCTGTCCTTTTGTTGTTTGCTACCATTCTGTTTTGTATCAGCAGAAATAACTAAAGGTCTGAGGTGCAAGAAATAAAGGCTTGAGCTCTTGCATGACTTGGGAGCGAGGTCTTGCAGTAGCAGCAGTAAACATGCTGTGGCTGGTGTTTAATAAACCAAAAGCACTGTGTCATGTTTTGCCTCCAGGATACCACAAATGAAGATTACATGGGCAAGCTGGGCAACCACCTAGATAGCAGAGATGGCAGACATCCTCCTACCGGTCCAGAGACAGGGGAAAATGCCCTTGCCAGGGACCTGACAGGTGGGAAAGCTGTGGATGAGGAGCCACGTGAGCTCAGAGGCCAAGACATGGAAGGCCGAGTTGGGCAGGCTCAGCACATGAACCAGGTGGACCACGAGGACATGGACACCCATAATGGGAATGACCTTGGTTTCCTGGTGAGTGAGTGAGTGAGTGAGTGAGTGAGTGAGTGAGTGAGTGGAGATGAATGTTTCATTCTGCCAGGAAAGCTCCCTTGGCCCCAAACCTGGAACTGGTCAAGGCTTTGCATTCATCCGCTTGTCCCCTCCATAGGAGGCGGATGCACGTGACACTGATGATGGTGACAACGGAGACCACTACGGCACCGGAGCCAACGCGTTTCCCTCCCATGGCGGCGGGTTCCTGGACGAGGAGGACGACAGTGGGGATGACACCTTCGATGCCAATGGGGAAGAGGAGAGGGGTGAAGGCCCCACCTACGTGGCTGGTGCTGATGGGGCAGGGGAACAGGAGCACGAGGCTGGCCGTGGGGATGCCGGGGCTGGCGGGGGACACGGTGACAGCAGCAGCAGCAGCAGCAGTGAGAGCGGAGGGGCAGACCATCGGCGCTACAGGAACTACAGATTTGGGCACACCTACAGACACGGAGGAGCCAGCAGCAGCAGCCAGGAAGAGGAGAGCTATGACTTCCAGGATGAAGCCATGCAGGGGGATGATCCCTCTGTCTTTGACGGCCCGGGCAGCAGCTACAGGATGCGCCACGCTGGACCCCGTGCCCTGGGGAACAGCTGGGAGAGTGCCCAGGGGGCTGGTTCCCACCTCTGGGAGGAGGGGGACAGCAGGTCCCCCGAGGTAGAGGATGGTGACTCTGGAGAAGACAGCCCATCCGTGGAGGACAACAGCCAGTCAGAAGAGCCTGTTGACAGCCGGTCAGAGGAAAAAAGCTCCAGCAGCTCCAGGGAGGATGGGGAGGATAGCCCCTCCAGGGAGGATGAAGACAGCAAATCCAGGGAGAGCACTGATGAGCAGTCAGATGAAGAGCCAGGGGAGACCCCGGAGGTGGTGAGAACCTTGAATGAGCACAGCAACAGCCAGACGTGGGAAGGGCAGGAGGACTGGGACTCTGCTGAGGACAGGAGTGTGCAGTCCACACCTGACAGTGAGTCCAGGGAAGAAGAGGGTGAACTGAGCAAGTCCAAGGAAGATGATGATGACCAGAGCCAGTCCACAGAGGACACTGTAGAGGAGTCAGAGGAGGATGAGAAGGACTCTGTGCCGAGCACATCAGCTGAGAGCCCAGAGTCCCCGGAGGATGACAGCAGCCCAGAGGACAACACAGGTGAGGACAGCAGGTCCACAGAGAGCAACAACAGCGAGTCCCAGGAAGACGACAGCGATGGCGACGTGGACAGCCACTCCCATGAGGATGCCACCCGTGAGTCCAGCAGCCATGGTGATGACAGCTCCCTGCAGAGCCTGGAGAGCGAAGGCCGCAAGCGGCGGCCGGGCGCCCTGCGCCACAGACCCGCTGCTGACTACGATGACAATGACTGCCAGGACGGGTACTGACCTCTGCCCCACGGCCTCGGCCACATGGGGGGTGGGGGGGAAGGAGGGGTTAATTTATTTGCTATATAGCCTGGGTGACTTCTTCTCAAGAAGATGCTGTGGTTAAAACGGAGTCGGGTCCGGCAGGGTGAGGACTGGTTGCCAGGCACAGGGAAAACACCGAACCACAGCAAGAAAAGGCATTTTCTGTATCAAACTGGAGAGCAGCTGAGAGCTGTGACTGCCAGCAGGGTGATGCTGCCCACTTGCCCCAGGGGCACAGTGATGGCTTGGCACTCCTGGGCATGCTGGGCAGAAAGGTCCCTGTGTTTACCCCTTGTGTTTACCTACCACTGCCCTAAACACATCTGCCCAGACTCCAGCTGGGGCTTTCCATTAACTCCATGTCCAGCACATAAAAAGGAAACGCTACAGCTGGTGTGCACATGTGGTGCATGGGTGCAGCAGGGTGTGAAGTACCACTTCAGGATGGGATGTATGTAATATTTTTATTATTATTTTGTAAGAAATGTACAGAAAACATTATACTGTATCCTTTTTGCACTTGTATTTCAAAGCTGAAATGTACCCTGTTGACTTCTTTAATCACCATTAAAACCACCAAACTCCACTGTAGTGTAGTTTGAGGTGTTGCTGTTTTTTTCTTTTGGGTGTGTCAGGGTCTGCAATTTGGGGCTGGATCAGAAGGAGCAGGAAGCAAAAGGCAGGATATTTGTGTGGGGACCCACAGCATGCCAGGGGGAGAGGGAAAGAAAAAGCTGAGGGTGTTCCCCCTCTATTTCCAGGTGCCCCAAAGTCCAGCCCTGCCCCTTGGTGAACCCACAGTGGGGTGGAAAATCTGGCTGATGACCCCAGAGCTGGACCTGGGACTTTGCTGTATTAGGGCCATCACCTCCTGCAATGTGAGCAAGGGTTGTGCTGCTCCTTCTCAGGTGCTGGAAAGATGTCCTGGGGTATGAGGACTCTTCTGGGCCACTGGCTCTGTGTGCCCATGGCGGCCCCTGGTACCAGGTTCCCTGCAGCAGAGATGCAGGTGAGCAGGGAAAAGGAGTTATCATGAGTAAAGCGTGTTTTGCTCTACGTGACATTCGGTTGTTTTTTTCCTCCTACCAGCTAGTAAACAGCACATTATTTAAAATCCCATTATTTAAAATCCCACCCAGGCCCTTGTCCCTTGTCCACATCTACAGGGAAAGCAGTACAATGTGGGTTTCGATGCTGACAGGTGAAGTTTTGGGCTGTTGTGTCACTGGGCAGTTTTACAGCATGGAGCTGTGGTTCTGCAGGGGACAGTCCCCAAGGGCACAGGGTGAGTGGGTACATTCCCTTCAGCTGTCCAGTCTTAGGGGTGTCACTGCTGAGCATTGTGGTACCAAATTCAAGAATCGGTAAAAAAATGAAATATTTTTCTGCTACTTATAGCAGAACCACACTTAATTTGTAGCCTTTTTCCACCACTGTGAAGGGGTAGGAGCTGAACAGCTCCTGGGTTTTATGGAAATTCTGTTTTAATTTTCACCCTGTGTAACCTTTTCTGTTTCTGTATGAGATCAGCTCTGTGACTGTGAAACCTGCGGTTACCCCACATGGCTGCCTTGGGAATGAGCCTCTCTCCTGAGCATGCATCCCACTAGTCCCCGCTTCGCTGTGACCTGGCCCTCATTTTTTGGACCCTTCGCATCAGTTGTGTGAATAGCTGGGGATGCTGTGATGGCAGTGACGCCTGTCAGGGTCACGGACACCAAAATCCTGGAGTGCAGCCGCACCACTGGGGTGGAAGACAGCAAGCGTGGGTTTGGCTGCAGCCGAAAGGGCTGGGTCCCATCCCTGTCGCTGTGGTTTAAAGCGCTAGTAATGACGAGTGTGCTGCTGCAGGGCAGGCAGGGCTGGGAGCTCTCCGTGACCAGCAAGCGGTGCTGCAGCTCCTGCAGCGGCGACCTTCTGGTGCCACCTCTGTCACAGCGCTGGCTCGCGTCCCCGCGGCCATCGGAGGTGATGTTTGCCTAGCCACAGCTGCTGTGGGTGGGGACGGAGAGTTTTATTTCGGATTCCTCCAGGAAGAGGAGTGTAGCTGCGCAGTGAGCCCAGCCTGCGAGGAGGACGGTCGGGACGTTTCAGGGATGGGGTGAAACCGCTTCTTACAAATTTGTGCATGACCCTTTTTTTATCCATCCTCATCCTTGCGGAGTGGCGCTGGCTTGCGCAGCAGCTTGGCTCGGCTGGGCAGGGGACTGCGTGTCCCTGTCCTCCTCATTTCCTACGTGGAGAGAAAAACTGGATTGATTTGGGTTTAGTGTGAGCGGGAGGCCGGAGTGCCTCGCAAACAGCGCCGAGGGTGTCGGGCTGTGCTGTCCCACGCGTGGGTCCCTTTCAGGTGCCGTCCCCGGGACCTGTTGCCACTGCACTCGTGTCCTGGCCAGCGACGTCCAAAACTCGCCTCCCGCTGGCTGGCTGCTCCCCAAAAACCAGAGAGCCCGTGCCAGAGCTGGCTGCTGCCTGCCGGCCCTGCCAGGACAGCTTCCCACGGGACCATCCCTCCTGGGCATTGCCTTTCTCTGAGAAAACCTCCTGCTTGGCCGCAGGGAGGGAGCTGCTCGTGTAGGAACCGTGGAGGGGTGTGCCCAGAATCTGGCAAGGACATCTGCAAGGTTTTGGGGGACGCTAGTGACATCGGGCTATTCCTATCAAATGCTGTTCATCCGTGTATGTGTGAGCAGGACCGCCCTGCTTGACATCTGGAAGGGCTTGATGATGGGCAGCGTTTCACAGGGTGAAGTTTTGGATGGAACAGAGGGAGTGTGACCAAAAGATGCTCTCTTGGAGGGTTTGAAGGCATTTTTAGGAGTTTATGCATTTGGTTTCCGTGCTATGTGGCTGTGCACTGTGAGCATTGGAGGGGAAAACTCCTGCTCTCTGCTCTTGGGCTGGCAGGACAAGCAGCTGGAAAGGTCAGTAACAGGCTCTGCCATCACTGGAGATGTTCCTGCCTCCAGTTTCAGGATGATTATGTGATGAAGTTGTCAGGGTCAGTTTTCCCAATGGGTTAGGCAGGGATAAAAAACACCCATGCCAGTGTATGCTTTTATTATCCACCCACATGACATTCTTTGTGCACTGGGGGTGGCCTCCAGAGCTGAACGCAGCGATTTACCCAGAAATCAGCATTGGGGTTTAAAGCAGGTATTTTTGGATCTCTTTGGGTTTTTGAAACCATGAGTTTGCATCATCGTAAAAGAAAGGTTCCTTGTGTTGGTTTTTTTTGTCCTTTCCAAGAAGAAAAAATTCTATTTTTAATAAGTAGCTGGTGTGGCTGAAGTGAGCTGAACCTGGCTGTGGCAGCTGAACTTGGGGCATCCACGGCACACAAGCTGTACTTATTCAATCCCATTATTTTCCTGGATTTGGTGGGAGAAACAGAGAGACCCCTGCACTTGCTGACCACCTCTCCATCCAGCAGTGGCTTTTTTGACAGTGCAGACAAATTTCCTGGGTTTCCCACAGTGATCTGAGCTCCACAGCTAGCTGCTGGGATTTTCCTTGGCCTGTGTTCATCTTTAGCAAAATGGGAATATCTGTGGAAGAAACAATGATAGAATCACGTAATGGTCTTGGTTGGAAGAGACCTTAAACACCAACCCCCCTGCCATGGGCAGGGACACTACACCAGGTTACTCAGAGTCCCATCCAATCTGCTCTTGAACATTTCCAGGGATGGGGCACCTGCTACTTCTGTAGGCAACCTGTTCCAGTGCCTCACCACCCTCACAGCAGAGAATTTCTTCCTAGCACTGAATCTAAAACTTATTTCTCTCAGTTTGAAGTCATCCTCTGCCTTGTCTTGTCACTACGTGCTCTTGTAAGAAATTTCTCTTCCTCTTTCTTGTAGGCTCCCTTCAGGTTTGATGGGATTGTCTCTTCTATGCCACTCCTCTCCAAGAACACAGTGAGGCCAGCAGTTTGATTGCGTTCCTGTGCCCTTTTGGGAGGAAAAAAACCTCTGACGGAATCACTGAGGCCATCAATCTGAACAAAAGAAATATCCCTGACGTGGGAAAACAGTGTTTGACCTCAGTGAAACCCCAAAATGGTACAAACCTTTCAAATGCTCAAAGGAAATTTTTCTTCCAGCTCCCTTTATTGCCACGCACTTTGATGGCAAATAACTTTCCCATGTCTGGCTCAGCCATGTCCTGGGAGTTTAGTGGTCCCCTGAGCACTGCCTCAAGGAGCCAGGCACCACAGGATGGTACAAGTAAAGTGCAAGTGTTAGCATCCACCTGTACTGCATCCCCCATCTCATGATGGAAACCTTAAAGCTGCAGAGTGAGCAAGTGGTTTGCAGTTCCTTTTTTTCCTGTGTTCACACCCTGAAGTACAAAGCTGCAAAAAGCTGTTGCATTTCTGCAGAAGGCATCAAGTTACTGAACACAGGGGCTGAACCTGGACCTGGGGGGCAGAGGCAACACCTGCCCTTTCTGTCCTAGACCTGATGTTGTTTCACCTGCAGAGCAAAACATAGTTTCATGACAATGTAAAAACTTCCAAAGCCGCATTTTAAAAAACAGAAATGAGTGCCTGACTGTCAAGGTACTTTTTGCAGAAAACATGTACTTCTTTATGCATTTAGGCCAGTTTGGATGGGGCTTTGATCAACCTGGTCTACTGGGAGGCATCCCTGCCCATGGCAGGGGACTGGGACTAGATGAGATTTAAGGTCCCTCCCAGTCCAAAACATTCTGTGGTTCTATGATATGTGGATACATATATCATTCTTCTGCAACTCATGTGTGCACACAGTAACATACAACAGTGCAAGAACAGCAGTTCCTGCTGACACATGCAGCACACTCCACCCCTGCTGCAAGTGGGACCTTTTTAACCCCAGACTCAGGGGTTTTACCAAGTCAGAGCAGTGTTAGCAGTGGCAAGGAGGTAGGCAGCCATCACCAGCACAGCACTTGAGCAGTGTGCCTCCACGCCATCCAGATGCCTGAAGGCCCAGGGACACTGATTTAACTTTATTAGAGAGCTCAGTTCCTGAGCTGGGTGTGCTGTCTGTTAATTGTTGCTTCTGCAATGAAGGCAGGCTATCATTCTGCTTGCTTCCTGAAAATGAGGTCTTTCACGGGGTTTATTTGGCATTTTCTCCTGAGGATGTGAGAGTTCTCACAACTGGATGGAGGCAGAAACAGGTGGGGGGACCAGACCTGGTAACTTACTCTGGCTGATGAGGTGTTTCTTGTTCCTGACAAAAAGAAAAACAAACAAACAAACTGAGGAGATCCATGTTGCTCCAACATGTGAGGGCCTGGGTGGTGGCAAGTCTGGGATTTGTGATAAATATGTGACTTAGCCTCATCGATTTTCTGGGTTTTGTTCCCAGAGTTCAGGGTACTTCAAAGTGCTCACATTACACAGCTACTCCTGGCCTGCATTTTTCCAGGCATGTAAAAAGAATTAATTTCCTTTTTCTGGTTTCTGCTCAGAGAAAAAGGAAAAACATATGAAACGTTCAGCTGAAGAGGGCCAATATATAAAGATCGTGTATTGATAATGGAGACCGATACAAGATGCATTTTAGATAATCTCTCCTCACACTTTTATTCTAAAATTGAATGTTGGCAAAAGAATAACGAGCTGCATGTGCAGCTGACACTGGTTTGCATTTTTGTTTGTGCTCTGAGAGGTAAGGAGAAAGAGAGGCATTTCTTATTCTCACGCTGTTGCTCCCTCTTCTTGCTCATCACTTCTCTCCCCAGCTAGTGACTGTGGCACACACACTCCTGTTTCTGACAGCATATGGGGGGAGGTGGAAGCCAGGGCAAGCTCTGCCTCAGGTGACCCCTATACATATTATGCCCCCTATATTTTGGGGGGGCCCTGGCCACTGAGCTGAATGGCAGGGGTGCCCCTTTTCCTGGCTGCAGCAGCACCTTGGTCTCTTCCCATCACGCTCAAAGTGTCCTTCTGGTTTTGTTTTCTTTACTTATTTTTGGCCCTGAGGTTTTCTTTAAGAATAACTCCAGGGTGTGGAAATAGGACGGTGTGGCCTCAGCCCCGCAGTGCGCCCGGGCAGCACAGGAGCACTCTGCTCTGCTCATTTACCGCCCTGCAAAAATAATAACTAAATTGGGACTTAGGAGCCATGTCAGCCTGAGCCAGACAGGGACACTCTGACCCTGAGGTCCCCAGGGGCTCAGGCAAGCACACCCAAGCTGCACCCAAACCATAGAGGGTGCCCTTGCTGGGTGCAAGCTCCAGCTCAAAGCTGTGGCCAGCAGCTGGTGCAAACCCCATCTTCCACTAGACCACATTGGTTAAAACCAATCTGCCTTTGGAGGCAGATGAGCTATTCTATTTTTTGTTTCCAACAAGGTGAGATCATTTTTCATAAAGCTTTCAAAGCCCGCAATCACTTTTAATAACAGAATCCTTTCAGACAAAGGGGTGATCCGTCCAAGCCCTGCCGCCTCGGAGAGATGGAGCTCTTGCAAAAGCATTAAGAGGCCAAGACCAACGCTCCAAGCCTGCCACAAGATGCTTTTAAAAAACAATAATAAAAAATAAATTTCAAATGGAAACGTTTTGGATATGCTGGCCGAGTTCCCTGCTGGTCTCTGCCGGTGAGGTTGCTGCTGCTGGTGGCCTGCCCAGGCAGCACCCGCTCCAGGAGCTAAACATAGATGCTGGCTGCACAGGGCACTTGGGCACATGTTAATTATCCTGGTGCTTTTTAGGGATCTTGGGTGAAATATGTGTTTTCACAGTCAGTTTTCCATATTTTTTTTTAAGCAGCCTGGAGCAGAAGACCTTTAATTACATTAAAAATCGCCTCTCACCAGGACTCTCTGTTCCCAAGCACTGATGAAATTTTAAGCTCAAAGCTGGGCACATGCTCACTGCTTTCCTAGGCCAAGCAGCTTGGGACAGCAGGGGACAGGGGGAAGCAGGGCTATCTCTGCCCTGCATTACCCCCATCAGGGCAGCTCCTCCAGCTGCTCCAGCCCTATGGAGATGGGGGATCAGGGGAACCCTCACAATGCTGATCTCTCTCTTTATCAGAGGCTGCTGTGTTGGCACCAAAAAACTGCATGGCTAAGGTTTTTTTTCTTTTTACTTTTTTTTTTTTTCTTTCTGTGTGTGGGTTTTCCTGGCACAAAATGTCAGCTGAAAGCCACGGCCAACTCCAGGCCTCCCTTATAATTAGAACTCCTCACAGTGCCACAAGGGGCTTTGAAGCCCATGGGGCAGCTGTGCCCTGCAGCCCCAGGGGTTGCATGGTGGTCTTATGGCATGGCCTGCTGCCAGGGGTGCTGGACCCTCCAGGGGCTATGTGGGGACCTCTCCCTCCCCAGAAACAAGTTATGTGCACAGTGTTCCATCAGCAGTTGTCAACTGCCCATCATGTACTTGTCAGTGCTGGGCTCCCCTGCATGTAGGTGAGGCTGTTTGTGCCCCTAGTTTTGAGAAGAAACATTCGGGTCTTTCACAGCAAAGTGAATTTTTCTGTCCTAAATAACCATAGTTTTACCACTGGCTAAGCTGACCATTACAGACCTGCCTGGAGGCATTTATTTTTCAGCACCTCTGTTCCGTCTCCTAGGGCTGTAGGGCTGAAAGCATCAAGTGGGATTTGCAGTTCTTGCTGCTGTAGGAAGCAAAGTTGCATTTGATGAGGAGTCATTCCCTGAACTGCTGCAGCCCAGATGTACAGGAGCTTAGGGGCCTTTGCTGAGGAGTGCAAGAAGAATCTGGGAAAGAGGGAGCAGAGGTGTACTGGAGAGCTGGGTGGAAGAAATCCATGCAGGAAATGATAAATATAGGTAAAGGAGAAAAGATGTCCCTGCAGAGGTGGGTGCCGGGGGCAGCATCCGTTTGCTGTATCCTGCCTCCTAGGTCCCCAGTGTGATTTGAGTGCACATGTGGGTGGTTTCTTTTCATTTCCCCTCACCCCCAGGCAGTTATTCTGCTTTGCTGAGGACATACACAGATTTCAGCTGAGCAATGATTGATTTTTGAGAGCAGGGAACTGGGTCTGCGTAGTTTGCAGGGCATTAAAAGCAAACCATTTTGTAGCAACACTGTGGTGGAAATGGCTCTCAAAGTGGGACTGGTGACACCTGTATCTGAATGCACTTTTCATTCCCTGCCCTTACCAAGGCCTCTGCAGGCATCCTGGAGAGGGATTTTTTTTTTTTTTTTGGTCTAACAGCTCTACCCAAGTGGCTGTGGAGCCGGGCCTTTGAGATTGGTCTTTTTGTCTACTTGAAAAAACAGTGACAGAATTTCCCAAAAAGGGAGGTGGACACCCCCCAGGAACAGATTTCCCAATATTTATTTTAATTAAAACCCAGAGTGTTATTATACCCTTGGCCTCCCAGCCGCTCATCTGAGGGCAGACCCTCAATTAAGCGGCGCAGTGCAAACCTCTCTGGGTTTGGCAGCGGCGTGGGGCGCTATGTTTGTGCACCAAATCTGCCAGCGTTGAAGTTTTGGAGGGTTTTTGGTGCATGCTGGAGGGCTGGCGTCACTCTGGGCAGGGCGGTGACTGGCTTGAGGGGGGGGCAAAGCCAGACCTTATATCCCAGCAGGGTGGCAGGGGAAGGAAATCTGTGCTGGCTGACTCCGTGGGTAGCTCTCGGTGCTGGGGCAGGGTAAGCTTGCTGCTGCTTTTCCCATCTGGGTTGTGCACTGATGTCTGCTTTTTGCAGGGAGATGGGGTGGCTCAGTTTGCTGGCAGGATAAGGTGCTGCTTTCAGTCCTTTCCTGGGTCTGTGGCTTCGTGAAGTGCTTGGGTGGAGGGGATGAGCATCCAGAGCCTTGCTGCAAGGTCAGGGAAGCTTGTGGCCACTTGTTTTCTAGCCTGAGTTAAGCAAAAATAGGGCAGCTTCACAGAGAGATAAATTCAAAAACAATTCCCTACAAGTGCAGCTGATACTGGGTTTAGGCAGAGGAAGGGTAGGAAAAAGGAAGGTTAGTGGGCCTGACTGGGCTCAGGGGGATACTGGGAGCATTGCACCCTGGGGAAAGGCTGGGGTGCTGCTGGAAGGATGGGTGTGCTCCTTGCTCCTTGATGGAGGAGGGCAGGCTATGTTTTGGTGCTTTGGGTACACAGCTCAGACCTGCCCAGAGCCAAGTCCCCTCCTGCTATGCCTGTGAGAGGCTCTTTGCATTGGTGCCCTGCCGCTGCTAGTTTTGCCAATGGCAGGCTGTAGAAGCCAATTATTTCCATTATTTGTTTGCTTGGTTGTTTTTCCTCAGTGAGGTTAAACTCCCTGTGGTGTGATTCCCAGGAGCACTGCTCCCTGGGCAGAGCCCAAGCAGGTCTTGGAGCTATGGGAGGGCAGCCACAGTGCGCTGTGCTCTCTGTCACTCCTCTTCCATCTCCAGTGGGGCTTGGCTTTCTCCCCCTCCCTCAAAGGCAGTGGGGAAGCAGGAATAAGTTGTCCTGCTCCAGGAAAGCTTTGAGTCCACTGCATGATGAAACTTGCTTTTCTGGTATTTTGTGACTTCTAGAAAAAACAAAATGTATTCAGCTGAGGCAGATGTTAAAAGAAAAAAAAAAAAAGAAAAAGAAAAGAAAATAAAAGAAAAAGAAAAGAAAGAATTGGGTTTATGGAGGGGTTAGGTTTGGGTGACCCCATCAAGAAGTGGCTGGAGGTCAGCCTTTCTTCTCCCCATTCACCCACATGGACAAAGACATGTGGATGGTTTGGAGTGGTGCTGGTGCTTTCTAGATGAAAAGCAAGCCCTCTACGTGTTTTGGTGTTCCTAGAGACAGCAGCCATGAGGAGTATCCTGGTGTTGGTCTGCCTGGTGGGGATGGCGTGCGCCTTCTCGGTGAGTGCCTGGCAAAGGGGGAGCACCCTGGCCTCGCTGGGGCTGCTGTGGGGCTCCTACCAACCTGCCCTTTCCCCAGGTCAAGGGCTGGCTGCGGAGACCCAAGTGGGACGACTCGGAAGAGAACGCGGTAGGGTCTCCCCCACCCCACGTACCCAGTCCCAAATGGGGCTGACCCTGAGGAAGAGCACATTTTAGTGGCCCCTGTACCCAAGGCCCCAGACTGATGGGATTTTCCACCTCCTTTTCCTGGTAGGTTTTCAAGAGCCGGCACCGGCATTACCTCTACAGGTACATCTACGTGTATCCCCCGCAGCGACGGTACCAGGTGAGTGTTTCTGAGGGATTGCTGCTGCTTTGCCACCTTCCAAACGCAGAGATTTTGACCAGATGAGATGGGGGAATGGTCTGTGCCCTGCTGGCATGGCCTGTGGACCTGGGCAAAGAACATTGTACTCATGACACCACTGGGAACCCACCCACCCACCTCCAACCTGGTTTTCCCTCTTCTTAGGGCAGTGACTCATCCGAAGAAGAGGGGGATGGCTCGGAGGAGGAGGAAGGGGGGGTGAGTATGGCAAACCAGCAGGCTGCAAAAACAAATACGGGAATTTGGGAACTTTCTTTGGTTTTGTAGTCTCTGCTCATCAGCATTTGTGGTCACTGACCGCCCACAGACTTGCACTCTGGATACAACTGGATTTTCTACTCTGGGGCTTGTTTTATTATTTTTTTGTCGACTTTTTCCTTTTGCTTTCCTTTTTCTTGCTGGACAAGGATTTCACCAAACAACCCTGAGACAAATTCTCTGGGTTTCCATTTTCAGTGGCTCAGAAAGGAGCAGTAGAGGCCAAAGGACAGGAGCAGGGAGGTTCACACAACAAAGGAAGAAAGTGCTGTTAGGAACTCCTCTTACCTTCCTCTTTCAGGGTCTGTTGCTCCTATAGGACTCAGAAAATCTCTATGGAAAATCCAGTTATGCTCTGCATGTGTGTCTGTGGAGTGCCACAACTGATGTTATATTGGGAAAGTCAAATTTGTGCCAGTTAGATGGTAAAGCTGCTCTTGTCTGCTGGTCTATGTGAGCTTGGGCACCTCTGTAGCTGTGAGAGTCACCGAGGTCCAGAATTAAATGTAAGGGGTTACAGAGATCTTTTGTGTCTCTTCAGGCTGCAAATGCTCAAAAATAATCCAGTGGTCTTGGGCACACATGTGCTTTGAAAAAATGATCTGGTGTGCTTAGAAACCTGTGTCAGGTCTAATCAAGTCTTTTATTTTTTCTTTTTTAAAAGTTATTTAATGAAAACCACGGAATCTGGTTTTGAACCCCTCTTTGGAGCCCTTTCAGGGCTTGGGATATAGCGTGGGGTGGCTCCTGTGCCAGCCCTGGCACCTCTCTGCAATTTGCCCCATTTTACCTGTTTCTCTCCCCTACCACTGCAATCTCTAGGGATAAATTTGAGTAGTGGGATGGGCAGCAAAAGGTGGAATTTCATTTCTCAGGAAGAAATTAAGTGGTATGAAGGAATCTAGCTGCTCTTTAGGTCTGCCTTTTTCATTTTGAGAGCACCAGAGCATTGGCTGTTCCCGTGCAGGGGTTGCCTTCACTGGCAGGGTGGTCAGCAAGAGGAATCATGCTGAAAGGCCCCAGGGTCAGTTATAGGTATGTAAAAAGCACTGTTACATTGGCTGCTGGATGGGGACCATCATTTCCACTGGCACAGCTGGCTGCACTGCGCAATTTGATGCTCTCCTATTGGAGAGGACAAAAGCCTGGATCTTCTCTGCCACCAGGTGCATCCATATTTCAAGGTCTGAGGTGACCCAAAATGCCAGGGTAGGTGTCCTTGGTCCTGGCTTGCAAGTAGCAGGGATTTCCCAGGGCAATGATGACACTGACCTCAGGTCTCCCTGCCATGGCTAGGCTCATTTGCTGGGGGCAACAAGCTCCACCTCCCAGGCTGGGCACTGGGTGAATTGCCCCACCAGTTCCTCAGTGGCTGCTCCAGGCTCTGTTTGCATTTGTGTTATCCTTACATTTTTTTTAGCTGTACACCCCACTGAGAGTCCTGCTCTGCTCCTGATCTCCGGGGCCAAGCGTTGCCAATGGTTGATTGCTGGTGGGGTTTGGGCTCATGCCTGGCTTAGAGCCATCACACTCTCGCTGACCATCCACACATGACGTGCAGTGTGTCCACATGTAGTGTGCCTGTGGCTTTCTTTGTTTACTGGAAACTGGGGGAGGTAACTTCAGAAGAAAACCTTTAGATGCTTTGCAAAGCAAAACGTGGAGCCAGAATGGGAACACCCAACTCCAGCCACCACCACTTAATTGCACAGCTCCAGCTGCCCTGCTGCAGCTTCTCCATTTTAGCCTGGAACAAGACCCGTGGGAAAGCAGGGAACTCGGAGCAATGCCCAAATGCTGTGTGTGGATGCTCTGTACCCCTGTCACTGCTGGGAGGCTTATGCTCCACTCCAGCTGCTGACCCCCTGACCAGTCCTGTCCTTGTCCCTGTCCCTGCAGGAGCCATTCCATGCTGGCACTAAGGCAGCTGGACACAGCACTGGAACAGCCCCTGGGGACTGCCAGGATGCACTGGGAGGGGATGTCTCATCCCCCCAGCAGGTGTGTTTTGGGAGCTGGAGGGAACACCCCTGGGGAGGGGGCTGTTCACTGCATGTTTGCTTGTACCCATGGGATGCCCTGCACACTGTTTCTGCTTGGGGGCTGCTCTGGAAATACCCATAGCTGGACCAAGCTCTGGGCATTAACTTGGGGTTAGAAGGGGTATCCCAAAAAGACAAGCCTGCCATGCATGGGGTGGGGGGGATGCTCAGCTGTGCCCATACCTTCCCTTTTCCATATGGAGCTGCAGCCTCCTGACATCCGAGTAATGCTGTGCTGTCTTCCCTCTGACAGGGCAAGGACTGCCAAGGGATCCTGAAAGGGATCGGGCAGAGGATTGTCAGCAAGGGGGAAGACTCTGAAAATGAAGACAGTGATGAGAATGAGGAGGAAGAGGAGGAAGAGGAGGAAGAAGAAGTAGATGAGAATGAGAATGGTGTTAATGGTACAAGCACCAATACCACAGAGGGTATTGGACCTCATGGCAATGGCACTGTGGTATCTGAGGAGGGCACTGGTGAAGCTGAGGAAGAGGAAGAAGAGGAGGAGGAAGAAGAAGAGGAGGAGGAGGAAACTGAAGCCACCACCATTGCAATCACCACCAACGAAGAGGGTCTGACCCAGGCGACCACTATGGATGATGGGGGACCCACAGATGCCACCACAGATGCCACCACAGCAGGGGAGCTGTGGGAGTACGACGTGACAGCCAGGGACCACAGCCGGGGGGACGAGGGCACCACCGAGGGTGGGTACGAGGAACAGGACGAGTATGCACGCGGGGACAGCTACCGGGCTTATGAGGATGAGTACAGCTACTACAAAGGGCACGGGTACGATGTGTATGGCCAGGATTACTACTACAGCCAGTGAGCAGGGGGGACAGCCTTGGTGCTCTCCCTGCCTGCCCCAGCCACTCAGGAAGCTGCATCCAAAGGCTCCCTGGAGCCACCGCACACCAGAGAGGATGCCAGGCAGCTTGCCATGCACACTGGCTCCATACCAGGCTTTTTTTTTTTTTTTTTTTTTTTGTATCTTGCAAAGTGAAATCAAATTAAATAAAGCAACTGAACTGAGCTTGTTGGTGACAAAAGGCTTGCTGCCAAATTTTCTGGGGTCAGTGGGGCAGCACAACGCTTGGTACTTGGTGAAGGGCTAAGGGGCTACGGTTGCCCAGGATGCTGAGGGCTCAATCTTGTCATTCCAGCTTAGATGCACATTAAAGGGGTGAAGAACAGCAAGGCTGACTTGAAAAGCCTCTCTAGAGTCCCCTCTGAAAAATGAAAAGGCACTCTTAGGGACACTGATGTGGGATTACAGACACATTTTATGTAAAGTTGATGTAAATTTCCAATACATGAGCAGTGATAACTTTACCATGTCTTCCATTCCTTAGTAAAGTGCTTCCCGTGGCCTGACAACACACCAGGCAATGTCAATAGGGGTAAAAACACTAATTTCTCTTTCTGTGCAACACTAACTGTAGATGAACACCCCTGTAAATGACAGCTTTGTTTCTTCATCCCTGCACCAGGCATGAGAGTACAAGACTGGGTAACTTGGATCTGTGTCTTGGACACCAGAACTGCAGCCAAAAATATCCCTGCCATGCAGCTTAATTCCCAGAGCAAGGTAGGGCTGTCACAGTGACAGTGGTGTATCCATTCCCCTCCTCCATCAGCGATGGCGATGCCTGGCTGGGAGTCCTCAGTATCCCTGCTCAGGCTCACTTCCCAACAGGAGTGTGTCTGTGGCCAACTGGTGATCTGCAATATGGATAGTGACAGAACAAATCCCACTCAGCTTCAGGCAGGTGGCACCATCTGGGAATAGTGATGGTCCTCATGCACATTTTATGGCAGGTACCCCACTGCTCTTGCACTCCTAGGAAGGAAACCTGAGTTCAGCTCCTGTTGCAGGTCCAACTGCAGAACTAGTCTGTTCCTGCAGCAGCAAGTCACTGGCCATTGTACAAAACTTCTGAATGCCAAAGCCAGGCTGCAGCTTTTGGGGATGCAGGAGGTGCTGCCTGCAGTGTGGGCACCCTGGGGACAAATCCCTATGGCAGCACGGGGGAGCCCTGCATGCACTCATGACTGGTGCAAGGACACGAGAGTTCCATCACCCACATTCCCAGGGGTGCACAGAGACGTCAGGGAACTGGCACCGACAAAGGGCTCTGGCATTGCCAGGAGCTGGGTCCTGCTCCTACAGGGCATGTAGCCCAGTCCTGTGTGCGTCAGCCTCCCAGGCACCTGGCAAAGGCTCTCCTCCAGGAGCCAAGGCACATGGGCTGGCTGCCCTGTGGGGCGGCATCCGACTGCCACTCCCTGGCCGGTGGGCAAGGGTCGGTTTTCTCCCAGCTCCAAGATTTGCTTCTGTGTAGGGCTCGATGCTGATGGTTTAAGCATCTCTGGTGATAATGCAGAAGTCGTGCCAGGCCCCAGGGTTTGGGTTAGAGCAGAGTGGGGAGTGGGATGGGAGCTGCTGTCGCCACCACCACAGCGAGTGCCTGAGCCAGGCTGGCTGCAGCCGTGGGAACTCTTCCTACCTAGGGTGTAGGTGACCAGCAATGCCACCTAAAGAAGAGCTGGGGAGATAAAGGGTTTGTATATTGTGCACACCCTTGTAGCACTTCTTTGTAACAAAGTTGGGCTCAAAGGGACCTGTGCAAGCAGTCCACAGAAAAATATACATATTTTTTTCTTTTTTGCCACTCTTCTATTTTGCACTTGCACAGGTTTAGATCAGATGGGTTGAGGCTGAAACCCAAAAAGCAAATGTCACAAGACACAGCAGGGTGATGGTTCTCAGCTTTGTCAGTGCTGCCCTTCTGTGCCAAAGGGACAGGATCAGGCCTGGCTCTGGACATCATCCTTCCATTTCTGCAGCCCTGACGGCTTTCCCATGTTGGTCACAGTGAGCAAGCCAAGACCCATTGCGTACCCTCTTATCAATAACCAAGCTGGATGTGTGCCATACTAAGATCTGCACTAATCATCGAGCAATTTTGCCTTCAGAACAGATATTTATAAACCGTGCTTTCTGTTTATCCAGCCAGGTGGAACATTTGATAGCTGTCTTTTACCACAAACACATTTTTAGCTGGAAATTACTCCCCCTGGTTATCTGCGGGTGCTGCCAGAGCTGACAAATGTCCCTGGACAGGAGCTGATTGGCTCTGTGCACTCGGGGCCAACTTTAAATTTCAGCAAAGTGGGCACAGGCTCCACGGTCTGCCACTGGGACCTGCCTCCGACAGGAAAAGGTAATCTTCTTACCTAGCTTCCTGCCCTGTCTCTCCCTAGCCCTTCAGCTCTGTCTGTCCCTGAGCAGGGATTCTGCTGCTTTTATTCTGGGCAAGCCACAGTGGGGATGAGGACATCCCTGTCTTTGGCTGTGCACATCTCTTGAGGTTACATTGCTTTGTACTGTTGATCCTTGTGCATGAATTTCCTTCTGTTTTTTTCCTGTAGCAGTGCTGGTATGGCTGAAAATAGTCTCTGGGATGGACCTGCAAGCCCAGGCAAGGGTCGTTGGGTGAAATAAGAATTATTGGCCAACGGAGCTATTGCCTCCTGCCATTTATCAGTACGGTGAAAGCCTGCTGCTTCCTTAATTCGGGTTTATGAACAGCTTAGCTTGCAGCAATTTTGGGGGATCATTTATTGCAAATATCCACCCAAACTTCTTTGAAGGAGTTAAGAAGTTTTAATAACAGGTGTCAGAGCGCCCACTTGGAGCTGCTGGCTGTGCCCTAAGCCCATGGTGAGAGCACTGCCCTTGTCATGATGAATGCAGAGAGGCAGGACAACACCAAGGGCCACTGGGAAAAGCTGGGGCCACTGGAAAACTCTGTTGCCATGGGAGCTTTGGGATAGTGGGAGCTTTTAGGTTGATGCTAACCAGGATCATTGAGCACCACAAGTTCCAGGAAGACTAACTGCAGCGATGCTTCACTTTGTGCCTCCAGGAGCAGCCCAAGATGCAAATGTCCCTCGTCTGCCTGTGCCTGTGCCTGCTCAGCACAGCCCTTGCCACACCTGTGAGTATGACTTTTCCTGGGTTCCCAGCACACTGCTGGAAGCATGAAATGTGGGAAAACATGGGCTGTAGTTGCTTACACCACCTCTGGTGCCTGGGGAGGGGATTAAGGTGAACAACAGAGGTGAGCCCAGAAGGAAAAATGTATATTAGCACTGAGGTGGCTGAGCATATCCCTCCACTTCAGCAATCAGGGCACTGCACAAGGGTCCATATGGGTGGCTGTACCTCTTTCCCTGGATTTCTGTGGATCAGGGATCTGCTCAGTGTGTTCAGCCTGCAAACAGCTTGAGCCAAGTCACAGGAAGGGAGGTGTGGGAGAGATGCTCATCTTACCCATGTGAGGAACAGCAGTCAGAGGGGTGCCTGCAATTATTTTCCAGTTCCCCTGATTTTTAGAGATTTAACTAAAAACAGGGCACTCTAAAATAAATATAATAGCAGACATTTTTGTCCTGTATAACTGTTGCTTAGCTAGAGTGAAAATCTGCTACTAGAAAGGCTTGGGTTTTTTTGTCAGGGTAAGGAGTAGGGAAATCCTGTTTTCCCTGAGGGATGGGCCCCTATCATTTGTCTTTTACCCCCCCAGAGCAAGGTCTCATAACCTGGTCTGTAGCAGGGCAGCCCAGGGGAAGGCAATAAATCAGCACAGATTTACTTTTCAGATAGAGCACAGAAGAGAGTTAATAATGTGCTGTGTAACCAGAGCTGTAATCCAGCCTTTGGTACTGCTCACAAACAATGAAACAACCTGGGAATATTCAGTATTTCAGGGTGTGTTTCTGCCCCTTCAGCTAGGCTTGGGATGTTTCAGTGACTAATATTGCTGAAATCAAAGGGGACTGCCCTCCATGGGGCTGTCTCTCACTCTGGCACACAGGGAATGCCTGAAATGGCTCTGTGGGGCTCACAGGATGTTCCCACCAGTAGGTCCCCCAACCCTGAGGGATGCACTAGCCAATACCCACCAAAAGATGCCAGGATAATCAGGGAAAACTGGAAGCCTGCCAGCATGTACAGAAACCTGGCTGTGAGAACCAACGGTTGCTGTTCAGTAGCTCAGTAAACTCTGGGAAACTCCACCAGTTTACCAGCTCCAGACTCCCATCACAAGCAGATGTGAGTAAGCTGGAGCCTTCTTTTGTGAGCAATGGTGCTGTGTATAAAATATGCTCTGTGATAAAATCCTCTGCCACAGTCTCCAGGAAAAGGGAAAAGGCTATTTGCAGACTAACAACAGCCTATGAAAGCTAGCATGCAATACAATCATGCTGTAGCAAAATTCACAATACTTTTCAGACCCTGGAAATGGGGTTTTGACCTTTCCTACTATTGCTGTCTTTAAGTCAGCACCCCAGGTAGTGCCTGGGAATTTACTGGCTTATCAACACAGTTTTCCCACCCTTCCTTGAACACTGAGATGGGCAGGACGCCAGCAGTGGACACTGGCAGCTGTCTGGATGCTGGACCAGTGTTTGATGCCTCAGCTCTTGCCTGTGTTTTGCTGCCCTCAGGTGCCACCGCCGCTGACTGGGAATGCTGCTGGGAACTGTGTGGGACAGCACCGGGTATGTATCCCTCTGTCACCTCCTGGGGCCTCAGCGGGTACTGGTGGGACCCTGCTGCAGTGCCAGACACAGAAAGGGAAACTCCCGCCAATGCCATTAATAAAGAAATCGTGGGTTTTGATTCTTTTCTTCCCCACCAGATACTTCTGAAAGGCTGCAACGCTAAGCATGGCTTCTACATTTTCAAATATGTCTACTCATTCTCAACGCGGAGGAACCAGACACAGATAAAGGTAAGGAGGTGGCCAGGGGACACCCTGGCCTGGCTGCAGTGTCCCCAGCAGCCATCTGTTACCCTGACCTCTCTCTCCCTTGTGTGTACTGCACAGAAAGAAGAGGCTGACCATCAGAGGATTATCCCCAGCCGGCTGGATGAGGACAATGCCAAGCAGGAGCCACCAGCTGGGACAGCTGGGACAGCCCCAGAGCACAGTGACAACAGCAGCACTGAAATAATCGAGTATGGGATTGTCTTCAAGCCTGAAAACCACACCACCACAGGCATCAGCAGGGATGGTCCCAGTCCACGCCCTGGCACTGGCACACGAGCACGTGGCAGTGGTGGCAGCACAGGTCCCACCCCATCCAGCTCAGAGGGCAGCGGTGATCTGGATTTGGTGGTGGAAGTTGATGGTGGCACTCCCATTCTTCCTCAGGGTGAACACCCCAGGGAGGTTGTAGCGGGGAACAAGTCCAGTGTGAGGAGTGAGGACAAGGATGACGGTGTCCCTAGGGTTGTTCCAGTGGAGGGGGCCATGACCACTGGGAGGAGGAGGGCTCCTACTACCAGAGGGGTGGGGGATGAGGGCAGCGGGGAGGCCACTGTCTCTGGCCAAGGGCAGCAGGGTGTTAAGCAGGATACAGGGACAGAAGGCATCTCTCGGTCCTCTGTCACCGAGAAGATGGAGGATGTCCAAGTGGATGCTGCAGGTGTGGATGAATACGCTTACGTCCCTGATTCAGGCAGTGTCACCATCACCCGTGGGAGCCTGGGCAGCACAGACAGGGACACCAGCTTCACCCGGGTCTCTCCAGACAAGGATGAAGAGGTCAACATCTTCATTGGGAGGGCAAACATCCGTGTGGGGGAGCAGGAAACCACCCAGGCTGGTGCCACAGTGGGTAGCAAGGATGACGGCATCCCTTCTGTGGGAACCAGCAGCCCCGTCTCCAGGCTGGACGTCACTGCGGCACCCAGTGGTGGTGAAGACGACAGCATCCCTGCCCGCAGGCAGCCTGAAAGACTGGCCACCACAGCCACCCCAACTCGTTGGGACAGTGTCACCAGCAGCCTCAGGGACGGCCGTCTCACTGGAGAGGATGAGGAAGGTGCCACCACCATCGGTGTTGATAGAGGACTGGTAACCCCTGTCCCCTGGAGAGTCACTGGTGGTGACATTACCAGCCCCACAGTGGCCAGCATCCATGGGAAAGATGATGATGAGGTGAGAGGAGTGGGGCAGAGGTCCAAGGGGAAGCCAGACCATGTGGCTACCATGACCCCCCACCAGTGGGATGACATGGAGGCCACTGTCACTGTCCCAGCGGAGGGGACCAGCGTCCGCCCAGCCACTACTGAGTGGGACCGCACCACTGTGCCAGTGACAGCTAGCAGCCGCAAGGCAGGAATGGGCACTGCGTTGGGCACAGGAGGGAGTGGGGAAGTGGGGACAGCCACCTCCCGACCCCCCCGTGTGGAGGCACGGCCCGGGACAGGGATCAGGGTCCATCCAGGGGGAGCAGGGCTGGACAAGACACCCAGGACGGACAAAGCACCATCCCCAAGTGGGAAGCCCAGCAGCTGGGCGTCGAGCGGGGCCCAGACAAGTGTTGGTGGCTACGATGGCGATGCTGGGGGCAGGTCACATGCCACCAAAGCAGCAACCAGCCCCGTTCCACGGGCAGGGCAAGACATGGGCAGCACGGCAGCAGGCAGGGGCCGGGGGCAGAGGCGAGGCGGAGGGAGCGGAACAGCAGCGCCCGAGGCCGGGCCCGGCCGCCTGCCCGGGCAGCATGGCAGGAGGCAGGAGGGGGCTGGGGCACCGGGCACCATGGCCACGCTGGGCCGCAGCCGGCAGCTGGACCAGTTTAAACGCGCTGACGAGCTCCATGTCCGTGAGAGGGCCTTCTACAGTCTCGGCGGGGCTGGCGGCGGCCCCCACGGCCCCTACCCCGGCCTTGGCAGCGCCGACAGCAGCCAGTCCTCCGAGGGGGACCAGGGCAGCCACAGCGAGAGCGGACAGACGGGACTGCAGCCCTCAGGGTGGGGATCCCCCGCGTATCCCCAAGGCCGCTGGATCCAGGGGCCTCTGTGAGGCGTGGCCGACATCCACCCCGGCAGGCCCCAGTGGGGGGAGCTGGGGGGTCCCACACGCCGCGTTTTCCCCTTGGCATCCCCGCTGCGGGCTCTGCTCTTGCCTCGCTGAGGGGCGGGTTGCTGGGGGGCACGCCGTGCTTCACAGCCCAGGAGCCAAGAACCACTGGTTCATGCACGGGAGTGCTGTGCTAGACAGCCAGGGAGCAGCAGCCATGCTACACGGCATAGGGTAGCGGTGTTTGTGCACTGATGCGAAGCAACTAAAGAAGCAGTGAGAAAAAGCCTCTGTCCTCGCGGTTTCACTTCCAGCCTACTGGAGAAATAAAGGCATTTCTGTACCTGAGGATCTGCTGACTCTGGTGTTTGCAAAACGGGACTTTAGGCAGTCACTCTGCCACAAGCAGTGTGCTGGGAGTGGGCTGGTCCCTGGACATAAGGAGATTGCTGGCCCCAGCACATCCCTGGCCCTGCCATCTCCTGTGGAACTGCAATTTGGCCAACAAGCCCCACACATCCCTTCCTTTGGTATATCAAACACTGCCAGACCCTGCCCAGGGCCACCAGCCTCCCTGGGCTTGCTAGGGAGGCTCACAGAGTATCCTCCCCCTCGGTTCATCCACCTCCCCCAGCAAGAAGTCCCCATCATGCTCTCCTGGTGGCACATTTCCTGGCCACACTGTCCTTCCACGAGCACCATAACACTCTGGTTGCGTGACCGCCATTCCTGCCACTGGCCCCCACACACAGGCCAGGCTGGGCTTCGACATGCTGGAGCCATGCTGTCAGTAGTGCCAAAAGGTAATCATTGTTTATGCAATTGCAGGTTGCTTTTTCTGTCTGTGAAGCTGCTAAAACAGGCACGTTCAGCAGCGTGCCGGAGTGAACGGCACAGTGGGAGAGGGGTCGAGCCTTGAGGGAAGAGGTATTGCCTCAGCACATGATGAGGGGACTCACCCCCAGTGCTGTGCCCATGCAAGGAGCAGCCAGGAGCAGTCAGGAGCAGCCACGATGTCAGTGAAGTACCCGCAGAGTGCCTGCTTCCTGCCCTCTGCACACCTGCATGCAGGGAAGTGGCAGGTCCTGTTACGGGACATAGAATCACAGGATGGTTTGGGTTGGAAGGGACCATAGAGATCATCTAGTTCCAACTCCCCTGACACAGGCAGGGATGCCAGCCTCTAGACCAGATTGCTCAAAGCCCTATCCAACCTGGCCTTGAACACTTTCAGGCATGGAACATCCATAGCTTCTTGCAGCAACTTAGTGCTTAAGGATCATACGTGGTGGATTCATAGTGGAACACCAGAACAGTGTGTATCTTGCTGGTGCTATCAGCTACCACCAGCTCTCGGGACTCTGCTTTGCTAGTGCTCATGCTTTCCAGCAGAAAAGTCAAAAATTGCATGTGCTCACCATACCCCCATCAGGACATCAGCCCCCTGGTGTCTCTGGGGAAGCTGTTCCATGCAGCTTGGTCCCAGTGCTGCAAGGACATGGAGATTTAAGCAGCCTGTGGCAGGGATTTGCCTGCAGCTTCCCAGGCTTAGGGCAGCATGCAGAGACCACGCCAAGGGCTCACAGATCACCTGTGCTGGCCCATCTGGCTCAGACTAAAAGGTGCTGCAGGGCTGCAGCCAGTTCAGGCTGGATGACTCACCCCTGGAATTGGCACAGCACATCACAACCCCAGATTTATGGACTATGGCAATGCTCTGTATTTCTAGGGCTCGGCATGATTGCCTGGCAAATGAACAGGGTTCTGGGGTCTCGCGTCTAGCAGGGTTGGAACTAAGGAGTTTACAGTCCCTCGTAGAGTCCGGGCCCCTCCATCCTCAGTCCTGACTACATCCTTGTCCAAAGAATTAAGCAACATCCTTAAGCAAGGGCTGGGCACCATCTAGCGGAATAAAAAGCCTGTTGCTGGGAATGTTTTGTGCCTGTTCAATGACGCCCAGTTCTGCGTGATGGTGGCGTGGGCACTGCTGCTGTCCTGTCCCACTGCTTCCCCGAGGTGCCGGGGAGCTCTGCCTGAATGGTGAGGTCAGGTATAAAACCGGCTAGTTCAAGTATAAATGGCATATATTTACAAACCAGCATTACCTCCTTGCACAGTTGCTGCTAAAGCACCTGGTATTTTTGTGCTGTGATTCTGGCTCTACATCTGTGAGAATACAGTATTTTGGGATGCTCACCCTGAGCCCCCCTGCTCAGCACCACAATTTTGCCAGGCCCTGCTCTTTCTAAACTCACCTGCCAAATAGCACAGGTGGCCACTGAACATGAAAACTGCACGTTTCCCTAGGAAAGGCTTTTGCCAGAGTACTGGAGCAAAGCAAGGAGCTGGTTTCTCCTTGCAATGAAGGGTGAGCAGATGTGACAGGGTGACACTGCTCACCCGCCATGCTCAAACACCCACAGCAAGCTTACAGCTGGGCCAGAGATAGTTACCAGGTCTGGGAGGTGTTCTTCTGTGGCCCTTTGCTCTTTGGCTCTGCTGATCTGTGTGTTTTTGAGGAAATATTTAATTTAGACTTTTAATAAATGCACATTTACATTATGTTCCTTGTGTTTTGATTTTTGTTTGTTTGTTTGTTTGTTTGGTTTGGGTTTTTTTGTTTTACTCAAGGGCATCAGTGATTTATCTACAGGTGTTTCTTCATGCTGGGACAGCAGAGGCTGTTGCTGAAGTGATTTAGGGTCTTTCATTCCACCCTGTAAGTGTGTGAACCCAAGTGTAGAGGGATAGGTACTATCTGAGGGTACAGAACAAAAAATAAATTGTCCCTAAAAATCCCAGCTACTATTATGAATGTTAATTGTGGTCATGTGGCCAGGTAAATATGGCTACACACTGCTGCTTCAGGCCAGCAAGGTTGCAAAGAGCTGCTAAAATACTTTTAATAAGAAGGCTAAAAACCAATGATGCACTTTGAGGAACCATTCAAACAGAGTTTTGAACTGTAGTTTTAGCTCTGTTTTTAGCTACAGAGCTCAGTGCTGGCTGTATGGAGGAGGCAGGTGATGCCCATCACAAATAGCTCTTGTCAGATGTTTTCTTGGTTGTGGGGTGGGAGCAGACACTGCCCAGAGAGAAAAGGGTGCCTTCCCCGTTGTAACACCGTGGTTTTTCAGAAGAGGGCAAAATCAGACAGCCAGAGGGAGCAGCTGAAAGCAGCACCTCTCAAAAGAGAAAGAGGCTGGCTACAGGACAATTACTACTTTCCTCCTCACCTGCTGTAGTAACTCAGAGAGACCCATCTTCATCCCATGCCAAAGAACAGGGACTGAGGGACTGAAAAAAAATAAGAGGAGGGTGCTGTCACCAGAAGCAGAGCAAATCTCCCAATCCTCTTGTGAAATGCCCAGCAGAGAAATAGTTGAACACCTAAAAAATTCAAGACTTCAGAGACTTTCAGAAAGAAAGTCTTTAGAAACAAAACACTTCAGAAACAAAACAACCCAACACCAAATATATCTTCTTTAGATTTAATTTCTCTTTACTAGGGATTAAACATTAAAGTCTCATGAGAGTTTTCAGACACAGACTAAACAGCATGGAGGAGAAGAGAAGCTGTGGATGCCCTGTCCCTGGAGGGCCAGGCTGGCCAGGGTCCTGCACACTCTGATCCCATGGATGGATGGTGTCCCTGCCCATGGCAGGAGATTGGAACCAGCTGATGTTTATGGTCCCTTCCACACCAAAGCACCAGGAGGGTGCAAGGGTGCAATGGGGGCTTCTGCTGCCATTAATGGAATGTTGCCACAGCCAAGACCGTTGCCACCCCAGGCAGATTCCATCCCAGGTGACCTGGGGTCTGTTAAGGCAGTTGATGGATCCTCTGCTGGGAAGCAGATGCAAAGTGTCCGTCTCTTCTGCTCAGTGCCCATCTTCTCCATCCCCTGTGGGAACAGAAGGTGATTTTCTGACATTTATGAGGAAAACTCTTGACCAACTACACAGGTAAGTGTAGATTATTTTTGAAAAGGTTTCTGATGCCAAGGGGATGTTCTGGGGCTCTGACCCAGCTTCAGGTGTCTGAGGTTCCAGTCCTAAACTGGTGTTTAGTTCTGTACTGAACTTGTACAGAAAAGGTGTTCAGTCCTGCACTGAACTTTTACAGAAACTGATGACGTGGGGAATAGGAGTCTTGGAACACAGATGGTATTTAAGAGAATGGGTGTTCCAGATAGGATATCTTCTGCTCTTCTGGTAGGTTTGGAAGAACATCATTCTCTGATCCCTAGGAGTCATGGTTTTTGGTAACAGCGTGCTACCTAAAGGAATCTAAGGGATCAATCGCTGCAGCTTCTCTGACATTCCTTCTCTGGTGCCTGTCCCACTTACTCTTCCAGTGGTTTTAGGTCACGAAACACTATGAGCACAGTGAGTACTTTACTATTCAATGCAAATCTAATTCCTAAAATGCATTGGCTGGGGTAATTCCAGAAAGGATTTAAAGAGTTTGTAACATATGCACGGGAGCAGAAGCCTATTAAGGCTTCATGTAGCTTCATGCTTTGGGAGATGGAAGATTTTGAATCTCTCTGGGTGCTAGCAGTAGTTCAGAAATGCTTACAGTGTGAACAATGACCTGATAAAATTGTGAAGTAGTCTCCTGATTTTCAAGCCTTTGGGATAGGCTTTTTCTTGGTGAGACAGCTGGTAAGAGATCGAGGCGACTCCTTTTCCTTGATGCCATGCACTCAGGGAGGAATGTCCCACAGCACCATATGATGCATATTCCAGCCTTTGCATGAGTGTTTTCCGTACCCTCATGCTTTCATTGGTGTTGCAAAAATGGGGGCCATGTTACCCTTACTCCCACAGAAAATTCTAAGGCTTTGCTCCTTCTTAGAATCAGCGAAAGTGCCGTGGAGAAGCAGATGATTGCGGTCAAGCTCAGAAATGGAGCAGGCTGTTGGCTCCTAGCACAGGTGGAGCTTCAGAGCCAGAGCCAGTAGACTTTGAAGAAAGTGGTACACCTTCTTTTGAGCTTGGTAAGGACAGAAACTGCTTCTGGAGGGCTGGGGTCCAGACAAATGTGTGCATTTGCCAGTCTCTAGGTCCTTTAGTGGGGAGGAAGGGAAACCTTGGATTTTAGGATGCCTAGTATGGCATCTGTGAACAGCAAGGCTCCTGAGAAGCTCATGGGTTTGTTCCTGAGCTGAGATACATTTGCAGTAGTGGGAGATGAACTGTGTAGCCAAGGTCCAAGTGCTGCTCAAACACCTGAATGTCTGGCTGAGCAGCTGGCAGTTTCCTCAGCTGCCACCACACAGGCAAACTAAGTTTGGGATCTCCCAGCCAGGAAGCAGATAAGGAAAATCTCCCATTCCTCAAGGGAACATGTACAGTATGGTACTGTAAAATCAGGATACCTTCTATGATTCCAGCTTTGGTTTGGGGCTCTTTTTTTCCCTGTGTCATAAACATTCCCCTGTGTTAGATGAATCTTGTGCTGGTGTGTACCTTCTGCAAGTTGCTGTCATCCAACAGAACCGTGTGAGGAGCTCAGCCACTCTTTCTTGCAGAGGACAGGGCTGGCAAAGCTCTCCTGTGGACTGTTGAGAGCAAAGCTGAAGTGCAATGTTGGACACATTCCTGAAAAGACCCAGGGCACAGATGAATCCTACCTCAGCCTGTTCCTCTGGGCCTGCCAATTTCATTCCTCTACAATTTCTGATATTGATTCTAACATTCTGGTTTTCAGCTGGTGTGGAACTCATCGGTGTCACAGCTGACTCTCCTGACTCTGAAGACATCAATCTAACTGGCAATGATTCTGGCAGTGTTGTGGTAAGTAGTGAATGACACACTTCTCTCCATCTCACAGCCAAATTAGTTTTCTCTTGTGCTGCCAGGCCTGTCTTCTGGCATCCAAACGCCAGTCTGACATTCAGGGCTGAAACACAGCTCTGACTTACCTACTTTAGACAGAGCTCCCAGTTAACCCCAAATTCACCTGTGAATGCATCAGTATCTCTGAGTATCACTTGCAGAGGGTGGAAGAGTAATTTAAAAGACCTAGTTGCTCCAAAACTTGGGAAGAATGTTTAGCAATCATGGGTAATGGAATAGAAGGAGCCAATTTAAAGCTGAAGCAGATCTAGAGATACCCAAGATATAGACCAGTGATTTAAAGGAAAAGGAAAGAAGATGACAGGAAGTCTTTGACTTTCCAAATACAATTTGTTTGGCTGCAACACTGGTTTGAAGTACTCCTGTCACTGAGGTACCAAAGACAGCTGTAGCTGTCTGATGTATAAACTGCTCATTACTCCAAGAAGTATTTCAAGTTTATTGATCCGGTTCTATTTATTACTCTAAGAAGTATTTTACGAAGTTCCAGCCCACAGGGTAGTTTATCCCCTGAGTTTTGGGATGCCACTGCTGCTATACAAAGCAGAAACACAAGAGCAGTGATGCTGGAAAGGGCCTTGAACTTTATGGAAGAATCTGCATGATCCAGCTCAATTCTGCAAAACTAAGAGTAGGTTTGGGGTTGGACTTTTTTCTTAAACAGTTACTCATCTCATACAAAGACTTCATGAGCCGAATTTGCCCATTTGTGGGAGAAAGAGGGAAAGAAACACTTGCAGCCTAAATCAAGTCAGGGAACTGAAACAGAGGAGTAGGGTGGAAGGTGTTCGTGTGATTCCTAAGTTACCTCTGTTTCTAACCCTTTCTAACAGTGGGAGCAGAACCAGCAGCACCCAACTCTTTCCAGAGCAGCAGATAATTCAGCTGTTCTACTGGCAAGTGACGATGACGTGGAACCAAGACAGAGTGATAGGTATGTGAGAAATAAAGTGTATCTCCAACGTCTAATTTCTGACATAGAGTAGAAAGAGTTTTTTGTGAAGTTTCTGAGTTCTGCTTAATTTGATGTGAAAACTTCAGACATAGACTATAAAAACCTGTCTGGAAGATAACTAAGTGAAAACAATCCTTGAAGAATCCAGCGGAAACATTTATTTTTGTTCATGAAGCCAGTAATGAATGTGTCTTACATAGTTGCTTGAGATGAGCTGAAATGCTTGCAGTACATAAGAGTTTTTGGAATTACTGTGTTGCTGGGCTGGAGTGCTGCTAAATCAGAGTAGGGGACGTCTTTATTTCTGACATTCTATCTATCAGTAACCCTTTATGTGTGCTGAAAGTACTGGCTGCATGTTCTTTCTGGTCATGTTCTCTCTAGTGCATGGTCATCAGATCCTCTTAGCTCTCCAAACTGGATGGAGGAGTACTTAGAGGTAAGGATCCATGTATTGTCATCATTTCTGTTCTGTGGGAGGGGGATTTTGGGCAGACAGGGAACTGTACAGCTCAGCTGGCCAACGTGAGATGCTGTGGACAGCTGACCTGAAGCTTTGAAGGTCCAAGCTCATCCGTCCAAGTCACTTCTTGCTGGTGCACCCTGAGGGAAGAACTCCAGCCAAGGTGGCACTGGCAGATCTGTGGGTTCCTCATTCTTCTAGCAGCTACTGATAGATGTTTGAGTTCTATTCACCTGGTGCCCATAGAGCAGCAAACTGGAATTCTTTCCTTCCAATCTCTGTTCTGGCTTTCTTTCTTCATCAGCTCTTCACCCAATATAAAATTTCTATGGCTACACTGATTTCCTGTTTGGGAGAGAAAGAAAGAAAGATTAGCCTGCAGTCTAAATGCAGATAGGGAACTGAAACAGGGGAGCAAGGAGAAGGCTTTTAACATGTTTCTTAAGCTGCTACCCTTTCTACCCACCTTTCTGCAGTGGGAGCACAACCAGGAGTACCCATTTCTCTCTACACCAATGGATAATTCAGTTGTGCTACTGGCCTGTGATGATGATGAAGAGCTGAGAGATAATGATGGGTATGTGACAGATAAAGTGTCTCTCCGAAGTCCAACTTCTGACAGAGTAGCAACAGGTTTTGCCAAGATTTTAGGTTCTGTCTAATCCTGTGCAAAAAGTTCATACCTGGAATAGAGTGGACTGTATGGAAGAGACCCAAATAAAAAACAAAACGAAACCATAAAATCCACCAGAAACTTTTCTTTTCATGGAGCCATTATTGGTTGTATCTTATACTATGGTTTGGGATATGTTGAAATGTCTGCAGTACATAAAAGTACTTAGAATGCTCATGTTGCTGAACTGGTCCGTTGCTGAGCTGGGATGTTGCTAGATCAGAATAGGAAATACTTAACATTTCTGACATTTTATGTATAAGTAACCCTTGTTGTGTGGTGAAAATAATAAGTGTATATTTTTCTTGTTCTGTTCACTCTACCACAAGGCTCTTTGGTCCCCAAACAAGTGTGCTTTACAACGATTGCTTCTTATGGGTAAGAATCCCCATATCGTTCTCCTTTCATTTTCTGCGGGAGAGGAATGAGGCAGAGGGGGAACTATGAGACTCATCTGGCTAATGGGCAGCTGGCTTGAAGCACAGCCCTTGCTTTGAAGCTCCAATCTGCACATCCAAGTAATTTTTTAGTGGTGTGCATCAGGGGAGAAATCCTTAACAAGATGGCACTACCAGATCTTTGGGCTCCTCATTATTTAGCAGATTGATGATGTTTCAAGTCTTCCTTGCCTGCTGTCCATGGAGAAACAAACTGGAATTCTTTACTCCCAGTCCTTGTTGAGCTTTCCTTTCTTCAGCAGCTGTTCATCTAACACCAAGTGTTTGTGGCTATCACAGCTGAATTTGCCCATTTGGGGAAGAAAGAGTAGAAGAAATATGTATAGACCAAAGCCAATCATGGAACTGGGGGAGCAGGGTAGAGGGTGTGTGGGTGGTTCCTAAACTGCCTCTGTTCCTACTCTGTTGCAGCAGCTGGAGCAAAACCAGCAGCACCCCCTTATTTCCAGATCAGCAGATAATTCAGTTCTGCTACTGGCAAGTGATGAAGAGGAAAGAGCAAACAACAATAGGTATGTGAGAGATAGTGTCTCTCTAAAGTCTGATTTCTGGAATAGGGTAGAAACAGTCTTTAGACAAAGTTTGGGTTCTTCTTGATATTATGACCTAGAATATAGTGGCCTTTCAGGAAGAGAACTACCTTAAAAAAAAAAGAAATCCTAGCAAAATCCAACAGAAATTTTTCTTCTCTGTTCATGAAGCCAGTAATGAATGTATCTTATATTATGGCTTGAGATGAGATGAGCTGAAACGCTTGCAGTACATAAGAGTTTTTGGAATTACTGTGTTGCTGGGCTGGAGTGCTGCTAAATCAGAGTAGGGGATGTCTTATTTCTGACATTCTATCTATCAGTAACCCTTTATGTGTGCTGAAAGTACTGGCTGCATGTTCTTTCTGGTCATGTTCTCTCTAGTGCATGGTCATCAGATCCTCTTAGCTCTCCAAACTGGATGGAGGAGTACTTAGAGGTAAGGATCCATGTATTGTCATCATTTCTGTTCTGTGGGAGGGGGATTTTGGGCAGACAGGGAACTGTACAGCTCAGCTGGCCAACGTGAGATGCTGTGGACAGCTGACCTGAAGCTTTGAAGGTCCAAGCTCATCCGTCCAAGTCACTTCTTGCTGGTGCACCCTGAGGGAAGAACTCCAGCCAAGGTGGCACTGGCAGATCTGTGGGTTCCTCATTCTTCTAGCAGTTACTGATAAATGGCAGATGTTTGAGTTCTATTCACCTGGTGCCCATAGAGCAGCAAACTGGAATTCTTTCCTTCCAATCCCTGTTCAATTTTTTTGTTTTTTTTTTTTTCTTCTTCTTTTCTTCAGTTCATCTAATACAAATTTTCATGTTTGGGGAAAAAACACCTCCAGCCAAAATCCGATTTGGAAACCAAAATGGGAGGAGGGAGCAGGATTTTCAGGTGGTTCTGAAGCTGCCTCTGTTTCTATCCTGTTCCAGCAGTAGGAAGAGAGCCAGCAGCAATTTATTGGTTTTCAGGGCAGCAGCTATTTGGCTACCTTCTTTTAATGTTCTTAACCAAAATTAGAGAGCAGTAGCCTAGCATTCTTCATCTTATCTGCTGTAATTGCTGAGCTGGTGCTGGTATATAACACCAGGGTTGCACACCAAAGTCTAATTATATTTTCTTTTTTCTCTCTTCCCATATGCACTGATGCAAGCTTACTCAAGGTGAGTTTACATTTTAAAGTTGATAATGGGATTGTTATAAATATAATCATTAGTTCTTCTGTGTGCTTTCCAACCATCTCAAGCAGCAGGAATTGAAACTGCATTTAGCAAAAGGCAAAGAACAATGCTAAAGCCTCTGGCCAGCATCTTAAAGTGTGGATCTAATCTCTGTCTGATAGCTGCTATTGAACACAGTGGAAAATCCCCACAACAGAAGTTGTTGCTCAGTACTTATGTAGGAAGGAATTAATTTGGTAGCATTTTCTGTAATTTTAATTGATTAGTGCTTGGTTTTTGTTACATGGACATGGCAGTTGCAGAGATCATTGTTGCATATGTATTCTGAGAATTAAAAAGCAAACACACTTTGGGTGTTAGCTGGCCATTAAAAACTTATCTCCTTTGAACTATATGTGTTATAATTTTCAAGTTACCGTAACACCATAGGACCACAGCAGACCCTGTTAGTAAGGATTGTGTGAGGGAGCTTCTCTTTATAAGGCAGATTTGTTCACAAGTAGTATAACTCTGTGGAATGTATGGAACTGAGACTCTCACAGGTAATATTTTTAGCTGTTTGTAGGGTGAATAGAGCAAATGTTTTGTGTTGGTCTGTAGCAGAATAATCACAATGTGTGGAAGGGTTCAGCCTCAATATTTAGGGAAACTAGTTTCTTTAAGATTACTTTTAACCCAACTAAATAAGGTCTATTTCAAATAGGAACCATAACAGACTGTTTATAATAACTCATTTAAAGCACAGTTCCAAAGAGAGAGGGTAAATAGTAAATCTAACTTTTTGAAATTAAATTGCAGGGTGTGAACAACAAAGAAGCCAGTTGCTGTTGGACAGCTCTGTACTGAGTGATGACGATGAAGTAACAGATAATGATGTGTCTGTGACTGATTCAGCATCTGAAGAAGGGGATTCATCAGGAGATGAAGCTGAAAGTTCAGAGTACGCATGCCTCATGACCTACCAGACACTGAATTTTGCTTTTTGTTTTTCATACAGACAAGACTAAGTTTTACTGCTATGGCCTGGCTCACCTTTGAAACCTTCACTTACTCTACTTATTTCCCTCTTTCAATGACAACCACATCCCATGCTTCATGATGATCAAATTGTACCATTTTTACTTTAGCAGAGGAAGACAGCCCAAGGCAGATGGAAAGCTTTGCACACAACCTTAAAGACAAAGTTTGGGGGTATAGCAAGAGAGGGTGATTTAGGCAGAGGCCATAGCTTACAGTGCATTCCATTTTCTTTTCATGCCAGGCTCTAGTAGATAGGGAAATACTTTAATTGGTATTGATGGCTTGGCAGCAGCTGGACAAATTCTGTGCAGGTTTTAATAAAGCTGATGTGCTTTAAATTACTGAAAGCCAATGTAGGAGAGAACTTGATATAAAAAAAACATAATGTTTCCCTTCAGTCTCAAGCTTCTGTGTTACAGTATGCACCTTCCTGCTTAATTTAGGTGAGGCTGAAGAGCATCACTTAACACTAAGCAAAGGGTCCTTCTTGCCAGAGCTGTCTGCAGTGTTACTCTGTAGTGTCAGGCCTTGCTCCGTTCTAGAACTAATATTTTCCAGAGGACAGATGCTTTAGTTACAAAGCTGTCATTGAAGACCTGTTGGACATAAATACTGCCATACATAGACTGCTCAGTGCTGGAAGCTGCTGACACTTCAGATCCTAGAACAGGGTGCCTGACTGCATCCTTCTCCCATTGAAAACCAAGCTGCTGTTTCCTTTGGGAGACCTGTACTCATTATTACATACAGGAAAAAAAACCTCAAAACAAACAAACAAACAATCAAACAAACAAACAAACAAACATCCAAATGGAGAGGGTTTAGGATACGCAGGGTTCTCCAAAGGAAATGTGTCATGGATGCTCAGTGCAGACTGAGACTACATGACATTTTAGGTGCCAGTGACCCTTGACGTGTGGTGACATAAACAGCCACATGTTCTTTCTGGTTCTGTTCTCTCTAGTGCTTGGCCAGCAGGTACTATTAGGTGCCCGATCTGCATGGATTTTTACCCACAGGTAAGGACCCAACTGTGGTCATCTTTCCAGCTTTGTGGGAGGGGATTGGGGCAGAAGGGGAGCTGCACAAACCAGCTGGATGATGTGGGATGCTGTGGGCAACTGGTTTGAAGCACAGACCTTGCTTTGGAGCTCTAAAAGTTACTTCTTGTTGGAGTACATAGAGGGAGAAGCCCTTGCCAAGGAGGCTCTGCCAGACCCACGTCTTCCTCATTATTCAGCAGTGACTGACAGATTGCAGACACTCCAGGTCTTATATTCCCGCTTCCAATAAAGCAGCAAACTCAAATTCTTTCCTGTTGTGATTTCCTTCCTTCCAGATTGTGCAAAGTGGACGAATGATTTTGTCAACACTGTGTGGCCATGTCTTCTGCAGCCACTGCCTCCCTTTTGCCCTTCAGACTGCCAGGTTTTGCCCAACCTGCAGGACAGATCTCACTCCAGGACAGTACCATCCCATTTATATATAAGTACTTTTATTTTTCAAGACAGTCTAAGATGGATTTTCAGACTTTTCACCCATCTTTTCACCAGACTTTCAGATTTTCACCTATCAGGGTGATAGGTAGTACAAAGAGATTTTTAATATGCATAAATAGTTTTTGTTGTATAAGGTTCCGTTTTCTCTGAATTTAATTATAAATAAATTTTAATTTATTTAACTATAATCAAGTCTGCTCATCTATGTTGGATTCTGCTGGTAGACAGACATTTCTTTTAACAGGTGGAAATAAAACCCTTGGTTTGATTAGTCAGGTTAGTCAGATCTTTTCATCACACTGTAGTAATTTATTTTGGGGGGAAATGTTGAAGGCACAAGCTTTGTAGCTCTTGCAATGGTGTGTGTTTTATAGGGAAAAGGAAACAGGCACTGCTTGGGTGTGAGGGCTTCTGATTCTTAGGACAGACCCAGCTAAAAATTATTTCAATGCTTCGAAGGTTGAAAGAGCAACATGTTGTGCACACATCTGAAGACAGCTATTTTCTTTGAGAATAATTCATATGTATCTAGACAGATTGTTTATGGCCCAAGCTTGTTCTGTCCCTGGTTATAATGTTCCATTGATGACTGTCAGCTGATGACAGGAGCACTGCCAGCTTCTACGAAGCTCTTCCCCTTCTAAAAATTCTGTTAGCCTAAGGACTTTAACATAATTGCTTCAATATAACTGCTTTATTTTAACTGATTCAATATTGCTTCAAAACCAGTGCACTATAATAGTAGTTATAGCTACCTACTGTGCTGTAAATAATTCTGATAAAGCCCTTTTTTTCCACTCTCATTATTGAAACCAATTTAAATGAATCATTCGTTTTATTTTTATGAGTATATTTGGTTTACCATTCTTAATGCTGCTGGACAAAGTTGGATAAAGCTTCAATTACACCTGTATATTGATTTGAACAATAGACCATTGACAAAGTCTGGGGCCCAAGATTGGATCCCAGACTAGGACTAGGCTCTTCTTTGAGGAGTTCAAAAAGCAAGGGGTTTTTTTCCACACCTTGTGACTTAAGGGAGGGCTTCTCTAATAAATTTGTCTGAAGCTCCCACTTTGCCTGCGACAGAAGTGCCAAACCCCCACTGCTGTTTCAGGTACCTCAGAGCCCCCAGCAGCTGTGGACAAACTCTTCACACCTGTTTCACCTCTGGGAAGATGTGCTGGAGAAGCCTGCTGGCCACAGATCCTGCAGGCAGGGCTGCTTTACACACTCCTCCCACCAGAAACTTGATCCGAGGACAATTTCTGGGCCTGAAAAGGACACGTTTGAAGAGGGATGGCAGCCTGACTTGGCTTGCTTTGTAAATAAACACCCGGGGTGTGTAATGCACTAGCACGTATACTTGGCCCCAGCTGGGCTGGTTCTCTATACTGTGTTGTTTTGGTGTTCTGGATCAGAAATCTGTAGGTTTGTTTTTGTACCAGCCACTCAACCACTAAACTGCTTAACCTTCCCCGCAGTCAGCGTCTCAGAAAAGCCAAACACAAGCTGCTTGGGCTGCATGAAAACATGAGCAGCAGACTGGCCTGAAAGCCAAGGGAAAGCTGTAATTTACTGGAAGGGAAGGTCCTCTTTAAATTTACAGAAAAGAGCATATATAGAAACCTAACAAAAGCATGTAATGATTATCTGGCAGGGACCAGGCAATGCTGCTGTGAGAAGTGGTGATGTGGATCAGCTATCAGATGTTAAACACATTTTGTCTTGGTCAGGTCATGATCCCACATCCTTGATGAGGAGCATCTCTTCCTACTACTAAAACTGCAGAGATGCTGTCAGACAAGCAAAAGCTCAGCTTGAGTTGAAGTTTGCCAGAGATGTCGAAAACTGCCAGAAAGAGTTCTTGAGATACATAAACAACAGGAAGAAACCTAAGGGAAATATTGGCCCACTGTTAAAAAGGAGAGGTGAGTTAATCACCAGCAACACTGGAAAGGCAGAGGTTCTCAACATTTCTCAACCTCTGCCTTTGCCAGAACTGCTGCTCTCCACCTTGGGAGAAACTGGATAATACAGTTGGAGTCGGCATTTATTTAAGTGGAGTCCTGATGGCTGTGCAGGCTGCACATGCCAGTAATAACAGGGACATCCTTAGGGAAGCTATGGAAATTCAGAGCACTGCATGAGCACCAGGATTGTGCCACAAACATCAGTTAACACTCTACATTTTTGTGCAGATCACACCAAGCTTTAAGACAGGGCTTGCAAAGTAGATTTCTTGGGTGGGGTTAATATATTAATTAAACAATCAAGCTCATGGGAGCAGAGTTGATGCAGAAGTACAGACACTGCCAGACCTGCCCCAGAGTTGTACAGAAGGCTGTGTGGTGCAGGGGGGACAGGGGAGACTTGGGCCCACGGTCTTTCCCTCTGCTTAAGCTCTGCCTCTGACTGAGCAGCTCAGCCTTATAGAGTGGATTCCACTTCATTATTTTGCTTTCTCTCCCCCTTTTCCAGCCCAGTTTCCTCAGCTGCCTGGGCTGCAAGCCTTCTCCCCTCCCAGCTTCTGGCTTTTCTGCCCTACTGGCATTTTCCTCCTAAACTCTTTTCCCCCATGTCTGTTTCTCCAGCCTTGCCTTTTCTTCTATGCATTTCCACCGTGGTGTTTCATTCTTTCCTCTCTGCCCCCTGCCAGTGCTCACCTCCTCTGCTCCAACCTGAGTAAACTGGTGCTACCTCCTTGCTCTGACTGTCCAAAATTCTCAGCCAAATGAGATTGAGGGACTTAACAAAATTCCTTCAATACAATTTTTGTTCAATAGTCTCCTATTCACTATATCTGGCTCTTTTATGCCTCCAAGCTTAGTTTTACTCTTTTTTAAATGAGCCAGAACAGAAGTGAAAGGAAGATGCTGTAGGGAAAACATCAAGAGATCCAGTGCTGCTGTAGGCATGGCCTGGCATATTTTGGAGTCTCATTTGCTGCCTGGAAAATTTTTGCCTTTATTCCTGTTTATCATTAATGCTTCTGAATAATGATAATTAATGCAAAGGAATGGTTCTTGCTGTGGTATAGTCCCCTGCAGCAAAGTAAATAACTGCCACACTGGTGATGAGAAAGTTGATGTTGGAGACCTGTAGGTTACTTAGGTTACTTGATACAGGTCCTGACTCTACTTAGCAGGGGAAGGTTCATGCTGCAGCTAAGGAGGGACCCTTCAGGATGAGTTTGGCTGGGAAAACTCCCTGGCTGTTTTGCAGACAGCTCCTGTGCCCAAAGGTTAAGGTATTCTGGATGTAAATCACTAACTGGCAGGGATGCTGGATGTAAATCACTAACAGGAGGGAGAGTCTCCAAGCTAGCTGGTCTCCAAGCTAATTGCCCGAAACTAAGTTGCTTGAGGTGAGTCACAATCAGATGATGATGGTTTTGTCGTGTCATTTGGACCCAGTGTCTGCTGTGGCCTCCCAGCTCTCATGGGTCACTGGAAACAGGCTCTGACACATGCCTGGGGGCAAGATGGGATTTTCTGTGCAAGAGCTGTGAAACAGTTGCTGTTCTCAGCACTTCCCAGCAATGAGTAAGTGCTCCTGGAAATGAAGGAGAGCGTCATGCCTTTCTCTGACCTCCCTGTGTGCCTTCTCTCTTAATCACTGGGGGGGTACTAAGTGTGTTTAAGGTGAGATGCTGTGATACACATGGTCTAACAGGTCCTCTCCCAGCCCAGGAGGATGTCTCCACTCTCCGTTTCCAGCCCCCCCCTGTAAGCCCTGTATGCTTTCCCCTGCCTCTGTGTTGTCCTGCCCGCCCTAACCAGTGTGCCCTACTAAAGGGGCTTTGTGGAGGTGTGCTTGAGGAAGGCAGGGAACTTTTACCTTCCTGTTTGCAGAGCCAGGAATTATACTATACCTTTGCTGTTGCTTACTTAGTGCTGCCTGGCTATGGGCCACTTAAAACAGAAAGCCAGACCCCAGAAAAGAGCAAAGCATCGCTACAGTCACTGGAAAAAAAATAAAAAAATCTTTGTCCTTCCTCCATGCAGTTCAAACACTGCCCAAGCCTGGGTTTCCAGAGCTAGGAAAACCTCCCCTGGGCTGGGAGGTGGAGGTGTTTGTTAAAGTGTGGGCTTGTGTTTCTCCACATGGGGATGTGGAGGGAAACTGCAGGGCGTCGGTATCATCTGGAGGAGTTTTGTGGCAGGGCAGAAAATTTAATTCTGGATCATCTGCATCATCTTCTGGAGGGGCAAAATCAATGGGCTGATGCCCCAGGGACTGAGGTCTGTGGCCAGGCACTGTCCTGGGTCATGCTGTCTGGGCAGCCTGCTCTGGCACACCTGGCAGGAGAGGAAGGTGCTAGTGGGTTTGGCACAACAACCTCGGCACCACAGTTGATCCCTGAAAGTCCTGCTTGCTTAAAGGCATGAATGCAGTCTAATAGTTCATGGCTAACTAGAAAATGAGATTTAGCTAACAAGGTATGCATTAGGACACCAGTGAGATTAAATCACTTGATTTTTAATGACAGCAATAAAATACTTCAGCCCCATGGTACAAAAGCCTCAGCAGCAGCTGGTGCTAGCCTTGGTTCTCTCCATGGTTTCGAAGACCATGCTGTCAGGGACACAGTGACCAGTACACAACTTCGTGTCAGAGCCTTTTCTAGGCACTCTAGAGGGGAAAGGAAGGGAAGCCCTTCCGAGGGATGCTGGGCTCAGGAAGCAGAGCCTCCTGGCATGGACTTGCTGTGTCTGTATCTATTCTGCTTCTCTGGGTGTGCAGAAGAATTCCAATAGCCATGAGGACCACAGAAAAGGTTTTTAAGAACTCAGAGATACAAGAAATGTAAGGGCACAGGTCAAAAGCTAGCATTTTCAAGGGCAGATAAAGACCTGAGGCTGTAAACAACTCAGTGTGGGACAGCTGGCTGTGTATAGGTGACAGTCTAGAACAGCTACTGTGATGAGCTCTCTAGGAGATGAGAATCAGCTGGCAAAAAAAAAAAGAGGTATTTAGCTTGTTTGCTTTCTCTTTGATCCTCCACTTCTGCTAACCAATCCCTTGGTGTGACTTGTGTCAGAAGGGCAATGGTGATGTTGTTTCTTATTTTTTCTGCATTTAGGGTTTGTATTTCCAGAGCCTGCTGCAAGGGCCACTGATCTGTCAGCATGCCAGGCACAAAAAACCAAAAAAACAAAAAAAAAAACAAAAAAAAAAGGAGGTTTTTTCAAGGTAAGTGGCATGGCTCTCTGTTTGCCTCCCCTTCTTACAGAAACCATACAGGAATCAGTTTCCAGTATAGATCCTAGCAAAATGCTGATATAACTCAATTCAGTTCATATAACAGCACTTACTGATAGCTATTTGTGTTCTTCTATGCTGTTGGGTATTCCATATTTGTGTGCCTGAGAAATAATTTTATTTGGAGTTGCTCTCTCCTTGCCATGGCAAGGTCACTAAAGACCCCCAGGAAGGTAAACCTTGTACTGGAGAGATGTTCTCCAGTGACTGGTGTGAGTTTCACTCCCTTTTTTTTTTTTTTTTTTACACGTAGAACCCTGCTCAGGCTGGACCCTGTTCTCATTTCAGTGAACAAGAGAGAGCTTTAATTCTCTTTGCTACAGGGATTGACAGGCTTTGCTGATGTGACAGACATGATTCATAAATCATCAGTCTGGCACTGGAATGCTGCTGGAAAATTCCAGTTTAAATTTTACGTGGTACTGAAACAAAGTCTGTCACATCTCAAGCTGCTCAGAATTCATGTGCATTTCCTTGTGTTTGAAAGAAGAAGCAGAAATTTGGACCTCAGCTCCTTCTGAGGGTCAGGCTGATTCTCCAAAGCCTGCAAGTGTTTGGTTTGAGAGATGGGAGAAGCTCATTGAGACCTGCAAGAAGCTTCACGCCAACAGAGGCTGTGGATGGGGGTGCACGAAGCAGAACCCTTGCACACAATGCACACAAGGCTTTGCTTAAACCACCTTCCCTCAGTGATAGGCCTGGCAATTTTTCTGTGCCTTTTCCTGCTTGCTTTTTCCTGAAGAAGTCTTTCTGTACTCCCTGACAGGCTGTGAGGAGAATTTCTCGTGATTGTGAGCCTGTGGCAATGCCAGTGACCACTGTCAGTGTCAGCTGAATCCTAAATCTAAGCTAAATTTCAGTCCTGGCACCCTCAGCCTCTTTTGCATCTGCTTGCCTGTGTTAAGCACTTACCCATACAAAGACCACCCAGGCCACCATGGGTTTTAATGGATGAATCCTCTCACAGGTTTCACAAGCAGAAGAGTAATCTGGTTCTAAAAGCTTGCTGGAAGGGTCAGGAGTCTGGGAAATCCTTGCTAAGCTGTGGCTGTGAATGTTATGTTGTGACAGAGTAAGTCACCAGACTGAATTGGCCAAAACATAATGAAAAACCTGTGAGGGGACAGTTTTTGGATTCCTGCTTTTTTAGCAGGAATTTGATTCAAGAAGATCTTCAGATTTTATGAAGTAGCCTTTGTACAGTTACCTGGGAATCAAAATATTTAGTCATCTTTCCAACTCCCTAATACCTTCCTGGCAGGATGGGGGTACCTTCTGACAGATAACCAGCCATCTTCTGATATCCAGAAAACTAATTTTAAATGTACATGCTGTATGTATATACCACCTGTGCTCCTAGAGCCTTCTAACTCAGAATCACAGAATGGTTTGTGTGGGAAGGGACCTTAAAGATCATCTTATTCCAAACCCCTGCCATGGGCAGGGCCACCTTCCACCAGACGAGGTTGCTCAGAGCCCCATCCAGCCTGGCCTTGAACAATTACAGGGATGGGGTTTCCAAAGTTTTTCTGATCAACCTGCTCCAGTATCTCTCTACCCTTACTGTAGAGAATTTTTTCCTAATATCTAATCTAAACCTGCCCTCTGTCAGTCTAAAGCCATTTCCCTCTTGTCCTTTATGTACTCTTGTAAAATGTCCCTCTCCAGCTCTCTTACTTTAGGTACTTTTAGTACCCTTTAGGTACTGGAAGGTGCTGTAAGGTCTCCCTGGAATTGAGTTTTCTCCAGGCTGAACAACCTCTCTCAGCCTGTCTTCACAGGATGGGTGCTCCAGTGCTCTAATCATCTTTGTGACCTCCTCTGGACTCCCTCCAACAGTTCCATGTCCATCTCATGTTGGGAATCCCAGGACTGGATGGAACACTCCAAGAAGGGTCTCAGCAGAGTGGAGTGGAGGGGCAGAATCCCCTTTCTTAAACCTCCTGGCCACACTGCTTTGGATGCAGACTTTGCACTTGACCTTGTAGAGCTTCATAAGGTTCCTCATTTCAAGTCTGTCCAGGTGCCTCTGGATGGCATCTCTTCCCTCCAGTGTGCCTATTGCACCACACAGCCTGGTGGTGTCAGCAATCTTGCTGACTTTGCACCCAATCCTATTGTCCACGTGTGCCACAAAGGTGTTGAACAGTTCCTGTCCAAACTGACCCCTGGGGGACACTACTCATCACTGGTGGACAATGAGCTTCTGATTGTAACTTTGCATGCCACCATCCAGCCACTTCTTTATCCCCTGAGTGGCCTATCCATCAAAACCACATCTCTGGAGTTTAGAAACAAGGATGTTGTGCAGGATAGTGTCAAATGCTGTGAACAAGTTCAGGTAGATGATGTCAGTCACTCTTCCCTTATCCATCAGTACTGTAATCCTGCTGTGGAACACCATCAGATCTGTCAGGCATGATTTGCCCTTAGTGAAGCCATGTTTGCTATCACCAACCACCCTCCTTATTTACCATGTGCTTTAGAATAGTTTCCAGGAGGATGTGCTCCAGGATCTTTCCATGCACCGAGGGGCACTGACTGGTCTGCAGTTCCTCAGGGTTCAAAGCTGTTGCCTGCTTTTCCCCAGTGATTTATTCAGCCAGGCCACCTGTGCTGCAGCGTCTTTTCTTATAGATGGAGGACAGAGTATTCACTTTCATATCCCTGCAGTGAATGAAGAAGGCACGAGAGAAAGCAGCTGATGTTTTTTTAAGGTACACTGGCTCAAAAAGATTTATAGTAATGGCTGTAGAGCCCAGACCCAAATAAGTTCAGTAAGCAAATGCCTACTTCTATTAGTAGGGTAGGGTTTGTGCTGATGGAATGTAATTTTTCATTTATGCTTAATGATTGACCTGGTGTGGAGAGCAGGGGAAAGTAAACCATTTGTTATTTCAGTGCCCTGTTTCTGTCTTGGATTATATGTTTTGCATGAGGGGACACGTTGCAGGGAATTACCCATCTGGCTAAAGTGACCTCCAGCCAGGAGGTGACTCACCCCTGCTTCCCTAGGCTGCAGCCTTCCCATCCCACTGTGTCACACTCCATCGCTCTCAACAGCTCCTGGGGCTCAGCCAAGCACAGGTCTAAGTGCTTTGCCACCTGAAGAGCAAGTGCAAATACCCAGTGAAATGTGGAGATGATCCCATGTTTGTTCAGGTTCTTAGGAAATGCTTTTGCAGAGGAAAGTCTGGCTCAGTTCTTTGACTTTGAAAGGATATTCCACACCCTCATGTGAGCTGTGTATGAGAAAATGTATAGAATCATGGAATAGTTTGGGTTGGAAGGCACCTTGAAGGCCATCTAATTTCAATCCTCCTGACATGGACAGGGACACGTTCTGTTTAGAGCCCATCAAGTGTCATAAACACTTGCAGGAATGGGGCTTCCACAGTTTCTCTGGTCAACCTGTGCCAGTGCCTCACCACCCGCACAGTAAAGAATTTCTTCCTAACAGCCAATTTAAATCTGCCCTCTGTCAATTTAAAGCCATTCCCCCTTGTCCTGTACCCTTGCACAATTAGTCTTCAGATTTCTTGTAGGCTCCCCTCAGGTATTGAAAGCCAGCAGGTTTGTCAGAACTGAGGCATTTTTATGTAAGTTTTAACACAGCTTGAAATCAGACTGGGGTTTGCCATGTCACTGAGGACCACAAAGCATGTGCATGTTCTGGCATATGTTCAGCCTTCAGAAAACTGCATTTAGAGATTGGGGGAAACAAGTTTCTTTGGGTGAGCTGACCGTCATTATAGGTTATGGCAGCCCTTCCCAGACCACTGGCTTAAACAGGAAGGGAGAGAGACGTCTGCCCTGTCTTCAGTTTGACAAACCAAACTCGTCACAGGGTTTTGCTGCACAAAACCATCACCCAAAAATAACCCCATTCTCGTGTGTCGGTTTATATTTGTAACTACACTTTGCAACAGGAAGAAGACGGTGTTAATTACATTTCACAGAAGAAACATTCCTCTTGTGCTTTCCTAGAGCGCCTGTAGGGAGATTACTATGTCAAAATAAAAACCCAAACAAATAAACCAACTGCTGTTTTCATTGGAGAGCCCAATTTCCGCCTTGCTGCTCATTAGAGTAGGGCCTGTGCTGTTAACAGGATTTTCTGGAGAGTAAGAGCTGGAAAACCTGCACAAGAACTGCTCCTGCTGGGCACAGGCCCCACATGATAACCAGGTGTTCTTAGGAAGAAAGGCAAAGCTTTTGCAGAGGCAAAAGCAATGAGAGTGCATTGTATTGCATTGAGAAACAAATGGAAAAATATTGTTACTTTAAAAAATGCTTTCATACCATGTGTTTCTAATCCATTTTGCATTGGTGGCTCAGCCACTTTGACATCTTGCTTTCCTTCAGAGTTGATCACTGGGAGAAGAAATACTATTTCCAGAAAGCCAGGAGGTGTGCATGCAGCCCAATGGAGCTGGGGAAGCTCCTGTTTCCCTAGAAGTCACAGACATGTTTGCCATACAGTGAAGCAGACTTCTTGGGCAGTAAAACCTGAAATTGGAACAGGGTGAGAAGCCAGTGATCTGGGGATGCTTTCCCAGCTGTGAGCATAAAGGTGCTGGCAAAACCTCACCAGCATTGCCATCAGGCTTATCTCTGTCAGGGGCTGGAAGAGAACTGATAATTGTGAGCAAGGCTGCTGTGTCCATACATGGCTGAATTGTGTAAATGGCTGGAATAATCTCTTCATCTCTTCTCTGGTGAAAAAAAAAAAGGGGGGGGAATCCAAAGGTCAATGCATAATTTAATTCGTAGAGTTACAAGTGGTAGTGCTCATCAATGTGACTGTATGGAAAGTGGCTTTAACAGAGAACAACCCCAGTGAAGGAGGAATAACTGCATTTGGCCAAATGCACACTGATAAACTCAGTAGTATGTGAAGTTTGTCCTTCACTCTGATATGTGCAGAGGGTCAGAGTAAAAGTTGGCTTATTTATGCTTTAAAAATCCACAGATCCTCATCTTCTGTTTTGTATCATCTGTACACTGTGGTGATTGACTCTTCTAGTCTGTCTGTATTACCAGTTCAGGCCTGGGGGAGTTGTTGGCTTTCCAGGAAAGATCTGACCTGGACCCCTGGATAGCCCTTGCAGCTGTTCCAGCCTGGAACAGGGAAGACCATAGGCTTGACTTTGCCCCTTTTAATTGCTGAGCAAGGAAGAAGCAGACAGACTAATTTGTCAGGCTTCATCGTGGTGAAAGGAGAGCAGCCCTGCTGTCTCAAGCTTCAATTTGCAGCATCTGTGTAGCCCAGGGAATTAAAAGAGACTCTCCCTTTCCCTGCTTTCAGTGTGCAGTCGGTGTATGTGCAAAGAGAGCTGCTCTTCACTGAAATCTATGGGGAAGACTTCTTGCTGGAGAAAGATATTTAAAACCTACAGTCAATGAATGCAATTACTTGGCTGGGTTTAATTTTTTTGTTTTGTTTTCTATTTTGCCTCTGTATTTTTCCTTGATATCCATGGTGATAAACATGGGAAATCAACATGTTAAGAGAGATGCTAGTGCAATTGGAGTTCAGAGTGAGCTTTTAGTATCTCTTAGGCATCTATGCCTCATCTCATTTGTTAACAGTACCAAGCCAGGAGATGGTAAATAAAATGAGCAAATTATTTTTACACTAAGATTTAGAGTGGCCTGCTTTTTAAAAAAATATGTTTAATAGTTTACCCAATAAGAGGACCTGATAACTATTTGATCTCTAAGAGAAAGCTTGTGCCCATGCAGCAGCTTTGCAAGACCAGAGCCATAATTAATGTTATTTTTGCAGAAAATTATTGAAGTCACATGACATAGCATCAGTGTGGGATGGGCAGGTGTGGTAGATATGAAGTTAAATGAAAGGCTACTTTTAAAAAATCTTGCTATGGTAGTTTGCATTTCTTATTACTTTGATGGTACTGTTTTTTAATTACTATTGGAAAATCTACATTTTTCCTATCATCTTCAGACCCCAGACAAGCCACTGAGGGTGTCTTGTAACTTCCCTGTGAAGCAGCAGTGTTACACTCCAGCAATGACACTGCTGGCACTACCCAAAAGAGAGTTATGGATAATAGTCCCTGGACAACCACTTCCTATCACCCTTGTTCTGAGACTTGTTCCTGCCTTTCCTCTTGTAAAAATCTGTGTTCAATGGGGCTGCAGCTGTGTCACACTGCTCTCTCTCTCACGGGAGTAGCTGCCTAGAAAATACGTAGGTGAAAGAATCTGCTAAAAGATTGGAAGGTATACACACAAATTCTCAGTGTATCAGCCTGGCTTCTTTGCCTGGAGGAGAGGAAAAGAGGCTTCCATGACTGTGAATATTTGTTGAAATTAAGCCTTCCTCTTTCTGTCTTCCCTTAAGCCTGAATCAGAAGACTAGGAATAATCTCACTGGGACTTGCTGTGATCCAGCACTCTTTTGCTGTTGATTTTTTAAGAGGGGGGTTTTAGGGAGCCTGAATAATGTAGCTCTTGCCTCCACTTTTAGGGTAGAGCATAGGTAGGATGTGTCAGGGATGTGGAAACTCCTGTGGGATGAGATTGCATCTGTGCCAATGAAGATACAGGTGCCAGGGCCCCTACAGTGCTCCCTTCAGGAACTGGGTGCATAAAAAATGCTTTTCAGCCCAGCAGAGGACACAGTTATCTGCTGACAGGCTGCCCCCTGAGATCTGTGTTCTCCAGCCTGGCTCAGCCCATGTGTCACTGCCCTGCTGCCTGAGGTGAGACCAACTCATCTCCAACCAGCAGCTGAGCTTCCTCCTTTTGCCTAATCGATTGCTGGGATAAGATCTAGTCTGTGTTTCAACAGCAGTTATTTTGGGTACAGCAGATCAAGTTTCTCCATACAGAACGGATGTTGCTTCCCAAAATTGCCTGTCATCCTTTGTGCTCACATTTTCCATGGGTGAGGAGAAGTCATTTGACTTCTTTGTGATAAACAAGACTTAGTGAGTAAAATAGCAGTGCTGACTTGTTACTTATTGACTAGTAACATTCTTCATAATGCAAAGAGCTCTGATTTCTCCTCGAGAGTTAGTTGTCCTGTCAGCTGCCCTTTCTTCTTGTCTGCTTCAGATCCTGCTGCTTAACTCAGTTTCTTAGGCTTTCCCTTCCTCTAGTTAATGTATAGCTGCAGTTTGCATCCTGCTTTGTGTCCATGTGCCAACCACAGTTTGCCATTTATTCTGCCAAATTTATAGCTACACACTCAACCAATAATCTGTCTAGGTAGCCAGTATGAATTATGTGCAAAATGTTATTTCCTAAATCTGGATGTGATTATCTCTCAGCTGTGTATTTCCAAAAGAACAGCTCCCTTCCAAAGAGAGCTGGTAAGCAAGGAGAGAGAGCAGGGATTTGCCAAATGTGTTTGTACTTCTGTGCTTATGAAAATAAACCTTTTTATTTTTCCCCAGACACTTGTATATGAACTATTCAGTCTATCAATTTATTTTATTTTCTTGAAAAATTATACAACTAAGAAAACATCCTCTTTGATTTGCTGATGGTAATACTTGTCAGGTATGAGTTATTATTTCACATTTCATTAAGCAACCCTTCCAAGTTTAAAATTATTTAGTATGCAGAACACAAGGAGAAATTGCTGCATCTGAGTGACGTTCTCTATTGGCACATTTATTGCTTGTTGTACAAGACATGGTGACCCCAATACTAATAGAAATAAGTACACTGACATGCAGGAGGTGTTCTGGCTTTCCAAAATATTTTCATTGCTGCAGAGGAGAAGATGGTTCCTGCAGAGCTTCTGCCTGGATGGGCTTTGTGGGAAAACAGCCCTATCCTCCAAATGGAATCCTCCTGGAAGCTCCAGGCTTGAGCAAGATGCGAGGAATCTCTCCATGGTTCAGTCGAGACAGGAGAGGCCTTGACCCTGATCCTCTGATTTTTGGTTCCCCCACAAAATCAAATCAGCTTCTTGGCCAAACAACTTCCTCCCCAAGCCCAGTCCCCAACTCTTTAATTTCCCTTCACCAGACCCACAGATGGGTTTTTCCTCCCACTCCACTGGCAGGGTCCCCACACCCCAGAGGCAGTGCCTGGGACATGTTTGTTTTCACACTGACTCAGTTCTGCACCCAGACCACCTCAGTTCTTCCCACCTCAGACCACACCAGCCCTGGGCTGAGAGTTAAGAAAACTGCTCACAGCAGAGGCTGAAGCCATGTGAAATCTGATGGATTTCTGATCTGTAGCCAAGCCTGTGTCTGAGGTCAGGTTTATTGGCAGGGTCACAACATGCAAACAGCACATGCTTCCTCTGCTCTGGACCTTCTGCAGAAAAGATGCCTTGTGCACAGATAACCACAGATATGCAGGGTGGAATCCTAGCTTGAGCAATGCCTGGCACCTCCCCAAATTATCTGTTTTGCACTGGCCTCTTCCAGGAGGCACTCAGAAAAGTGTGTCTTTGTGAAAGGTTTGTCTGTGGGATCTCTAGCAAACATTTTTGGACTCTCTGCTCCTTGTGGGGCTGTGTGTGGAAACATGACATGAGCTCAACGTGGTAAATGTTGAATGCAAAATCCAGGCTGCTGTATGATAAGTATTTCTGGGATGCAGTTAGGACTCTCATGCTCATCCCAGTTATGCACAGAGGCAGTGTATGGAGGAGTTGGCTGATCATCTCCCTGTCTACCTCTTCTCTGTCCTGTTGTGCTGTGATCTACTCTGTTTCTTGCAGCAATGGGTGTTTCTCTGTATTTTGCCAGCAGAGATCCATGAAGATGCAACTGGAGGGGTGCAGTGTGCAGAATCCTTCCTGCTGTGCCCTGCCAAAACTCCCTGCACTTGGGAGGACAGGCATCTTGTGACTTTCCAAGTTTCACAATGCAGAGTGAGAGGATGCTGTTCTTTCCATACCCATTCTGCACATTCAGATTTTTCCATCAGTGTCCTTTCTCAACAGGAGGAGGAAATTTTGCAGTAGGATCAGAAACAGGGAACTGAGCAGGGGAGAGAGGGAATCAACCTGTCACAACGTTTTTGCAATGCTTGTCTGAGAAGCAATCTTCAGTAAAGCTGTTTCCTACTATCAAATTCCCCTCAGCCCTCAAACTATGTGCCCTGAACTGGTAATCTGGTGGTTGCTGTCTTATGAGCATATATGGGATTTAAGCACACACACTTTGCATGCTTTCCTTTATTCTGGAATGTTATCTCTGTAGCACTGTTCAAGTTTCAGACTGAGCTCAGCTCCCACTGAGATGAGAAAGTCTCATCCTTCTGCACTGAAAAAATGCTTTTTGATGCTTACATACATTAAGAAATGGCACAGTTATGAAAATATGGTGTACACCATATATTCTTTCACTAATCATTCTTGTTTCTATGAGTACTTCAGACTATTACTGGGTTTGTTATTTTCCAGTTGAAAGAAATGCAATTCTTCTCCTGTCAATTCAGAGCTGAAGCACAGCCACAAACCCAGCACTGAAAAGCTGGTGTTTTGCTCTTCACACTGGTAACTCTGGTGACCTGAAAATAACCTAATGTTTCTGTGCTGATTTAATTCTGGCTGCTACGTGGACTTCAGTGTTAAAATACATTCATTTCAACGGGGAAAAAAAATCTGGATTTTTTTCTAATTGGCTGTAAAAATCGAGGGAGAGGGACATCAGTGGGGTTCCATTTTAGCAAGTTATAGACAGCTGGACTGTGTTTATGCTGTTGCAGGAGCATCCACTTACATCTCTGAAAGCTGGGATCTGACTGGGGCTGTCCAACCCCCAAGATTTGTGAGACACAGCCACATGGCAGTTTCTCAAATATTATTTTTTTCTTCACTTTCCAAAGCTGTTCCTAAAAAGCCATTTGAAAATGGGAACAGGTAGTGACTAGTTCCAGAAGCCAGAGACAAATGAGTGGGCTCCCTTTGAGAAGAGGGAGATAAGGACAGACCAAACGACTGTGCACTGAGCCGGATACTGGCACTTTCTAATATGCTGTCAGCCTATGGTGGGGTTGCTTCCCAGAAAGTCACTGTTCTATCTGTTCTGTCCCAGTTTGGCACCTACTCCAGCTCTAGGTCAGTGTTGTGCCTAGTTCTGCAGCAACTTTGGAACTGCAAGGACTGACTCGGGGAAAGTGACTTCTTAAATTTCTCCAAGTGGTACAATGGTACACAGCTGTGCTGCAAAGCATGTGTTATCAGGGTGCCCTGCTCACACATGTAAGGAGCAAATCTCTCTTGTAATAACAAATTAATAATCTCTCTGCATAACAAATATTCTCCTGGGCCCAGACACAAACACTGTGGTGGTCTGTGTAGTCTATTTAAGAGGCAGAAGGTTTTAAGTCTACCCACTTGCTGTATGTAAGCTTTTCCTCACTTTTGGAGGTTTAATTAGGAAAATGTTATGGCTTTGGGAAGTATATTAGTTGATACACTGAGTTTCCAAAGAGCATTTTATGGTATCAATACAAGGAAGGTTTGCTTTTCATTTGTCTTTCACAGAAACCTGTCTTTACTACGTCTGCTTTTCTTAGGGATATTCTAGTTGCAAAACAGTATTTGATAGCATTCTTAATGCTGCCAAAGAAAATAGCCTTTCTCTTCCAGTCTTAGTCTTTGCCATCTAGTCTTCGCACATATTCACCTCCAGACTCGTTTTCTGGTGAACAAAACTCAACAAAAGCCAGTTGTCCTGAAAGCTGACTGAGCACTACAGGTCACTGCAGGCAGGTTTGGGATTTCCCAAACCAGCCAGAGGTATTGCTGGGCACCACACTGATGTCCTAGCTCAGGATCTTAGGCAGGTGCTGGAGGTTGCACAGGGAGGCACTGATACAGCTTCTGGACAGCACAAAATGACAGCCTAACCACATGTTTCCAACACAGCCCAGGACGGAAGGAATTGTGGTCAAAAGCTTTGTTCGACAGGACAGACAAGTAGAAAATGTCACCTACATGAAACAAATTACAGCCAGAGTCATGCTCTGCACAGACCCTGACATTGCTTGAAAGCCAGAATCATGTACCCTCCCACCTGCACGAATCCAAGCAAGCTGCTTCTGCTGTGCCACCAGCAGACAAGTATTCTCTTCAGAGCTAAGGATTTTAATGTGGGAAGTGAAAGTGGTGAAAGTTCCCTGCTTTCTGTCCTGCTTGTTCCTTATCTTTGAGACAACAAGAAGCACAAATCCTACCAAGGCAAAGGATTTCTCAGCTAGACTAAATGATTTACTGGAGGAAAAACCACATAATGATACGCATGAGACAAGTGCTAAATTTACTACAGCTCTGTACAGGCTAATCTTCCATGAAATGAAGACATTTAGTAATAGCTGTTGCTTCTCATCCTGCTTCTGGATTACTACAAAACATCCTTGTTGCTCCTTAGTTCTTACAAAATCCACCATATAGCTTTGGCAACATTCTCAAAAACACTGTCATCCCCCAGCACACTGGAAATACCAGTTGTTTGCCAGAAACAGCTCCCTGGGGGTCACACAGAGACTCTGCTGGGAGACAAGAGTTCCAGGTTCTTGCAAAACATTTGCCTTGAGGTGTCCCAGTAATAATTGACCTGTGCAAGAATGTCTGTAACAAACTGCAGGAAGGCTCTGTTTCTAATGGCTCCATCAGCACAGCTGATAACTGCTGCTGAACTTAGTGAAACAGGTTGTTTACATAATATATGTTTTCCTGATGGTCTGATGCACAGTAATACACCATTATGCAGATTGCAAGTGTTGGTTTTGGCCAGACAGCAACTCTAGGGGATCTTCGAACATAATGTTGTTTTTCAGTTCTGTGTCTCTTGATGAATGGTTTATAGGGAAAGTAGGTTTTTCAGGCTTAAAATGTAATCCAGGGTGTGGACAGGAGAGCAGGACACAGCACACCCAGTCCCACATCCAGTGGTGTGAGCCACTGGCTTCTCTCTGTTTTTGCTCTGTCAGATGGAAGTAGTTTTTACTGATGGTCAGGATTGGTGTTTGGGATCAAATGTACTTGGCTACCTAAGGGCCTGGCTTGGGGTTCCCTGGAGTCAACAGCAGTGGTCTTTTGAAACCACCCTAGTAACTGAGTACTGACTACTGTGTGATGCTCAAACCAACACTTCCAAAGAGCACCCACTTCCAGCTGGAGTGCTGTATCTGCATTCAAGGCCTTCAGCAAACTGGTTTCCAGCAGCACTGTGCTGCAGATACAATGGGAGATGGTAAATCTGTCTAAATCTGCATAAGTTCTTGATGTTGAAATCCTGGATGCTGAAGGCTTTTTTGGTTGAAAAGTCTTTGCTGTGTTATCATATTACATATAACATAGCTTCAAAAATAAAAGCTAGGATAGTCCTCACTCAGGTGGATCCTTACTAATGATATATTATCTACTATGTTTTTATCCAGTTCTGCTGGTTTATTAGAACACTCTCTTAAGGACACTAAGTGGAACTTCCAGCTGTTGCTGATCTCAGCTCAAAAACACAATCAGCTAAGTCTGTGTGATGGTGAGATGGGCAGGTGCTGAGCTAATGTGGGTATGTTACTTCTGATGTCCTCAAGCATGGCCCAGAAGGGTCACCACGCACAGGATAACTGGCAACAGGGGCTGGTACAAACAGGTCTCTCCTCTGCTTGACTAAGGACACAGCAAACATCAGCAAGGTGTCACAAATGAGAAGCAAGATAACCACCTTGAAAGACTTGTAAATATTCCACCTTCTGAGAGGGCTGTTTGGAATGTTTTCCTGTGTTTGAATGACACCTCATTGTTTTTTTAAAGAAACACCACGTGGAAGAGTGTCTGAGAGTCCTCCTGTACATCCCAGCAGATGCAGAATCAGTCCAAAGCTATGGACATCCAAGAGAGGCCACAACAGCAGGGCTGATGAACTGCTCCACAGCAGGCAAGGAATTTCATCCCATAATGTCCTTTGCTTCCCAATGCCAGTCATGGCACTCCTTATGCTGGAGTTATATCTGCTTGTTTCCCCCCCCCCCCCCTTTTTTAAAACTTGAAAAATATCTGGCATCTGGTCCCTGAAAAGGGTTCTGAAATTAATCTGGTGCATGAGACAGCTGTAGCAGATGACTTGACCAACCACCTGAGAAAGGAGCCAGAAGGAATACAAATGAATAGAAAAGGAGAGAGAATTCTTCGTTGTTTCTCATGAAGATGCACCAATCTTTAGTTAGACTACTGGCTCTTGTACACCTTTACAAACAAGTTTCTGGATGCAGAATGCCTACTGAGAGAACTAGTACTGCTAATTTTTATTTTTTTTGCCCATGACAGACCAAAAAATGCAAAAGACCATATTCTGCAACATCTGCAACTCCTGTTGCACCATGCATGCCCTGGAGAGCAAGTCTTCAACTTTGTGGAAATATTAATACCTCTTTGGTGAATTTTACGTTCAGATTTATTTCTTCTAGCACACATTATATTCCTACCCCCACATGATATTCCTACCCCCTGCAGAACAGGCCACAAAAGATTTCTGGGAAGCTGGCTTTTCACAGAAGTAGAACAGACATGCCCTGAAGCCCTCCTACACGATACCAAACACTGTGCATTCAACAAACCTGCTGGTTAATGATCTTGCCCATAAGTAATGTTTTAACCTTAGAATGGTTTTTGTTTGTTTCAAAAGCCACAAAGCCAAAGAGGAAGTATAGGAGAACGTGGGCAGGACAGTGGCCAGGAGCCTCATGACCTCATCTTTTTCCACCACATGGGGATTGGTGGCTGTGCTTGGGACAGGGTTTAAATTCCCAGAGCTCAGAGATGTCAGGCAGCAGGGGACGAGGGGAGAAAGGCAGAGCTGCTGGGAGCCAAGTGGCTGGAGCTGTTGCTGGGATCACTGAGTGCTCTTGTTGTGGCTGACTCCTTCAGCACCAGAAAAGGTAATTTTTTTTTTTTTTTTTTGCTTTTTTACCTGACATGTGCCAATCCATCTGCAGCTTTAGCCTAGGAAACACTTAGCAGATCTTTGAAAACTGCTTCACTGGGCAGGGATGTTTGATATTTCTCTGTGGAAAAAGGTGTGCTTTTACAGGAGCAACATTGCTTTAGCACTGCCAGATATTACACATAATCACGATTTTAAGTTTGTGCGCTGATAGATGTTGGCAGAAAGTTACTGAAAACCCTGCCACTGAATCATGCACTAGAAACTCAGAGTTGGTGCTTGAACACAGAAAGCTTTCTTCCTCATGTAACCACTGCCTGGCAGTGTCCTTGTTTCTCCTGGCAGGCTCACAGTATGTGCTGCAGAATCCTGAGTGGATGGGATAGTCACACTTGTCTGTGAAATTTGAAATTGCAATACCTCTATTACAGTGTCATGTCTCAGGGCCAGCCTTACTAATTTTAAATGTTCCAAGCAGCGTCCTTTCCTGCTGTGACTTGCCAAAGTTTTGAATGACTCTTGTTCATCAGTAAATTTGTTTAAATTCTCGGGATATTCCTTATTCTGAGAACTGGTCAGTAAGAACTGGAATTTACTGTAGCTCTCCTAATTTCAGCAGAAATCAGTTATTTATTACATTGCTAAAGCTACAGTGTGAGTAGCTATGGGAGCAGCTATTTCACTTAATCTTTTGTTTGGAAATGCAGGTTATTTTGTTCAAACTTCTGGAGGGAGAAATGCAGGTCTATCAATAAGAGCAGTTTATGTTCCTACAAACTGACGTCACTCAGCAACTCAATCTAAAGACTAAAACTCTAATTTTAGATAAAAGCCTAAAATCTAGTTTTAAAATAGCTGACAAGAGAATACTAATTGTTTTCCTTAATCTGCCTCTTTTTTTAAACAATTGTGTTAAAGGAATGAAGGTAAACCAAAGCTGGTATTTATAAGAGTTTTTCACAGAGCTTTTCCTTTGCCTATGCAAGCCAGTAGACAACAGGAGTCAGTTCACCTTTTCAGTGGGGTTTTCCTCACCACTGCTCAGCTCTTCTCAGCATTCAGTTTTGAAATTCTTGTAGCTTTTTGAGCTGCCAAGTCATTACAACATGAGTGGAAAGTGGTGATGGAGGATAGAAGAAATAAAATTAGTATGGGCAAGCTGAATCCTTAGCAGGGACCTGGTCTTGGCACAGTGAAGAGCACCAGGATAAAGGAAAAGCCTATAGCACTTTTTTTTTTTTTGTATTTTACTATATTCACTTACTGTTCCAAAATATTTTCTAGGTAAATTATCACAATGAAGGTGGCAGTTCTGTGTTTATGCCTTATCAGCATCACCGCTGCATGGCCAGTGAGTAAATCACAAACACCATCCCCAGCACTTGCATTGTTTCCTTTGCACACCAGTGAGAAATACCAATAAATGTTTTTTTCTCTTTTCTCCCTTCAAGGTGATTCAATCCAAGCAGCATGCCATTTCTGCCAGCTCCGAAGAAAAATATGTAAGCTCATTTTGTCTTTCTGCTAATTTTCTTTGATAAGTACTTTGTTTGTTTGTTCTGTTTCTTTTTGTTTTCCTCCAAAACACATTTTCTGGTACTTGTCCTATGATTTAGATGCTTGCAGAACATGTCCTCACCTGGCTGTTATGAGCCAGTTTCAAAGCAGTGAGCCACTATGTCCACAGACTTTTTCCTGTGTCATGTGTCCTGGCTGTGTACTTTCACTAGCTCTATCTCTGGACCAGCACTGGAAATCCTTTTAATAAATGAAAAATGTATTAGCTGTTAATTAAAAAGAGAAAGGGACTGCAGAATGGCAAAATTACTATAACCCGTACTCATTAATGTGGATCAGATGACAATATTTGGTGTTGGAGGAGCACCTTAATCTAATATCCTATTTTTTTTATTTAGTTACATAAGTGAACTGCATTCAGTCTTGTATATAGCTCTTTAATTTATTCCCCATTGCCAGTTGTTACCGTTGTAAAATCAATTCTTGGCTCTGAGAACCAGCTACTGCGTTTAGTTTAGAGTTTTCATGATGTGGGAGATAAATCATCCTACAGAAAGGGCCTAAGGATTAGCAGAAGCAATAATTGTTAGATATAACTCCAAATTCCACTCAATAAAAACAGACTGGAGAAGCTGATCTGAATTTGCCCAGGTTCTGCCAGTGAGAGAGGCACACCTACTTATCTTTTGGGTACAATGTTCATCTGGAATCATGGCTTGCTCTGAGTCTTCTTTCTACTGCAATGAATAGCTGAGGACACATCCCATACGGAAGGACTATGTACTGCAGATGCCACATCTGCCTGAAAACACAGGTTGGGATGCAGCAGCTTTGCCTGCTCCTTTGAGGATTAACCCCTCCCTTTTATTCTTTCTTAAAGGACTCCAGGAGCCATCACTTGAGCAGATATTACGATGACCGTGTGAATTCTCAGTCCCAGGAGAGTCAGCAGCACCTACAGAGTGACCCGGCATCATCTCAGCAGGTACAGGCACCTAACTGGAAGAGAAAGCAGAACATCTTTCCATGTCAAGATTTGCAAGTTATGATTAAGTTTCTAAAGAACATGGTCAACATGCTGATCAGCTCCAGCTGTATGTGCCTTTGTGTACTAACATTGAGCTTTGTGTTGCTTTCAGACCCTTTACTCTTCAGAAGAAAGTGTGGATGTCCCAGAACAACTGGTAAGTTTTTTGAAGGACAACATGTCAGTTGAGTGCTGCAGGGCAGCCAGTGTGTAGCAGCTCTCATTTTCCTTGCTCAAGTGTGATTCTTGCAGTAACACCTCTCCCAAAATAAAGCAAAGCTCCAGGCAGGGTGAGGTGAACTCAGTGCAGTGCCTGCTCACAGCTCCTCAACAGTGCCTAAGCCCCAGGTGAATGGGACCAGTCTGCACCTCTCACATCCATGTTCATTTGCCTGACGTATAATAAATGTTTTCCAGCACTTTCCTGATGCGTCAAGCAAGAGCCATGAAGATGTGGATGTTGATGATGATGACGATGACAATGATTCCAACGACACAGATGAATCCGAAGAGGTTGTCACAAGTTTCCCCACAGAAGTTCCAGTAACTGTTGAACCATTCCCCACTTTCCCTTTCACCCGGGGAGACAATTCTGGCAGAGGTGACAGTGTAGCCTACAGGATGAGGGCAAAAGCTGAACTGCTGAGAGCAAAAGCCACGCTGTTGAAGTCTGTCAAACTCCACAAAGCTGCCAAAAAGGTAAACAGCACTGAGCAGTGGTGCCCATTTTCTTGGAAATGGGGAATAAACTTGAAAATGCACATGGCATTTTATGGGAGTTGGTTTTGAAAACTGGTATGGGGAAAGCAGGCTTAAGTGAAGGAATGCATTTCCTTTTCTCTGAATACCACAGATGAGGGGGTCTCGATGGCTGCTGATGCACTGGGGAGGAGTGCAGCCTGCTGCTGCAAGCTGTGCATAACTGCAGTTCACATTCTGACAATGTACTTGCACACGTGAAAACTGAGGCCAGGAGTAAATGAGAGTTTCTCATAATGTGAAAGGTTCATGTAACTCCATAAAATACTGGAGTATCTCCGGGCAGATGTTCATCATGCAGGCTTTGAGCCCGAGCAGCCGGCGATAGCGCAGCACTTGATGGAGCAGTGCTCAGGAGTGACAATGCCTCTTGCTCTGCTCTCTAACACAGCTCATCTATGATGCCACTGAGGAAGATGAGAGCGACATGGATGCAGACAGCCAGCGCTTTGTCTCCCGGGAGGATTCTGCTCCACGCAGCTCTCTGAGGAAGCACGCCAGCAGCGTGGCGTGGTCTGAGCAGAGCCACGGGCGGGACAGAGGCGAGCAGGACAGAGATCCGTGGGATCGGAGCCTGGAAAACGACAGCCGGCACAAATCCGACAGCCTCGAGGCAGAAGGCGACGGGAGCAAGTCTGGTGGCAGAGGGGACAGCCTCTCGAGCGTGGAAAGCAGGGAGAGAGGGGACAGCCACCCGAGCGTGGAAAGCAGGGAGAGAGCAGACAGCCACCCGAGCGTGGAAAGCAGGGAGAGAGGGGACAGCCACCCGAGCGTGGAAAGCAGGGAGAGAGCAGACAGCCACCCGAGCGTGGAAAGCAGGGAGAGCCGGGACCGCGTGTCAGCGGAGCTCTCTGACGATATCAGCAACCAAACCCTGGAAAGTGCCGAGGACTCTCAAGATCGCCACAGCATCGAAAGTAACGAAGTCACCCTTTAAAGGGAGACAAAAATAGTATTTCCCTTCTTTTTCAATCCCTACCTAAGGGAAGCGGGACGTAGCTTGGTTTCGGGGAAGCGTTTGTTGATGTAGTTCGCGGGGTGACTTTTGGGGTTCGGGACGGTCCATGGGGCGGTACCGGCGGAGGCTGCGGGACACGGCGGGCGAGCATCGCCCCTCGGGCACGCTGCTCCCTGCGCTGCCGGCGCTGTTTTGCTGTAACGGGAGACTTCAATAAAACCTCAACCCCCTGTACTTGCGTTACTGTTCACTGGGGCTCGGGCCGGGCGGAGGGAGCTTTAATACTTCCCCTTAAAATGATGCGAAATCGCCGTTGTTCACAAATTTAACCAACACAATCTCTCCGCGGGGCCTTCTCGCACCTCCGCCGCCGATGAGCGGCATTCCAAAGACCCAGCGCCGGCCCCTGCGCCGCTACCACGGGGCGGGCCGGGGCTGTCTTGGAGAGGGGAGGGAGCCGTGGGAGGAGGAGGAGGGCAGGAAGGAGGTCTCCCGCCGGGAGCCAGGGCGACTACATCTCCCTCCGTACCCCGGGCTTTCCGCCGGAGGGCGGGGCAGGGGCGGCGGTGGCGGCGGGGCCGATGGCGGGCGGCGGCGGCGGCGGGGGCCGGCGCGGGCGGGAGCAGCTGGAGCTGGAGCGGCTGGGCCAGGCGGCGCGGCCCGGATCCTGCCCGCCGTCGCCGCCGCTCTCCGCCTGCTCGCGGCAGGCCTGGAGCCGGGACAACCCGGGCTTCGAGCCTGAGGAGGACTCGGCGGCGGCGGCGGGGCCGGTGCTGGAGATGGACGTGGAGTGGGGCAGCCGGGCCGCGTCGTCGCTGGGCAGCGGCGCGGGGGTCCCGGCGGGCGGCGGGCGGAGGGCGCGGCGGGGCCCTGAGGGGCCGGGCCGCCTCCCGGGGCCGCCCGATGGAACCGCGCCACGCAAAGCGGCCTGGGCCAAGCGCCTGGCGCGGAGACTGCGAGGTGAGAGAGCCCCGGCCGTGCACCTCGCACTTCGCACTCCTCACTCACTCACCCCACACTCCTCACCCCGAACTCCGCACCCTGAGCCCCGCACTTCTCTCCCCGCACTCCGAGCCGGCTCCTCAGGCGCGGGTGCCGCTTGCTGCGCGCTCTAGAGTTATTTGTCGTGTCTCCTCTGTAGTTACCTGTAGTCCTCCTTTTCCTCTGTAGTGTCCTTTTCCCTCCATCCTTGCCCGTGTCTCTGTGTCCCCATCTCTTCGTGCACATCCATCTAACGATCCCCGTCCCGGTCACATCCCCCAGCACACGCAGATGCACCCACAGCTCATTCCTTCCTTTCCCCACCTCTCTGCCTCCCGGGTCTTACTCCTGCATGCTTTCCGTGCAGGGAAGGTTTAGGTTGGATACAAGGAGGAATTTCTTCACAGAAGAGGTGACATTGGAATGCACTGTCCTGAGAGGTGGTGGAGTAGTCACCATCTCTGAAGGTCTTTAAGGAAAGGCTGGATGTGGTACTCAGTGCCATGGTCTGGTTAACGTGGTGATGTTGGCTTGTAGGTTGGACATCATGATCCCCAGAGGTCTTTTCCAACCCTGGCTTTCCAGCACCAGGTCTTTGGAGAGTTGGAGCAGAATGCTTGTACTTCTCTCTTTCTCAGCATTCCCCATCTACAGAACAGGTGTTTAGGATGGCATGGGATAGATACTTAGAGTGGGTTGCTGGGAGGGTGTTTGAATCACTTTTTCTTGTCTGCAGTATTTGCAGAGCCTTGGTGCTGCCCTTGACAGTCAAGAGCTGCTTGTTGTCACACAGCTGATGACCAGGGACAGAACTGGAAGCAAAACTGAGCACACGTAAAGTGAAATTTTGGGATATCATTCAAAGCTTACTGCATTAACTCCCTACTGAGCACATATCAAGTGCAATTTTGGGGTGTCATTCAAAGCTTACTGCGTTAACTCCCTACTGAGCTGGCCTTGTACGGGGTTGATTTGACAACAGCAGAGAGAATGCTGGATGGGGAGTCGTTTGGATTTAAGGTTATGAGATTTAAGGTTATGGGTGACACTGAAAAACCTCCTTTCTTTTCAGAGAAGCTCAGAATGTCAGCTTCAAACTGTGAGGATTTTAAACAGAGCATTGGTTTAAGTGTTGGGCAAAATCTTTGTAGCTATAAGGCTGCAGTAAAAGCAAACCATATTTAGAAAATAAAGATTCTTCTTCTGAAATGTGGATTTTCTGAAGTGGTAGATGGTGCTGTTACTGGCTGCTATGGCATCAGTGGAACTATCAAAACAAACTTGGCTTTAAGCAAGGATTTGTGCCTTCTCTGATTTTCATGTGCATTCAGAGATTGTTTGCTGTAATGATTTCTCTGTCTTCAGCTGTATTGCAGCAAAATAAATCCCTCTTGAACATTGCAATATCTTAGTGGTATGGAAGTCAGACCTGCAGAGATTATGGAATAGAGAATGTTTTCTTTTTAGCAGATTTTTACTGAGACCATGTTCAATGACCCAAGTTGCTCCATAACAAGAAACCAGAATAACTACCAGTAATAATTGCATTGTGCATGAATTGGCCCTACTCTGTTTGGAGTCTGCAGTGGTGTGTTTGCTTTTAGTCTGTTGCTCACATATGAAATTGCCTGGGAAAAGAGCTGCTTCACATGGAGAAAGTTAAGTCCTTTTACAAAAACCTGTTTAAGTTCAGATGCCCCCTTCACGTTAGTTGTTGCCGAGAAGGAACCTCCGGTGTATGTTTTTAACTGTGGTGGAAAACAACAGTGTTTGTTGTACGAGAGGTGTGAGAGTGGCTTAGTTGTGACCTGGCACATGTCACTCCTGTTCCATCTCTGTCATGATTTGTTCAATTGTACTCAAAACAGTTTCTGTTGATTCCTGACCTCGTTGTATAGGCAAGAGTAGCTAAAGTTACTGCAGCTGACAGACCCTTTTCTGGCTCTTTGATGAGAATGTTGCCATAAATTCCTGGGTGCAGTAAATGTCTGGGTGAGACTTCGGTGCTGCACTTGCTGTGGAATAGGTTTCACCTTCCCTGAAGAATGTGATCCCTGTGCTGCACAGTTTAAAGGGCTGATTGATTGCAAACCTGACATTATTCGAGGTCACTTGAGGGATAACTGCGGGTTTACTGTTGCAAAGAGTGCTCCACAGTTCTTTTGACATTCCATGGATATCCATGAAGATCTTTGAAGACTGGAAAATGGTGCATTTTTATTTCAAGGACTGCAGGAAAGTTGGCATAGATTTATTTAATGAAATTCCATCTCACTAGACAGAATTCAAAAAGAAGGAATAATATTTTGGATAGCACAAGTGGTAGTGTCACCATGGCAAAAAAGGTGCCGCTCAGTATTGAAGGACTTTCAACAACAGCTTGCACTTTTACTTGCTGTGAGTTTAGAAAGAAAAATGCAGAGTGGATTTAAAGTATTGGGATTTTGGTAATTGCACCTGTTGGGGAAACTGTAACAGGAGTTACTAAGTGAATAGAAAGTCACCTATTTCAGACTATCTTTATATTTAGGGTCTTCTTTATGTTGAATCTGTTCAGATTCTAACATGAGTGTCTCTGAAGTCCCTTTAGTTCCTCTAGTTTTACAGACCTCTTCAGCAAATATGCCAGAAGCTTAGAGGAGAAGAGGAGGTGATTATTCTACTCTGTTAAGGAGGAAGTTACCAGAAGTTTTGATAGGTAAAAAAACGAGGTGTGTTTCCAGAGCCACCCTGGAAAAGTAATCCTGCCCTGTAGAGCTGTACTTGGTCACCCAGTGCTGCCATGTCCTTGTGTGTGTCATCACTGATGTGTGCTGGGCATTTCTTGAAAGGTTTTCTTAGTTATTGTTAAATGAAGGTACAAACTACCCTTCTCAGTCACTCATTAATTGTTAGTTTCCTGAAGACTGCAATATACAGAATAAGTATGAGCAACTGTTAGTTGCAGATTTATTTGACAAAAGTACACAGATTCTGTCAAAAAGTTGATGAATAGCAAATGTATATAAGGAAACAGAACAGTTTTGTTGCTTGAGCAGATGTCAAATCCATCACTGCTTACCTCTACTATTCTTGGTGCACCTAAATCAATATTCTAATAATGGGAAAAGGGGAATAATATTTATATATGTTGCAAAAATGTAACACCTAATGAAAGCTCCAAGCTAGCGGATGGGCAGATTCATTGTTCACTTAGCACAAAGATCATTGTATGATCCCTGGTGCTGTTTGGTTGGGTTTTTTCATTGCTGTAACTTTCTGTTCTTTGCTGATTTGACTCCTAACAATAGCCTAATATGACAGAGTTTGAGTTTGGAAGCTTTCTGCTTCTGCTCACCACATTTCTTATTGGTGAGTAATGTGCTGACAGCCGGGACTTGGCTTTCTCACCAGCTTAGCTCACTGGCTTTTCCAGTCTTTTCTTCCTCTCTTCCATAATGTTTTCCTGACTTTATTATGAGGGTTGCTAGTGCAACGTAGTGCTGTGCTAGAGGCTGAGTTTGTTGAGTTATTATTATTAGTGACTCTGTAAATGTTCTTGGATTTATCTTTTTGTCTTCAAGAATGACCTAATAGGAAGGATTTGGCGTTCAGTGTAGTAAAGTTGCAGCCTTTATCTGCACATTTTCAAACTTGGCCTTAAATAACAGTATTGAAAACAGCTTTGAAAAAGCTCTTTTATCTGGGGGGCTGACACTAGGGAAGGCCCTAAGTTACTAATTAAGCCGTGTGAACAGTGATTAATGCTAAAACTGTTAGTGCTTGCTGTGCCTGTGCAAGAGAAATTTCCAGGTTTATGTCACAACTTAAAAATGTTGTAGCTGAAAGGCTTCAAGAAACATCTAACACATTCTCTTTTTTTCTCATTTAGGCAGGTGGAAGGAAGAGCTTCCTTATTCCCATCTCTGTTAGTAAACAAAGGTCTGCAGCAAGCAGCTTAGCCCTTTGTCTTAGTCTTACAGCAGTGGTTGCAGATTGGCTGAACTCATGCTTCACTGTCAGCTTTATAATGTGTTTTGGCTATCCCTTGTTACTGTTCCATTTCAAATTACTGTGGTATGTTTGATGGATCCAAGGTTTTTCCTAGGGAGTTTGAGGTTACTACATTTCCATCTATTGAGAATGTAAAGGATGTTTTCAAAGGTTGGCTGTTTAAAACACCTGAAAAGGATGGAAGTTTACTGCAGTTCTGTAGGAGTGAATTTTTAGTTTTAAATGCTTTTTCTCTCATCTGAAACTAAGGTCAGATTGCCTTGCTTTAGCTTTAAATGAAGAGAAACTCCATGAAGAGAACACTCTGAGCATCAACAGCTGTTCCCAGCATTTTTGTCTGTTCTGTACTGGGCATAGGAAATAAGGATGGTGGTTGCTAACTGCATTTTGTTTCAAGGTAGTTGTTCATTTTAGAGACTCCATTTGAAGGATCCTTTTGCTTTTCTATTACCCATTCAGAAGGGATCACCAAAGTTCAATAGCTTTTCTCCCTGTCTTTTTTGGAATGTCAAGCATTATATGAAGTGAGGAATAGGCAGAAACAATTCAGCTGATGCAGTTGCTCATTTAGGCTGCTACTGATGTTTAATTGATAATTCTTTATTGTGCAGGGAAAGAAACCATGCTGAAATGCTCACCAACATCCCTTCTGTGTCTCTTGCTTGTCTGGGAGAGGAAGGTTGTGATTTGGTGTTTTAAAAATATGTTTGACTTAAGTATCCTCCTTTGATGTAGAAAATTAAGATTGCTGCTAAAGGCTCAATAACGAATGTGCATTTTTATTCATTGAACAGTGATTTTCGTGTTTAAAATAAAAAATACCAGACCACTGCACTTCCATTTCTTGAAGAATGGCTGTCTGTGCATGTCTCAGTATCGTTGTGTCTGTTTTTATGCCATGTGGTTCTAAGTGACAGCACTTCTGCAAATCTTCCACAGACTCTGTTAGAGTTCTGCTGAGCTGAATAATCCCTGGATAATTATGGTATCTCACTGATAATTGATACTGCCTCAGGTCCCATTCTGTCTATGAACAAAGCTCCTCTTGCTTGAACTTAGATCAGTTTAAAATCCATAGAAGAACCTGCAGCAAACTAGAAAGGTTAAGCTTTCAACAGCACTTATTATGTCACTTGTGTATCTGTACCAGACATCTGTGCACATCATTATAGATACCTCTTTTTCCTTTTAAGGTCTGTGGGGGACAAGACTCATGGAAGAGAGCAACACCAGCAGAGAGCGGTACTTGAAAAGTGTTTTACGGGAGCTGATCACGTACATGGTTTTCCTCATGATCCTGTGTGTATGTAAGTACTATCCAGCACCAGGGCATCCAGTTCTGTACTGGCTGGCATTCCAGAAGGAAGGTTGTTAGATGCAGCAGAATAATGGGTAGGTGTCTAGGCAAATACTTGGAATCAAATATTTCTCTTCTTACTGTGTGTGGACTGTTGCTTGAGACTGAAAATGCTACAACTTTTCTGCACCTTAACAAGTTTAGGATCTTTAGGCAGGATGATAATATGCTTGTTCTTTGTTTTTAGAGAGCATTTTTTTATTGTAGTACCACATTGCAATGAATACTGCTACACTTTTTGAAATCACTGAGCAGAAATCTGAAGAGGAGGAGTCAGTCATCCAGGGCAAATAATTAAACTACATCACCACATTCATCAGCAAGGTTATGTACAGGTCACAGCTGGAGAATTCTGTGGTTTGTGCCATTTGTTGTCTTGATGCCATAAGAAGTATCAACACTAGAGAACACAGAATAGAGTAACATCCAATTTACCATGCAAGAAAAAACTTCTTGTGGAGTTACAAAATATCTGCTTTATTTGTTTGCTAGAGAGAAAGCCAACAAAATGTGTACATTAAGTTAAGGTATCTTTAGAAAGCTGGTGTATTTCAAGTCTCCAGTTTTTAGTTGGGCAGGCATTTTTGCCCTAAAGGGCTGAAATGTTGGTGACACTTGAGTTGCCATTTATGATCAGTTGCAATACAACAAGATGATGTTTTAAATTTTTGTGAGAAGTAATCTTGGAGTGGAAAAGCAAAGGCAAAAGTACATTGGTAGGTTGTCTCTGAGACCAAGTCTGCTCTGCTTGAATGTAGCAGAACTACTAAAAAGCCCAAATTTTTTACCATTGACACAACTGATTTGATATTGTACTGCAGGCATGTTTATCTATTAAATATCATGGTTTTTTCCTTCCTGAGTAATTTCAGAATGCTTACAGCAGGTTTATGAGCAAAGCAGTGCGAGGCTGCTTGTGGCTGGCCCAGCAGGAGAAGTGTAGCAGTGAGGGGCCTGCCTTAAAGTGAAATTTGTTGCAGTGGAAGTTTGACTCTTAATTGGCTGTTAACTGTTTGTTTTGCTACAGAAAAATATTTTTGCTAACAGAATAAAGGAAAAATGTAGTGTGTTAAGTATCTAGAGATATTGCTAACTCATTAGTATTGTTTAAGTATCCTTTCTATTTTTCACATAGGCAATAACTGTAGGTCAGTCTGGTCTGTGGCTTGGCATGCCCTTGGGGAGTGCTTCCCCTTTAGAGCAGGCTAAATGCTGAGGACATTTCTTATTCTCTTGTGGTTTGGAGAGTACATATAGAGAGAGAACCAGGTATTGCACAGTCACATGGTACATTCCATGTACACAGCACAAGTCTATTAAAAATAGTTCTTGCTCTCCAGTTTGTAAAATTTATAAATTTCATGAAATTGCCAAAACTGATGTGTTTGTTCAGTGTAGGCCTAATCTTTCAGACTCCTCTGAGTTTTAACCACGGAGTGGTTCAAGTATTTACAGATGGTAGCAATACCCATGCCAGAGACTATTTCCTCAACCCTTCTTAGTTTTGTACATAATTTTATAATTTATGCTCTGTGGCCCTCAGCCATATCTTTGGCCCTGTGTGAGGAAGAGGAGTAACACAGTCATTTATTTTCTGTGGGAAGTTTCTCTTAAAAGCACTGCACATCTATGCTGGAGATTCATTGCCTAATCCATGTCATTCCCAGTGTCCTGCAGTATCCTGGTTGACTGTCATTATCTGCTCAGGCAGAGCATAGTTGTCCTGAGGTCTCAGTGCCATCTGTGCCAGTTCTCCATGCATGCCTTGGATAGCACAAGCCACCTAAGAAGGCACTGCCTGCCACTCTTCATCCTGCTGAATCGTGCCTTTGTTTTCCTTGAGGTTAACTTTGGTAGAAGCACTAATAATATAATGAGGTGTGGGAAGGAGAAGAGAGTATTATAAATTGATTGATCAGTCTACCTTTACTGCTTTTGTGTTTTAATCACAGTTGACAGATAAATGCTGCTTGGTGTGATGTTTTTTGGAGCTTAATAGTTCCACTACAAAATCTGTACAAAAGAAACCTGATGTATTCAAAATAAATAAAGTGGGTTTTTTTAATGTTATTTTTTTTCCTCTTTCCCTCATTTCTTTATCTCTCACTCCTTACCAAATCTTCTGCAGTGACTTATGGGACAGTGAGTTCCAGTATGTACTATTATACAAGGGTTATGTCACAGCTCTTCCTGGAAACACCTGTGTCAAAAACAGAGAGAACTGATTTCAAAACTTTGTCCACAATGGATGACTTCTGGAAGGTAATCTAAACCCAGGTTTTGATATCTCTGTTGCTTATATATATTTTATATCTCTGTGGTTCACAGGTTCTGTCATGAACTGTAAATTTATCCTGCAGGATCTTATTTCCTAACATGGTTGCATAGGCTTGTGCATGAAGAGCTATGTGCACAATGTCAAAGCTATGGAACAAAGTAGGCCTTTAATATGTGAAAATTTAGAACTCAAATAATGTTGTTGGGGCAGGGTAGGGCAAGTTTGTGGGATGACTTTGGAGGACAGGCAATAGTAAAGTCTAATGTCAGAAAAGTTATTAGCTGCAATTCTAACACTTCTGTGGAATGGAGATCTACACAAACAGTGCTGGCAACATGCAAACTGAAATTCTGTCATCCTCCCCAGTTCACAGAAGGCCCTTTGCTGGATGGTCTTTACTGGGAGATGTGGTACAACAACAAAACCATGGCAGAAAACAAAAGCTTCATTTATTATGAGAACCTGCTCCTAGGGGTGCCTCGCATTCGGCAGCTGAAAGTCAGGAATGGTTCGTGCTCCATACCTGAAGATTTAAGGGATGAAATCAAAGACTGCTATGATGTCTATTCTGTAGCTAATGAAGATACTGCTCCCTTTGGGCTCCGCAATGGAACTGCGTATGTAGCATTCCTGAAGATACATATCCTGTAGTTACTTTTTAATATCCTTGTGACCCATCATTCCATCTCAATTTTAAGGTTTTAGTCAAAGGAACTTTGTAACTTCTTTCTCACAGGGTTACATCAGAGCTTTGTAGCAAGCACACCTTAAATTAAAGCATATTTAAGTAACTAACGCATGTTTTTTGGTCAGGTTTTGTTGATGTCTGACTTGTTAATTGTAAATTGAGGGTGGAAGGACCAATGTGCTCTCTTTCACTTGTGAGCTAGCTGGACGTACACCAATGAGAAGGATTTGAATGGGAGCAGTCACTGGGGCTTGATTGCCACGTACAGCGGGGCTGGTTATTACCAGGACCTCTCGAGGACCAGAGAAGTGACAGCTCTGCAGATTGCAAGCCTGAAGAAGAACCTGTGGCTGGACAGAGGGACCAGAGCAGCCTTCATTGATTTCTCTGTGTACAATGCAAACATCAACCTATTCTGCGTGGTCAGGTATGAACAGAACCACGACAGAACCACACAGTTGCACAGTGTGGGTTGTAGACTTGGGGTTTTCTTGTGATGGCTTTGTTTTGGGGACATAGGTAAGTGTATGTTTTGTGAAAAGGGGACAGGCAATGAAGTGCCATGCCTCCCTGTCAAAGAAGTGAGACTCCTCATGGAATCTGTCCTGGCTTTCCTGGTGCCACAATGCCTTGGATGCAGTTTGCAAGAGACTTCTCTAGAGAGTTGGCTTATTCAAGTAAATACATGGGTATAGAGCATCAGCTTTTTGTTTAGACAGCATGAAACAGGCATAGCTGAAAACAAATCTTTCTGTTTCCTCACTGTTCCTAAAAGGCTTTGAGTTCTAGTCAAAATTGAGTGTGGTCACATTTACAGCTTTTGTGTGGTGTCTTCTCTGAATCATACATGGGTTTGTTTCTATTATTTAGATAATTATACAAATAAACCCAAGTGTCTTTTAGTAGTGCTTTTCATCTATTCTGGTTAAATTAAATTCTTTTTTGCTTTGCCTTTTTTTTAAAATGCAGGTTGCTAGTGGAGTTTCCAGCCACTGGAGGCCTGGTTACATCTTGGCAGTTTCAGCCTGTGAGGCTGATTCATTACATCTCGACTTTTGATTTTTTCCTGGCAGCCTGTGAAATGTCCTTCTGTCTTTTTGTTCTGTATTATATGGTGGAAGAGATCTTAGAAATTCGCATTCATAGACTGTGCTACTTCAGGAGTCTTTGGAATTGCCTTGATATCCTTATCATTGTGGTAAGTAACCTTTGTAATCGGACTAAAATTGCTTTCTAAAGTGCACTTTGTGGGAGACATGACTTACTCAGTGTTCCTATTGTGGTTTTAAGATACAGGACCATCATTAGGAAGGATACTTATGGACTATTAGGCTATTCAGTCTGAATAAGACAATTTTAGTCTGTGTTGCAATGTTGGTATGTTTTGCAAACTTGGTTGTTCTGTCTTCAGTGGTTTCAACCAGGTGCAATGTTAGAGTGTTTGCCCATCATGCTTTTCCACAGTTTTTGTTTATGCAAACTTGGCTTTTATTGGAGGTGACAAACTTGCCCTCTCTTCTATGTATCTGGTGCAGACTATTGCACTGATTTTCAAGCAAGAAAATCATCTGCTATAAGGAAGGGATTTGCATTTCAAGGAATGGGAGTGGGATTTGAATATGTTTACAAAGAACCACAAGGAGATTTATCGTGGTATTAAATACTCACCAGATAATACCAAGTTTGAAGAAGTGCCTCAAAATTGTGGAGTGCTAGCAGCTGTCTAGGTTAACTGGACAATGTTTCACATTAGTAATCTTAGTGCACCAGAAAATATGAGCTTTGGATATAAAGCTGCATAATAAATTCTCTCTGGACTCAGATCAAGCTGTGCTTACCAAAAGTATACAAAAACAGAAATGCTGAAACTATTCCAGTCCCACACTCGTTTTTTATCTTCAGGCTTGCATGAATCAAAAGTTTCAAGTTCTTGAAGCCAGTATTTGTAATCCAGGGAGATCATATTTGCATCACAATGCTTTGTAAATGAAGGGCTGCTTAGGAGGATGTTTACATGAACTGCGTGCTGGTTTTTACACTTAATGGTTGGACAGGGATAAGATGTTTTGATGTTACAGTCAGTGGAGAGTATTCAAGTGTGAGTGTAAAATTCAGTTCACACAAGAGGTCAGAATTCTATGTTTATGTCTCGCCTGAGGGGCATTGTTTAAATGTAGGATTATGTACTTATGACTCCCTATATGTGGTAATTGTTCACTTACAGTAATGAACAGCACATTTGCAGAAGTCAAAGCAAGAAATGTCCATGGTAAAACTGCAGCTTCTCAGCTGTTGCTTGTTCTGGGCAATACCTCTCAGCCTGTGCTCTGGAGAAACTGTAGTACCTTTTTGGCTACTGCTGTCTTCCTGCTCTTTGTTCTTTTCCACCTTTGTCTCTTTGAGTTGTCATATTCCCTTCCTTATATTTTCTTCTCTGTGACAGCATCACTTCTCTAATCCTGCTAGATGTCACTGTCATCTTGTTCTTCACCTGTGGCAAGGAAATTACTTCTAAATTTTCTTACTCCCAGACTATTTGTTTGTTGTCAGAACTATAATGGTTTTACTGTGAAATGCATGAAGTTCCTCATATCTTAACTTTATCTGACATAAATGTCTCAAACATGTTGTTTTAAAACCCTAATCACCTTTTGTAAATGTGTGTGTTTCTTTTGTCCTCAGCTGTCTGTGGTAGCTATAGGAATTAGCATCTATAGGACATCAACTGTTGATATGCTCCTGAAGAAGCTGCTGGAAGATCAGAACTCATTCCCCAATTTTGAACCCTTGGCATATTGGCAAATGCAGTTCAACAACATTGCTGCAGTCACGGTGTTTTTTGTCTGGATTAAGGTAATTCCAAGACAGACATCCATATTCTAACATTAGAATGTAAGCAGTATGCTGAGTTTCATGAGACACATTATTTGAGGTTTACTCCTACTTCTTTTGAAGTCAGTCATGTGAGAAAGAACAGACTCAGAAAGTGAGAACAGTGATAACTTCTTTCAGATTAAAAGCAAAGTTGTAATTTTCCACAGGTTTAGTCTGCTCTTGTTTAGATCTAGAAGATGTAGTCAGTGCTTGTGTTTTGTCAGTAGACATGTTAAAAATGTTTTTATTATTCCTCAGTTGGTAAGTCAGTAATTCTTACTGGGTACTGCTTTGTCTCAGTCATGTTCAGTAACACATCTCATGTAAATGAGTGGAGAGAAATTACCTTAAGAAATTGTCTTCCTTGTCTTTTCAGCTCTTTTATTTTCTTTTTTTCTTTTAACAGCTTTTCAAATTTGTTAACTTCAACAGAACAATGAGCCAGTTATCCACCACGATGTCTCGCTGCGTCAAAGATGTCATTGGCTTTGCCATTATGTTTTTTATTATTTTCTTAGCATATGCTCAGTTGGCCTATCTTGTCTTTGGCACTCAAATTGATGACTTCAGTACCTTCCAGGACTGCATGTAAGTACAGGTATAAAAAATGCAAAAAAGATTTTGGTGCATTGGTGCATTGGTTGCTTTATCAGAGGCAAATCTTGTGACATCCATCTAAGCAGATAAGCTGCAGGCACACTGCTGTTGATACAACCTGGTAGCAAACACATTTTTATAGCATTTTAATCTCACTGTTATTGCTGTGAGATTAAATAGAGCAGTAAGCTATAAATGACAGGGCTAGATAGGTGTGGTATGATTTTTATAGCAGTTGCTTACATTCCTAGACAAAGCAATGACTCCATGTTCAGTGGTTAAATGTTTACTGAAATGCTGGATGCATAATAAAGCTGTGTTCTTGATAGTGCTCATAGTTGCTTGACTCAGAGTCCATCTCAGCCAAACACGAAATCTTTAAGTGTTCAGAATCCAGCAGAGAGGACTTAATGTAAGATTACAAGTCAATTTTTCCTTGGCTGATTTGGTGCAACATAACCTGATTGTAACTGAGGCAATTAACAGGTTGTTCAGTCACTGATTTCCCCTGCTCCCTTACACTGGGGCAGTGTTGCAGAGTTTCTTGCAGAGAAGTGAAGGAACAGTAAATATGCTGATGGTGCTGTAAATTGCCAAGCTTCTTCCAGCTCAGAGGGAGAGGTTTGGGGTTGTGTGAGAGAAATGGGAGTTGGTCACAGTAGTAATTGTTAGTTTGCTCTGCTTCGTGTTGTGACCAAAAGGGAGAAATAACCACCATGGTTTTGACTGTGAGTTTGGTTATGCCTGTAAATGTGCTTGATTAATTGTTTTTGCAGTCCCTGATAAAGTGATATAACAGTGCTGACCTCTCTGCAGCCCATCAATCTAACTGCTAGAATAAAATAGTTTGAGAGTTCTTGCACAGCTCCAGTAATATTTTCTTCAATTTCTGGATGTGTTTTGTTTTTTTAAGATTTACTCAATTCCGCATCATTTTGGGAGACTTCAACTTCACAGAGGTTGAAGAAGCCAATCGAATTTTGGGACCCATTTATTTTACTACATTTGTGTTCTTTATGTTCTTCATTCTTTTGGTATGTATGCTTTGTTTGTGTGGGGTAGGTCAGTGGCTGTTTTTGCATCACTTGTCATTTGATTCCTCCTGCTACTTTTGGGGCTTTTTCTGATTATGGTGAGTGTATGACCCATGAAGGGGCCTGACTGCTACAGGGCTGGTCACTACACTCTTGCCTTTTTACTCCTCATTTAAAATTGATTTGCGTAGTTGCATTGTGTGTTTTTTGTCCTTCTCATGTAGTGCTCCATGTAGGTTTTTAAAATTTATTATTATTATTATTATTATTATTATTTCTAGAATCTGAATAGTGGCTGGTTGGCATACACAGCAAGGCTGTATCTTTTGGTGAAAAGTAGCTGTACTGTTCCATGCAGTCTCTTGGTTTATAAAGTGCTTTAATGTGTGGCTGGTTGTGTTTACAACAGCCTTGTTCTTGCATGCCACACACAGATTTGCCTGCTGTAAAAGCATTTCTTTATCATCATAATTTTTAATGTTATTTAGTGACCATTATACTTAGTACAGCTTTTTATTACTATTTGAGATGAGGAGGAATGGCATTCAGATTTTATTTGTGGGAAAAGATTTCATATTGGATGTTCACTAGTAAGGAAGCAGAGAATTTTAAGCGTTTTGTGAGAAATTTAAGTGTTTAGTGAGATGGACCAGTATTCAGTGGCAAAATAACATATGTGTTACTATGTGCCAAAGGCTCACATAAAGCAGGTTTCTTATTTGCTTTGTAGCCCCTCACACATTCCATAGGAACAGTCTAGTGTCCAGCAAGGAAAAGAAATACCTTTTTTCTAAGGAGCAACAGAAAAGCATTGGAAGGTGAAATCAGAGCAGGTTATCCAAAATACTCACTGTAATTTGTGTGTTTTTTAGTATTTGGGAAGCCTCTCATTCAGCCTGAATGAAATGTTGATGGAAATCCCTTGACACCAGTCTGAGACCTGGAAATTAAGTTATGGGAGATGGGCAGAAAGCACCAACTCTTAAAGTTGGGCAGAACAGCAACAAAAAATAGCACAACAGGGAGTTGTCAAGTTACCTCTTACTTCTTCTGGTGTTGGGCATGGATGCACAAAGATACAGCACTGAAAGATTGTTCCAAGGCATGTTTTTTAATCCATGAGGAAACAGAGGATAACACTGCCTTTCTACATACAACATGCCAGTAAATTTAGTAACTCTTTTTGAACATGAATATGCAATTTGCAATTCAGTCATGTTTACTCCATGTCCAGCAGGAACCTTTCAGTAATGACAGCTTGGTTTGATTAAATTACATGCTTGTCTCAAGGTTAGTGAGACAGGTATTTTCTCTTTTCTCTGAACAAGAAAGAACTCTTTCCAGACTTGATGCCATAAATGCCATGTACCATATTTTAAGCTTTTTGATTTTATCTTTAGTCTGAAATGCAAGCAGAGCTGTAACAAGATAAGAACCTTTTGTTTGTACTGGTTACTACAGGATGAATAGTTGACTTGATTCCTCAGGCATTTTTGTTGCCAGCTGTGTTGCCTGGATTAATTCACAGCTGTTACCTGAGTAAGTTTGGCCTTTCAGGGTTTACTGCCACTGCTGTGTGTAGCTGTGAACCCTCTCTGTAAAGTAATTCTCCAGTTATGTTAATAACCAGTGATGTTGATTAAAATTTGTTATACTGCAGCACATCATATTTCAGTATCAAGCTCTGGATGTTAGTTTCTTTTTAAACCACCATTTTCTTTTGGCCTTTAAAAACAAAATTCATGTTAAAGCCTTCACAAGAAGGTCATAGGAGTAGTAGGGCTTAGTCTTGTTGAAATTTGAAATTTCAGTATTTTTGTTTTCTCTTCAGAATATGTTTTTGGCCATTATCAATGATACCTACTCTGAAGTCAAATCAGATATGGCACAACAGAAGGCAGAAATGGAATTGTCTGACCTTATCAGGAAGGTAAACTTAATGCTTTGTTTGATTGACATCTTGTTCCTCACATCTGAACTGATTTCATAAAATAGTATATAAACTATATGAAGTAAAGCTGGCAGCAGCTGGTGAGTACACATCTCAGTTAAAGTAAATTAATCTGAGATGAGTGTAAATTAAGGGAGTGAAAACTTCCCATCACAATGTACTTCAGTCATCTGAGACTTTGCCTTGAATGACCACACTGAACACACTGAAGGAGTACAGTAACTGATTTCTGTAATCAATCAAGTTATTAGAAATCTCATTTCATGAGAAAAACAACAAAATTTCACTCTCTCTTTTAGGGCTACAACAAAGCCATGATCAAACTTAAACTGAAGAAGACTACTGTTGATGACATTTCAGAAAGTCTGAGGCAAGGTGGAGGAAAACTCAATTTTGATGAACTCCGGCAGGATCTCAAAGGGTAAGGGAGTTGTTACTTCTTGCCTTGAACAGTATCCCCAGGGACATGTGATGTTAACTTTTTGATGTGATTTTCCTCTAGCAGAAGTACACTAATGTGGGTAAAGACACACACCAGAGTATTTTTCTCTCTACTATGGCTGGTGTTGGCATCCCACACCAGGGAATGGTTTTGGAGCTCTTGGGCCCAACCTCCTTGAATTTCTGTGTTTTGGGGAGAAAGCCACAGAAATCTCTGAGGAAGCAGAGACCTAAAGCCTTTGAGGAAATAGTTATGTTTCTATCAGACCACTGCAGGAGTTTGTGGACGATCAGGAGTCCAAGGCAAGGGTACAAATCAAGGAGAGATAGAAGGGAGTTGTGAAGGAGAAAGGTTCAATGTAGGAAAAATTGATGCTTTAACTAATGAAGGGTAAAGACTGAGGGGTTTTTATCAGTGTTGTATATTTATAGGCAATGCTGGGATGTCTTTGTCATGAGGATGAAGGTTTGTCTGAAGTGATATGTTTTCTAGTACAGAGTTCTTTCAGCATCTGAAAAATGGAAAGTAAAGCAACTGCTTTTACTGCCTTTTCAGGAAGGGGCACACTGATGCAGAAATTGAAGCAATATTTACCAAATATGATCAGGATGGGGACCAGGAATTGACAGAGCATGAACATCAGCAGATGAGAGATGACCTGGAGAAAGAGAGGGTGAGCTCAGCACCAGGAGTGGGATGCCACCAGCACTGTCTGCCAGTCTTGTCTCTGTGCTGGTTTCCTGCCTCAGAAAAATCCTCTTGTCTCCCTTCACTTCTGCTGTCATTCCTGGCTGGCTGAGCAGAACTATGAAAAGGCACAGGGGAGCTGATAGAGGACAGGAGCTCTTTGACCTTGACACCAGCATCCCCCATGTACAGGTGAAAGTTTTTACATCTCTCTCTCTCTGGCTTGTGTTTTCACAAAGGAGGATCTGGACCTGGATAGGAGCTCTCTGCCACGTCCTCTGAGCAGCCGCAGCTTCCCCAGGAGCTTAGATGACTCTGAGGAGGATGAGGATGAAGACAGTGGGCACAGCTCCAGGAGGAGGGGCAGCAGCTCTAGTGGGGTTTCCTATGAAGAGTTCCAAGTGTAAGTTTATCCTCCTGAGGGGGACAAAGCTGCGTGTTGGGTTTTGGTTGTTATTTTTTTCATTGTGGGTTTTCTTCTATGGGTTATATAGTATCCTCTCCTTCATATTAATCAAATTACTAATAAAAGTAAGTGTTATGTTTTTTTTTTGTGCATAAGTCACTCCTTTTAGTAGCTTTCATATAATATCTGAAGTGGAAGTGCCTTAGAGAGCCTCATGGCAGTTGGTTAGAGTATAGAAAATCAGAACAAACAAACAGAAAAATAACCAGCAACAAAACTTCTGTCCTTAAAACCTCATCATTGAAAAGTCAGAGAAAAGGGTCGTGTTGCAATAATGCCAGAAAAGACTTTTCTGGCTTTTTAAGCAGTAAACTTGAGTTTATTTTAGGTTCAGTGAAAACTTTGACGGTTGTTTTTAACAAGATCAAGTTACTTGTGAGTGTGTATTTCGTCCGAAGTGATAGATCTCCATATTAATTAATTACAGCAATATAATAAATTAATTATAGCTAAATAAATAATTGTGTAACTGGAACCAACAAATTTTCATGATGATGCTCTAAGAGCAGTGAAAACAGAGTGCTTTCCCATGTGCTTTTTACCCCATGTGCTTTGCCTCTGTTTTTCTTTCTCCTGTGGTTGTACCTTGTCCCTCCTGGACAGTAGGACTGGTTTGTGGGAAGTCAGAGGCATGCTTGGATAACAGTGGTGTCCCATCCTTGTCTGCTCTGTGTGTTGACATGCCAGAACATTGCTGAGTGGGCAGTGTCAGAGTCACTGAAGCTCCCACTTGTTGCCCTCAGACTCATGAGGCGGGTGGATCGCATGGAGCATTCCATCGGCAGCATCGTCTCCAAGATCGATGCTGTTATCGTGAAGCTGGAAGCCATGGAGAGGGCCAAGCTAAAAAGGAGAGATGTGTTGGGAAGGCTGTTAGATGGAGTGACAGAGGTAAGAAACTCGCTCTCTGTAGTCTGGTCACAACCTGCATGTCTTCCTTTCTGTTGGCACCTCTTCCTAGTGCCTGTCTTGGCAGGATTGAAGGAGTGGTGGGAAAGAGGAGGTGGGTGCTTTGGCAGTGGGTGAGTAATTTCATTCAGGTGTTAGGAAAGCATGAAATCTAAAACACGAAATTTTGGGAACACGATTCAAGATTCAGATATGAAAATGTCTTACAGAAGGCCTATGTCACCATTTAAACCTGTGATCTGGACAGCAGTGCTGTTCAGTAGTTGCTGAAGCAGCTCTTCCATCCCTTGGTGTCTGTTGGGATTAATACAATGTTTTTTGTGGACTAGTCTGTTAGAGTCTATGGGATCCAGCCCAGTCTGCTCTTATTCTCCTTTGTTGCTTCCGGGACTGTGTGGGGCAGGTGGGAGTAGGTCACTTCTGTCACCAGGGTTACCTGACTTCTACTGCTCCCCCTTTGACTCTCTCTTTCCTGAGGGCCCTTTGGAAGTGGCCAGTGGGAGAAATGTGCTATTTCTGTAGATGCTCAAATTTGTCAGGTAGAATACAAGTTTTGCTTTCCTAGGTGGCAAGCTGGTCATTTCATCCCTGGAATTAAAACAATTTGCTCTGGGAGCTGTTTCCCCATTAGCCTATGGAAATACTCAAGCTATGTTATATATAGCCTCAATGTAGGGATGGGACCACTGTTGGGCTAAAAACAATTTATTACTCAGATGACCATCAGCCTCAAAGGCTGAGATTTTAGAGGAGCAAGAAGTTGGCCATAGCTCAAGTTAGTCACAAGTTTCTTTGTTACAAGGCAATATATTATCATTCTAATCCAATGGAAAGTTGCCACAAAGTTTATTTTGTTTTTCTGGTCTATCCCCTTTACTCAATTCTGCTGCACTGTGTATACTTTTATCCAATGAGTTACTACTACAGGTACACACATCATATGCTTCTCTTATAACATCTAAACTCTTATCTTACTCTATACAATTCCACTACTACACTATAAAACCCTTCACCATCTTACCCAATACGGTTTCTTACTTAAGGCATATTCTTACTTGCAACTATAGAAATGTAAGTTTGTAATTTTTCTGCTTAATGTCTGTGCACTTTTATTTTTGCATCAATCCAAGCTTCTTCCAAGGCTGCAAATCAAGCCCTTCAGTATCTGTGGAAGTTTCTATCTTTCCATTTCCTACAAAGCGATATAAGAATTCCCCACGGTTGTAGAGGGTTTTGCCTAGACTGCAGTTTGGAAGCTGCACTGTTACACTGGTGGGTGTTTTTTGCACCACTTAATTAGTGGTTTGTCTTAAGTCTCTTCTGTCTTCACTCAGAGCCAGGATTAAAAAATACATTAAGGAAATGGATTTTCTTGTGTTCGGGCTTGGTTGTTTATTAAATCTTGTCAAAAAGTATAGAACATTCAGCAACACTTCTAGTCACCAGGTAGAAGTGAGCAAAATGGAGACAGGTCCAGCTAGCTACAAGGTCTCTTAAAGCTAAACAGTCCAGTAGAGAATTAACACCTATATTATTTATACTTTTAACCCACTAACTAAATTCCCGCTGTGGCCCCGACTGTCCAACCAGAAATTACCACCTGAAACCATGAACAAGAAGGAAGATGAGCACTGAAGGAGTCACCACCCAAAATCCTCCATCTTGTCCCACACCTATTACTATATTATAAAAACCATGAATTTAAAACCCTTCACCGTGTGAAAGCACACACTTCTATTTAACTACACACCTGAGATTTTAACTTGGAATTTACATTTGGAACCCTTCTCCAAGGCCTCAGGTCAAAAGCAGTGTTCTCCACGGGGTCAGTGCCTGACAGCACAGAAAGCTCACAGAAAGTTTCTGGGATCCAATATTGCACTTCCAGCTTGTGTCTTTTCATGTGTTTAGGATGAAAGACTGGGCCGGGACAGCGAAATCCACAGGGAGCAAATGGAGCGGTTGGTGCGGGAGGAGCTGGAGCGCTGGGAGTCGGACGACACGGCCTCCCAGATGAGCCATAGGCTGGGAACACCCCTGGGGCTGAGCGGGCAACCTCGCTCCAGGAGCTCCAGGCCATCCTCTTCCCAGTCTGATGGCCTCGATGCAGCAGCAGCAAACGGGGGCAACAGCATCCATGTGTAGCTTCGTAGGTCATTCCAAATGTTTCAGGTCAGTGTGCGAGAAGATAAAGAACTGGACGCTGCACGTTTCGATATGAAACAAGCAAATGCCACTTTATTGTTGTCTTCTCACCCTAATATACAATTTCTCTCTCCCTGCATGCCATGACACAACTTATCATTGGTAGAAGCCTTCTTGGCACGAGTCAAACATTTCTTTGTTAGACTTTTCTACTTTTCATAGGCTTCAGAGTTCCTTGGCAATCCCCTATCACCTTCAGCTCTTCTTGTCTCACCCCTTGTTTTCGTGTTAGGCTGCAGCAGCTGTTGTTCTTCTTATCCCTTTTTCAAGGGCAAAGCCACAGGCCTGGCTCAGGCTCAGAAAAGCTCATATCCCTTTCCTGGGATATGTTCACTACATATCTATATCACTACATTGTTCACTACATGTCCATTTTTCTCTAAAACCATTCCCATAAGTATTCAGCCAGCAAATCCCCCAGCGTGAAGGGATCATTCTGATCAGACCGAGGACAGCTTTCATTGATGGGGAAAAAAGTAAATATTCACTCCAGAAATTATTTTCAGGCCTGTGTAAACCATGTGTAATGCCAGCAGAGAGTGTCACCCTTGGAAACTAAAATGCAGGAAACTGAATGGATGTCAATTGGGACAAAATCTACCAGGACAGAAATCTGATTCTGTAAAAACATCACTGGGAGTGCTTCCACAAGGGCAGCAAGCTTCAGACAAAATTATGTGCAGTGGCTGGCACACTAAAAGGCTATTTTCTGCTTCCTCTTGGAAAGTAAAAATTTTCAAGGCTTTTAAAAGCAAATTTTAAAATAATATGGCATCAGTTTTCTAATTCATCATAACAGCTGATGGATAAAACAGCACTTTCTAAAAAAAAATGAGTTTCTACTTGTCCTTCTGAGTAATTCTTGATATATTAATATTTTACTTAATTTAAAATACTAATTTTTTTCCTGTTTTGAGAGGTACATTTCTTTAAGCAGAAGAAAGTGCACTTAGTTTGTACAACTGTAAATTCCATCATTCTGTGGTAGAAACTGAATGCATTATAATTAGCATTTCAGAAAAAATATTTGAGTACTGCCTCTTCACACCCAACCAACATAATAATATGTTGCAAAGTGCCCATTTTTTAATGCTGTGTTTTCATGATTTAAGTGTTTCTGGCACAAGCATTCCAGAGGTTCTTAGATAAATACAGCTAATTTGCAGAAAATACATTATTTAAAAGCACACAAAATAGAAAAACACTGAGTTTTCCTTGGGTGTGACAGGGAAAGGGGCAGAAAAGTTTCTGACAGTTGGGAAAATCTGATCTTGTGCCATGTGAAGTTCTAATCACAGCTATGTGGTCTGTATTTACATTTAACTAAACTGTAAAATTATTACGTACATTACTGCACAGACTTTTCTGCTGAGGTGCAACACAGGATTCCTTTGGGAAGGTGTTTGTAGTATAATCACTGATTTTAGTGTTTAATTCCCTCTGCTTTTTGTCATAGAAGCTTTATTTTTTGAAAGGACATGCAACACTGAAATTCTGTTGGTTTCCTATAGAGAGCACTGAGGCAGTGCTTGGAGCTTTACCTAGTAATAAGTTTCCATATGTGGAATGCTGGTTTAGGAGGGAGGCTGTGAATTGTGTTTTTTTCCTGAAGATGGCAGTTCTGGTACTTAAAGGCTGAGAGCTGGTAAAAAAGATAATGGAAAGCTACAAAATCAACCACATCTCAGCTATTAGTAGGGTACAGAGAGTGTGACGAAGTATAAGTAGCTTGTGTTATGTTGGTGCCTTCTGATCAGGAAACTAAATAGAATTCACACCTTTCCATTTTTAATTTTATGAGAAACCATACATGCCGAAACCTAATTAATGTAAGGGGGAAGCAGAGGAAATTCAGTCATGGAATTTCATAATAGCTGGGTCTCAGGAACAGAATTATGGGGGAGAACAGGTTGTGGTTCTTGTGTGGGTTATTTTGTCCTGTACTGGGGAGAAATTCATACCCTTTCACAGGAGTCCTCATGAACTTGCCAAAACAGTGCACAGAACAGTGGGTAGGGCATTTGTGTTGGATGAGGGCATTCAGATTGGGCTCTCTCTTGCCTTTATTGAAGAGTTTTATACCTCAGAAACCTTTCTGAGGAAAGCTTTTCAGTGTTGAACTGCATTTCTGATTGCAACCAAACGGACCAAAAAGCAACACCAGCTGTACACATGGCCAGCTGGTGTGCAAGAAAATAGAAAATACAATACCAAAGCTATTTAAATATATAGAGCCTTATCTTTATATTCATATCCAAAATGTGTCTTTCAGCACGTAAATGCAGTCACTCAGATCACCTTTCTATTGTGCTATATGTTTATTATGAAAGTGTTTGCATTAATAGCTGTATTTTTTGGGGTGTATTTCTGTAACGTGTCGTTACTTGATAACAAACTTCATCTTGAAGTGCAATAAGTTTCCATGGGGTACCCGTGTGTGTTGACACTGGGCCTTGCAGTAAGTGCATTGCCACTTGACAAATGTTACAAACATTTTATTGATGCATTTTTCCGTTTTAGATTATAATATCATTTGTCATTTATTACAAAGGTACAGTTTTTTGCATAGTAATGTACAGTGTTTATTAGGAAGCTGTTAATTATGCAAGTCTTCTACAATGATCAAGAATGTATTGATCTGTAAAACTGAGCACTTTACTTCCTAATAAATGTTTTATATAATCTACAAAGCAAACATTGTGCCTGCACTTAGTTTGTTTATAATGGAACATGAAGAATCCTACATTTTATTTGTGTGACTTTTATCTCATACCTTATTCTCAGATTACCTAATAAAGTTGGTAATTACCTAATCAAATACCTCTCTCTAATAAAGAGAGTAGAGAATGTAAATAAGCAAAGAGGACTGGGCTGGTTCATTGCCCAAGCAGTCCTTTTTTAACACTTCATTTCACATTTGTGTTTCTGCAAAGGCACAGTGTGCTTTCTGCTGTTTCAGCTAGCAGCTGCCCCTGCTAATAACTGTCTCTTCATTACTTGCTGTGTAATTTGTTTTTTTTTTCTCTATTCCCCCTTTATCTTTTCTCTTGTTTCAAGAGGGAATACTACAGCATCTGGAGGGTTTGAGTAGACCTTGGAAAGCCCAGGCTCCCTTGTATGACTCATAGTTTGCTCTGGACAGCTGTATTGATGAAACTGTATTAATGAAAAACTGAATTATTAAAGTAAATACATCTCAATCTTTAATGAAATACATACATACTGAATTTATTAAGTATATTAAACCTTTAGTCAGTGCACTATAAAAGTCACAGTGTGTGGGAAGTGGGAACTTCCTTCTTATCTTTCTTTTCTTTCTTTTCTTTCTTTTCTTTCTTTTCTTTCTTTTCTTTCTTTTCTTTCTTTTCTTTCTTTTCTTTCTTTTTCTAATACTCTGTGTCTGTTGTAACATTGCTGATTTTGGAAGGTTTCTCCTGGAAGTGCAGTTTGAGATGCATATTTGTGATAAGAGCCTTTGGAGTAATTCTTCTATGTCCACAGGCATTACTCAGATGCCTTATATATTCCAAGATTGTTCTCTAGTAAATCTAAACAAGAAGAAAAACTTGGTCAAAAAACTGAGGAAAAGGGGTAAAAGGGTTATGATAAAGCAAGCAATTGTCACTTGTATAACAAGGACTTCCAGGTTTTTTAAGCACTGATCATGCAAAATAGGTGCAGAAAGGTAGAGTGACAGCTTAATGGTTCAGGTGACAGACTGACATTGGAAAAGAGTTGTGTTTTATCTGTGCCACCTCACAGTGATGCCTTAGCACACACTCAGCTGCTTCCAGCCTGGATCAAAGGGTTGCTACAAACATGCAGCTTAATCACCAGTAATGCCAAAAGAGCAGTGGTGTCACAAGTTTTCCTTGGACTGGGGATTCTGGCAGCTCTTCTGCTTTGCTTCTACTCCAAGGAATACTCAGAGAGACTGAAACTGCATCCCAGGAGGCAAAGAGCAGCAAACTTGTGCCTTCTGTAGCAGGCCTGAATTTGGATGAAGTGTGAGAGCAGATTTCCTGCAGCCAGGTGTGTACAGGTGTTTTGGAGCAGGCCTTCCAGCAGCAGAGGGCAAGGAAGGGAGCAAGAAGGGGTTTGAGATGTGGGGAGTGTGCTGGGTTTGTGTGGCTCTCCAAAAGTCTTCAGTAATAAATGCAGTAACGTTGCCAAAGGACCAATCATGACAGTTTGCATCAGCCACAGTTTTGCTGGTGACGTTTTGACAGAAGTTGAGGCCAGTAATTACATTAATTTACAAAGTCCTGGAAAGAGTTAAAGATTAGCAGAGACTCACAGGGGACAAAATGCTCATTAAGGAGTTATTCATAAAAAAACAAATCAAGAATATTCAACTCGTACAGAGATAGAATTTAACTCCTGTTCAGTTTTCAAGACTTCTAGTTTTGAAAAAAATCATTTCCAGTGAGAAGAGTTACTGTTTTCTGGGATGTCACATTTGAGGTATTTTCAAGATTAAAACTTAACACTACCAAAAATACCTGTGTGTGCTCTCAGGCTGCTGCTTTTCACTGTTGCATGGAGAGTGTTGTGATGCAAACTCTGAGAAACACTCAAAGCAAAAGATTGCTCCTTTCAGGCTAAACCTGAAATTACCAGTTCACTCCAAAGTCTGAGGTAAGCACCCTTCTGTACTGCCATCAGCTTTTCCTGGAGCTGAGGTGGATGCTGTCAGACTGAGTTCCCCAACTCACCAGTGTCAGATGTCCGTGTGCAGACAGATGCAGCCACAAGAAAACTTGTGCTGCAGAAAGGCAGAGCTGGCAAGCACTGGAAAGAAATTTCCATTTCTCTCAGGGTTCCTGTGATGCCACAGCTGTGTAATAAAGGCCAGCTGTTTTTCCTGGCTTAGTTATTTGGAACAGTTAAGTGAAGAAACAGGTTTGACAAGGGTTTTAACTGTCTTAAGTGGTTGTAATTTCATGCCCCGCAAGAAGAGGAGGGAGATGTGGACGGGGATAGGAAAAGCATTTATGTTCAGGAGACCTTTCCCTTTTTGCAGCATGGGAAGATGAAAATAAGTTTTATCTGAAGGGAGAACTAAGTTTTGAAAAGGAGGGAAAGATTTAGGTTGGAAGAAGTTGTTCAGGTCTGTAAGAACCATAATCACAGATTATTTAGCAAATAGAAGTGTGTCACATGGAAGACTCAGGGGAGCAACTCCAGGAGTCTTTGTTGGCATTGCTGTTATTTACATTATCAGATTATGCTCTCTCCTCCTGCTGTATAACTTTTGTGCAAAAAGACACAGCTGAATGCCAAGTAAGCACTTGCACATCCTTGAATGTTCAAGAAGCAGAAAGCTGATCCTTATAAAAATGAAATTTACCATTTAATGTGAAAAAAATATTCACCTTTTTTTAGTTTTCCAAATTACAATGTTGTCTTTTAGAAGATTATTTGTATAAAGTGTGCAAGAAACTTGGCACTGTAGCAAGGAATACTGAAATTCTTCATCCAAGAAATAGAAATTTGAATACTTGTGGTGTTTATCAGCATCACAGAGAAAATTTGCCAACTGAAAATATATAACTACAAATGCATAACAGGGATAATTTGAGGATGTTTGACTCACCTTGGACTGGTGCTGGTGTGTGCCCAGAAACAATCTCCATCATGTTACCTGCAGTACCTGTCTGCAGCCATACAGAGCAGGGAATTGCATCCTCAGCCCTTGACTCTGTGCCCACTGGGTCAGTGGAAAAGTAATCAGAAGGCAGGTGGCTATTTCATAATGCTTGGGCATGAGAGAGTAATTGCAGCATTGTGTTTTTGAAGAAACAGGGTGACTAAGATTTTGGCAAAGCAGCTTTCTTGAGAGTAAACCAGACGTGACCCAAAACCTTATGGAGGCAAAGATTATTTCTCTTGAAGCACAAAGGAAATACATTAAACTGGAGAAGCATAGTTTACTTATTTTAGCAGGCTAGGTTAGGCTGCCCTTGAGTCTATCCATCTGTTTCTACATGTAAAGAGGCTGTTGTTTTGAGCTCTTAATCTATGACTATTTAGTGTCTGAACACAAGACATAGACATATATATTTTAAAACTTTTTGTGATGTTGCTGTCTTATATTGTTTTCTTTCTTGCTTCTTTAGTGGATATATTCATTATCATTATTGTTTATCATTATTATCAGCTTCCAGTGTCCACCTGATATAAATTCTTTCTGTCTTTTATGGTATTTAGTTTTCAATCCTTCCTTTGTACTGGAACGACACAGAACTGCAAACCTTTTTATTGACCATTGCCATGGTCTAGTTGAGGTATTAGGGCATGGGTTGGACTTGATGATCTTGAAGGTCTGTTCCAACTTAGTCATTCTGTGATTCTGTATAATTCCTCCAACAATTGATATTATTGATTATTAAGTATTTTTAACACAAAGAAGAAGATAAAAGAGTAAAATTGAATACCAGTGATTTCAGCTTTGCCCTCCTGCATATTAAAAGCTTTCAATTAATACAGGTTTACTCCTTAGGCTGCTCTTAGTATTAGGTTGCCTTTTACTTTTTTCTTCTTCTTAATAAATGAATATAGAGCTTTTTCAGGCTCCTCTGAATTATGACATTCCAAACCTGTATAAGTTTTAAATATTCTTCCTAGGACATGACCACTTCAGCTGGGTGATATATTAGCTGGATCTAGCCAGTTTGCTATCTGTTCTTGCCTTCATGAACATTCACTACAAGAAAAAAGCAATTACTTTCAGTTACTGGCACAGAAAATATCAAAACCTTAGTTTCTGTACTGAAAACGATAAAATTTAAAAGTGGTATTTTATTATGATCAAAAATTTTCATTTAAACTAATAGAATTAAAGGAGTTTAATAACTCCTTAGAAAGGAACAATCCTCAGCTTGTGACTTATTTTAATTGAAGTCATTCAGACAGAGGATGTAAAGAAAAATCTTCAACTGGATTAAATATTCTAAAACATAACTAAAAGTAAAAAGTTTTGAAGTTTCCAAAGGTCCAGATTAAATCACTTGTTGTCAAAGTGTAAGCAAAATAAGGAGGAATTTTCATACATCAAAACACATTTTCAGTTGAGTTAGTGATATAATCAGAATCATTAAGTTCTGTACATCACAGTTTATAAATACTACATGCAAATGACAAAAAGCTCAGGAAAACAATGGTATCAGGCAGTTCTGTCATTTTTAAGCCCGAGCAATGCATGAGTCTTAACACCATAAACTACTTGATCCTGGTACCCTCTCGCTAAGATCCTGCCGAGAGGAGCAAATGTCAGGGATAATTCAGCTCCTAAGCCAGTTACAGTGGAGAGCAGGGATCATTTCAAGACCAATTTGGAGCAGATTAATGAAAAAAAGGCTTAATGAGCCATGTACCCCTAAAAGAATGCTGGACAAATCCACCCCTAATGAGGGTGGGGAGATAAAAAGGATTGTGAGAAACAAGTCAGGACCATTAACCTGGGGCTGTGAAGGAGGTTCTTGAGAGCCTAATTCTTGTCACAAGGTCAAACTTTTACAAAGCAATTATTAAGGATCTCCATAATATCAACATACAGGCACACACACGTACTCAAAGCCTTTTAACCTCGGCGATTCTGTACTCATTTCCCTTCTCCTAATAATCTTTCCTCTCCCTGATTACACTTCTATAAAAGTACATGTTAGGGTTGTTGTAGGGATGATGTGTCTCTTGGCTTGTGCAAGAAATGTAGTTGTACTAATCTGCCCCAAACTAAAGGGGAGAACCAGACAGATCATAGAATAATAGAATTTTGGGGTTAGAAGGGACTTTAAAGACCACCTAGGGCCAACCCCCCCTGCCATGGGCAGACCACCTTTCACTAGAACATGTAAAGTGCAGTGCTGGATAAGAAGAGAAAAATAAAATCTTAATTTAAAGTCTATAGTGTGACAGAAAATTCCAATGTGACTACTACTGTAATTTCTGCCCATGCAACTGAGGTATGGAATTTTACAAGTTCACAGAGTTAAGTGTTGGACAGTACTGAAAGAAACATTTCTTTTATGTAAATACATTCTAATAGATTATCAGATGCTGAAGTAAGTAGTAGGAAACAAGAAAAGTTTAGGAGTTTTGTGGTAAATGTTATCTGTTCAATATGGTGTCAAAGCCTGTTCAAAATGTGAGCGATTCAATATATTTTATTTCCTTTCTCAGAAACCATTGCTGTATACTGAATTTTTTTTCTTTTACAACTGGAACACAGTCTTTGTGGTCATGTTTATAAATTGTTGAAATTATAAGGACCAGCTGCAGTTAGATGGGCTGTAGATTTCTACATTTTAAAATCTGGGATTACTTTTTTTCCGTAATTCCACTTTCATTTCTTTGTAGTACCAGGACCTGGAGTTCTGGTCATTTTTTTTTTTAAATAACCACCTACCTGTTACTGTTACATAGTTATATATATATATATTGTTGTATAGTCTCCTCACTGTTTCCTTCTGCTTAAAAAGGGCTAAGCTAAAGGTACAGAACACTCTCTGCCAATTTTTTTGTGCTCTGAAGCTTTCATTTTCCCCAGTAGCATGACATCTTTCCCAGCAGCAAAACAATACAATAATTAGTGATCTGATCAGCATGAATCCTAATGTCATATGTATGAAGGTGTTAAATTTACAACATATGTGAGCTGCCCACTAGACACATCTACAGCCATTATCCAGGAGTGGTGCAAGTGGAGGCAGAGAGGCCTTGAGAAGGTGCAGGGAAGAACGTGAGGAGTGTCTGAGGTCTTGAACTTGGTCTGTTCAGCCTGGAAAAGAGGAGATGACAGGGGGGACTCATCTCAGTCTACAACTTTTTCATAAGGGGAAGAGGAGGGGCAGGCACTGATCTCTGTGGAGACAGTGACAGAACCTGGAGAGAATGGCCTGAAGCTGTGTCAGGGAAGTTTTGGTCTGGATAGTAGGAAAAGGTTCCTCACCCAGAGGGTGTTTGGGCACTGGAACAGGCTCCCCAGGGAAATGTCACAGATAGAGCCCAAGAAGTGCTTGGACAATGCTGTCAGGCACAGGGTATGACTCTTGAGGAGGTCCTGTTCAGGGCCAGGAGTTGGACTCCATGATCCTTGTGGGTCCCTTCCAGTTTGGGGTGTTCTGTGTTTGTAAATCTCTTACAGAAATAAAGGTAAGTTGTAAGGTTGTTTTATTATGACCTACACAAACCGGGGCGAGCACTGCAGAAGCAACAAGATCAACAGTAACAACCCAAGGAAGAGCTGTGAAGTTGTCTTCTATGCATTTACTATGCATAATTCTGCAGATAAAGGGGATGAGCTAGCATTGCTGCACATGGCCAGTGAAAACTGGCCTGCCAGGAAGGGCTTGCTGCAATCTCTGGACTCATACAAAGGTACCATCCTGTTTAGTCACGCACTTGAAATTGGTCACCATAAAAATGACTAAGAACTACTCATGATAGCAGCAACAATGGGACAGTCAAGATGACTTGCTATGCAGAGCTATGCAGAGGAAATACAAACTTCAGGACAAGGGCTGTGGGAACTGGCACTGTAAGTAAGAGCACCTTTATTTAAAAAAGCAGTGCTTCTACCACTTGAGTGAGGCAAGGAAGGCTTGATGGCATCAATAAGTACATTCTAGAGCAGTAATGATTCCCAGATAGAAAAGGGAACTGGGATGGAAGGGATTTTGTCCCTGTCTCACAGATCCTGTGACCATGTAAACAGCTGAGACTCTGTTGGTGTCCTGATAAGGATCACTTTGGATTGAATTACTTCCTAGTGAAGGTAGGTGCTAATTAAAGTATGGAAAAACTATTTTTTTTTCTAGTTAAGCCACAAAGTATTAGATACAGTGTTTGATAAGTTCATAGCTAGAACAGACAGAAAGATTGAATAGTATCTTGAAGAAATGAATAGCTGTACACTTTTTTGTGGCAAAGAGGAGTGAGCCATGTCAGACATTTTGGCAGAGTAAATTAACAGTGAGTATTTCATGTACAGGGATGACTTTCATGTTGTTGACTTGAGTAATAACAAAAGTAAAAAAAAAAGGCCACTTTTAAAATAATAAGTCAGTTGCACAATCAGTTCAGCAAACTACTGAACAGTCGGAGTTGCTTCTTTCCCTCTGGTTTTAGGAGAACTTCTTCATGAAGTGCAGTTTGAGGTAGGCGATGGTGAGGAAGATCAGTGTCATGCAGGCCAGAGCCAGGTGGTTCTGCCACAGACCCCAGGGGCTTGGATCGATGCCTTGGCTCTCCAGATACTCCTCTCCAGTACATACTCTACAGATAAATGCACACACATTGATTAGCTCACTCTCTTTATAAACCAGTCAGCAGGATCCAGGGAGATCTCTAGGAGTTGCAGTGTGGTTGCATGTGTGTAGTAGGCAGGCAAACACCAGCTCTATGTCAGTGGTTAATTCTGCATTTGTAAATTTGCTTTTCTTGTAGCTCCAGTTTGATGTAGGAAGCTAAAATGGACTTTGTGAGGCTGTACAATTGTGTGTGTGTGCATAGCTGTCACTTAATACAGTTTGAAGATAAGTAAGAAGCATAATGGCAGATATTTCTGGTGTTATAAATACTAAACATGGCAACAAGCAGGATGTTCCATTGCAGTCAGAATGCAAAAACCCAGTCAAAGGTTCCTTTTCCATCTAAAAACTCACAGGTTCTCTGGTCATCAGCGAGTATCTCTGATACTCAGACTGATGTTGTAGGACATCTAAAATTCCTGATGGTGGGATTCATTTCAGTGTTCCAAAATACTTACATATGGCCTGTCAGTCGATATGTACTGTCACTGCTTAAAACTGTGTTGTTACTGCCACAGAAGTTCAGACCAACCAATTCATTGATCTGTAAAGCCTTTTAGAATTAAAAAAAAAAAAATTACAACAGAAATTAGTAGGTAAAGGAGTGATACATCTGCAAGATAAGATACAATGGAATTCAAATTAATTCTAAAAATGTGCTGGTATCACTATTATATTTGCCAAATCCCCATTTTTAGCAGAGTTCTTTTTTTCTTTAAAGAGAGGAATGTATAATGCCTCTACACACCTGGTAAAGCATGCACCACAACAGGCTTTACCAACCGCCCCAGGCCCCCACAGAAATAAAGCCCAAATTTCTCTGCAAAACATCACCCTGGCTTAAATTTTCACAAATTAGGAGAAAAGCTTTAGCCTGACAAGATTTTGTTTGATTGATGGAAAAGACAAATAGAAGATTTTTACTTTTTTGGGTGGGGATAACATTGTTCTTTACTTTGAAACATTTCTGTCCAGCTGAAGTCCAGTGGATGTAGTGGTTGTGTCTTTCACATGAAAGACACAACATTTCTGTGTTTCCAAATCACAGAAATGAGCTCTTCTAAACCACAGTGGTTTGTGAGAAGCCCTTCTTGTTCCAAGATACTGCACAACACTCCAAGGTTGTTGTACTTAATTAGCTTTCCTTTTGCTCATTAGGCCATCAAGTTTGAAGATTTCTTTATCATGATTAAAGACATTCCTTTCTAGCAAACCATTTCCAGGTTTGTACACAGGAATTCAGAGCACTTACCGTCATTCCATATCGAGGGATGCTAAAGTATTTGAGCCAGGAGAGCCAGGACAAGACAGTTGTGAGATTGACCAGCAACCCAGAGAAAATCTAGAGGCAATAATTAAAAAAAAAAAAAAAACCCAACAAAAAACAAACAAATAAAAACAAGCCACAACAACAGCAAAAACAGATTACAAATTACATGCTTTTATCACGTGTTCTTTCCTAGCTCTGACTTTACTTCTTCAGATAAAAAGGAATAGGAAAGCATTCCTAGGGGAAGAAACTCTTCCAGCAGAAGAACAAAAGGGAAGGATTTATATGTTACCAAGCCTTGGGCCATAAGATCAGGTCCTTTCCCCAAAGCAAGGAATAAGGAATGCTGTCCCCTGTGCAGTGAACTCACGTGCTTCCTGTGCTAGGGTCCCACATGGATTCACGTGAACTCACTGCTGCTCCTTAGAGTGGGACTGCTCTGGGTTTTGTCTGTGTGCCCTGAGTCTGAAGCAACGTGGATTTTGGCTGTGGGTTCAGCTCTGCCTCATCTGAGGTGCCTGTCTCCCAGCTGTGGCAGTGTGTTGACCAGTTTAACATGCCCAAGGTGGGCTCTGCAGCTGAGGAGGGCAGCTGGGCTAGTGGTCTCAGAAAGCAGGGGGCTGCAGGTCATGTTCTCAGCCACACACATTTGCCTTTCACAAAGTTAAGGGAGAGAGAAGGACATGTAGCCCTAAGTGGCTTTCCTATTTTCCAGACAGTTTTCTGTCTGCCAGAGCCACAGAGAAAACGTCAGAGGAACCACTCTCCTCCTCACACCCAACCCTCCAGCTTCCCACTTCTTGTTTGTTCAAAGGACAAATCAGAATATTCCACCCTACAACATCAGCATACTCAAATCAGACAAATCAGGATATTTTGACCCCAACAGACTTTTTTTGCAGAATTCAGCTGAACGCCGTGCTAGTAGGATTTCTGGATTTCAGCATTTGTGAGATCTCATGATCCAGTCTAGAGAACTGAACAGCACTACTCACAATCATAAAAACAAATGCGACAGTCACGAGTAGGTTTGCTATAGCGACCACGCTCTGTCCTGCTGCAATGGCAAGGGCCATGGAAGTGGCTGTGTAGGACACCATCGTAAGGGTGAACATCATTATAAAGAAGGCTTCTACTGTTGGTTTCAAACCTTAAAGATCAGAACAAGAAGGGTTTCAGAATGATCCTGCTGAAAGCTCTGCCATAACCTGAACACTATCCTGACTTTCCTAGTGTGTCCTGCTTACAAATTACACCTGGTCTGCCAGCACAGGCTGTGTCACTGAGACCCAAGGCTGCTGTGGTGCCTGTGGACACAGCCCTTATGTGTCTGTCCTGACAGTGGAGGACAGGATGAATAAGTAATATGCCCAAAGACTGAAGGTAATAGAATGTGTTCTTCACTCATTCAAAGTGGCTGCAAGTTGTCCATCAAAGTAAAAACTTGTAGCGCACTTCCATGAGCAGCAGCTGTACAACATTTCACTGGTTTCCAGCAGAGAGCACTCCTAAAGAACCTGGCAGCCTTGAGGTGGCTATGGATTCAGCAGCAAGGTCTGTTTCCCTCCTGTTTCACAGTTTGAGAGACTCTTTACTGATGTGGCCTTGTTTCCTATTCCTTAGGGAAAAAACTCAGACCAAAGCCAACAAGCTAGTATTAACTCACACAGTATTAAAAGCTTTTTTTTTTCTTTTAGGTGTTCTTGCAAGGAACAGAAGAGTACTTGTGAAAGTCATCAGAAAACAAGGCGGCCATTAAATTAAAAAAATAAATCAAAACTATGTAGTAATGATTATGGCTTCCTTCTAGCGACAGTGGGGATGAGACATGTCACAGATTGTCTGATGAATGCTCAAATCTTTGTGTCTTTTCTGTAGAAAACAACATGGTGTGCTAAAAGCAAGCTCAGTAGCCACTGCCACGCCAGTGTAGGGCTTTAGCCTATATAAATATCCATCATGTATGCAGACACATCTGTAAGATGCACATGCCATGATGATTTATGGACAGGGTTGGAATGAGACTGTAGGAGACAATACTTGCCAAGCATGAAGTAAACTATGCAGGTGAAGATGATGCTGGGCATAGTCCTTATGGGTATCAAGTCAGCCATTAGTTTTGCTATGAAGTATGCAGATGTTCTGTAGTACCCACTGATGTATTCATGTCTGGAACACAGAGAGAGGTACAGCACATTAGAAATTTAATCACTAAGAAACGGTTTGATTTTCACCTCTTGACAAATGAATTCTAGTTCAAACTGGAAGAAAATCTTTCCTACTTAGGCTGTAATGCAACTGTCTAGTAAACCTACATACTACAGAGCTGATGACATTTTCACATGCAAATGAACATGGGAATTTGTGCACATGATTTTTAGTGTTAAATAAATTTATGTGTCATGTCATCAAGACAGAGAGGGCAAAGTTTGAATAATTTTCATATTTTATACAGCATAATATGCATAGCTTTAAAGATTCCAGTTAGATGATATTTATTGCCCTCACTAGTAAGTCACAAACTTATTAATCAATGCCAAAACTGAGTATTCAAGGGGTTTTTTCCTACTGTGTCAATAATCTTAAACTCTGAGTCATTTGTAATCACAGAAACCTTTTGGGGGATTTGCAGACAGCTCAGTAGCAGATTAACAGAGTACATTTTCAATGAGCACTATCAGTGAAATAATTTGAAAATTCTGCACTGGCTGTCCTTAAATGACATTCACAGCATGACAGAAAAACTCACAGTCTAACAGCAGAGCCCGGTAACCTTTTAGCATGTTTTACTTACATAAATATCTTCTTTTCCACAACGAAGAGTTCAATAGCTGAGACACTGCTGAAACACTGGTTGGTGGTCAGAAAGAACATTGCACCCACTCTGAAAAACAGCAAAACAGTGAGCTCTTATTCAAAATGGGATATAAATGTAGTGTTTCCACAACAGAGTACTTAAATCCACCTGCAGCACCTGAAGTTTGGCAGAGTTTGACCTCCCATCCCAAAATCCATGGGAAAAGTCCTGGCTCTGAGTCTGAGTTTGTGAAAACCCTGACATAGGTGTGGTACAGTCATTATTTGTTTCTGGCATGCAATGATAGCACATTCTCTGATACAGTCATAAGATAGAAAATCAACTGAGTTTTTTTCTTTTGAGGGGCTGTGGTTTGGTTTTTTTTCCTTAATGTTATTTCCTGACATTAAAGATTATCAGATTGTGAGGCATTTGCTGCAAACTGCAAGGAACCAAATAAACAATGTGAGAAATAGTTTTGACCTTTTTCATGAAAATTTAAGTCACTTCCTACTCATTTTAGAACTGGGCTGTTCTTAAACAAATGCTATGAAGCATTTCAGGATTAAGGACTCAGAGGTTTCATAGTGGTAAACTCAAGTGTCAAGCCAGGTACATATAGCTGTCAAAAAGATACACAGAGCAGCTTAATTTGAAAATCTCTTATTGCTGGTAAATTCAAGTGTGTGAATAGAAACGGTTGCAATACTACAACTTTAGTTACCTATTTTTATGTAGCCACAAGTCTGTATATTTTAACCCTCTCAGTTCTGCAGGGACCTTGCTAGAGGAACAAAATCACATCCTCACTTCCAAGTCACACAGACTTGGCCTTACTGATACAAAGGGAAGCATTTACTTTAAAGAGGTATTAATCTCCTTTAAAGGGAGCTTTATCAAACTTCTGAATATCCACTACCTAGACTGACTGACCTGTTCTGTAGTCCAGCAGAGTTCTCTTCAAGTCCAAAGTAAATGGCTCCTACAATCAGTCCCAGCAAAGCTGTAACACAAAGCTAAATGGGAAAAAGAGGAGGGGAAGTATCATTCTCATTGCTTCCAAGGTTTTCCTGACAGCCAGGATGAGGATGACAGTTGATTTTCATGCTCCACAATGTTTAATTACTGGGCTCTGTCATACATCTTATTCGTGGAACTGTTTTTAATGAGATGCTGCAACAGGGCTGCAGATATGCTGATATTGTAGTCTGTAACTATTTAAATAGCAGAGATAACAGCTGCCTCAAGGATGTCACTTAAAAGACCAAAGTGTGTGAATCACAGTTTTTAAATGCTACATGCAAATGACAAAAAGCTCAGGAAAACAATGGTATCAGGCAGTTCTGTCATTTTTAAGCCCGAGCAATGCATGAGTCTTAACACCATAAACTACTTGATCCTGGTACCCTCTTGCTAAGATCCTGCCGAGAGGAGCAAATGTCAGGGATAATTCAGCTCCTAAGCCAGTTACAGTGGAGAGCAGGGATCATTTCAAGACCAATTTGGAGCAGATTAATGAAAAAAAGGCTTAATGAGCCATGTACCCCTAAAAGAATGCTGGACAAATCCACCCCTAATGAGGGTGGGGAGATAAAAAGGATTGTGAGAAACAAGTCAGGACCATTAACCTGGGGCTGTGAAGGAGGTTCTTGAGAGCCTAATTCTTGTCACAAGGTCAAGCTTTTACAAAGCAATTATTAAGGATCTCCATAATATCAACATACAGGCACACACACGTACTCAAAGCCTTTTAACCTCGGGGATTCTGGAACTTGTTTTAGCTCCACACCAGCCATTTATTCACTCATTATATAAAACATGATGAAGATAATTTATACCCCTGGCTACAGGCCAATTTTTTTAATGGCCTCTCCAGATCTGCTGAGAATAGCAGTGGGAGTTTTGGTGGCGCTGTGGCTGCAGTGTTGGGCCCACGAATCAGGGGATTCCCAAGGATTAGTCACTCTGCAGAGGCCAGCAGGATGTTCTTCACTTTTGAAAGCAACGCGCAGCTCTGAAGGAGTCAACGCTATTGGTGCTGATCCTTCAGAAAAAGCAGCACTAACAGAACCAGGATTATCTGTCATGTTGGGTGTTGGAACCCATTGTGGGCTTCATGACTTCATGTCTTATCCAGAAGATATCATCACCAATATGAACAGTCAAATGACCAAACAGTACACACATTGCAAGACTGCAAAAATATGTTTTGCGCTTGAGCCAACTGCCAGCACTTCATTTTGTGCTGAATTTTAATTAAGTATGCAAATGCAGTCTGTTAACTTTTCCTGGCAGGGGAGAGGATTTGAGGCCAAATTCCATAATGCCAAGCCTGGACAATTAGAGTCAGATATGAAGAATGTTCTTGAGCAAATGTGTGAAATTACTTGGGACCTAATGTGCTCCTGGCTGGGAGCAGCAGGGTGCCCTGCTGGGACAGGTCTTGCCTCCCAAAGTCTTTCAGTAGTCCAAAGTTAATTACTGAACAGTCCCACATTTGGGAGCATTCGCCTTCTATCCCCAGATTCCTAAACCTTGAGCACTCTGTCTTCAGATTCTTACTTCAGTCAAAGGACCAAGAGGCAAAACCATTCCAGTGACTTATCTAATAACCCAGGAGCCAATAAAAAATAAATTCAATGTATACCACAAAATAAAAGATACAAATAGCCATACCTGAGCTATGGAAGCCTGAGGGTTTCCTATCAGGTTTTTAAATGTGCGCCTGGACACCCATTTCAGCTGGTGGAGGAAGGAATTGGCATATGTGATTTGCCGGAAAAGTCCTCTGGTTTTCTTTTTATTCCCTGGAGAAATGCTCTCTAAATGTGCTTTTGTTTCTTGGTAGTAGGAAGAGTTGGAGTATTTTTCTGCTAATTGCTCAGCCAAGTTTTCATCGTATTCAGAGCGTTCTTCAGTGCTCTCTGATGGAAAGATTAAAAAAACCCAAAATAAGTAAGAAGCACAGTAGTCCCAGTGATTCACTGTACTCAGTCCCATAGCAGACAGTTCAAAAGAGTTGGCATAAATCAGACCAAACCTCTGAGTTTGTGTGTACCTGTCCCAGGCAGCAGGATCTCAGCTCTCTGACCAGGCAAACTCTTGTCTGCCCAGGGAGTTGCAGCCTGGCAGCAACATGGCTTTAAATCAAAAAGTGATTTTTGCAACCCCTTTGCCCCCTGAGGTTTTTGTACATGATCTGTTTCACAGATCTGATGACATAATCCTGGACTTCCCAAACGTTTTCATCATGGTAATCCTGCATGTGTCTACTTTGGTCATAAACAAATTTCAGCTGCACCTCCTTTTTTTTCTCAACTATAGTACAGTGTGAGCTTTTCCAATGACAGATACAATGTGTGTTGCCAGCTATAATATTTGCCAGACCCACATCAGAGAATTTTTGTTAAATGATGGCTGCTGCTTTGGTAAAGCTATAGTGAAACTGTGTTTGGGCACTCAGCATATTCTTTACTTCATTTACCTTTTCACTCCTGTGAAAAGAGAGTAAGCTATTAATGAGTGGCAGCAGAAAAGTATTCGAAAGCCTGCTCCAAAGAATGGGTGAGGGCTGTTTTGTTAATTTGGGGATAATTTCTGCCTTAGCACAACTTCAAGGAAATATCAGGCGAGCTATGGTACCCCATCTCTACCTCTTTCCACCCTGCTCAAAGGAAGGAAAACAGTAATATCCTAACAGAAAAACTGTGTCATTAGGTAAAATAATCACGTCAAAACTACATCAAATTATGTCCTTAACAGGAACAATTGCCCTGGTTTATCATCTCTGCTTCTGGAGGATTTCAGCTGGTTTGTCTTGAAAATGAAAGAAGCTCTTCCTAAGTGCTGAGAGTTGCCAAAACAGTTCCTCAAATTCCCATTCCCACACACGTTAGGTAACTTGGCTCAGCTCTGGGGTTCATACCTGTGTTACTTTCATCAGCCTTGCTTATTGCCATGGCTGTGGAGTCTCCGTTGATGACGTCCAGGAAGAAGTCGGCGGGGTTGTTGTAGGGCTCACACGTGTAGCCTGTGGTGACAGTGACACTGTGGTGACAGCCTTATGAGCCCTGGCTGGGGTTGTGTGACTGGCCAAGGGCTGTGCTTGGCTGTCAGGAGCACAGCCACACGTGCTGCCCATGGAGCAGCCTGCACCAAAGGCATGGCAGGCTTTGGAAAGTCCATGCTTTCCCGAGGGATGGGCGGCTCTGCTGGGCAGCACCGTCAGCAAAAGCGAGGTGACTGCTGGCAGCGTGCTCTTCTCAGCCCTACCCCGGGCTTTCTCTAATTAAAATGCACCCAGGAACAGCTCACCCAAATCCATATGTGGGTCATGAGGAGAAACACCCAGAGAAACGCTCAGCCTGTTAAAATGCTGGGCTTGCTCGGACACGCCGTGTCCAATCCTGGCCCAGCGCTATCGGCATTTCACTGGAGCTGGTGCAAACCAAAGTTTGGCCCTGCTGGAAGCTGTGCTCACCAATGGACTGGAAGTACTCAATGGCATGCTGGGCTGGCCCATGGTACAGCACTCTCCCTGCAGCCAGCAGTGTCAGGCTGTCAAACAGTCGGAATATGGAATACCGAGGCTGGTGGATGGAGAAGATGATGGTCCTTCCTTGTTTTGACATCCTGCATGTGAAGAATGACAGAGATGTCAGCTTTGCAAGTCGGTCTATATTTAGATAAGAACATTTGGAAGTTCAGTTAAGTCTTGATGAAGTCTGATTGACTTGGTATCCCAGAGAAGGAGAAAAAAAGGGGGGAAAAAAAAGAAAAAGAAAATATTGAGGTCATATTTACAGTGTCTGTGTGAGAAAAGGATCTCTCTGGAGCGAGAGAATTTATACAGTGTTTTTTTACTACCACATCCACATCCTTGGCTCACTGGTAAATAACTACATGCCTGGATTCCCTGTTTGCTCATTCAAACTGCAATTCAAGTCAAATACAACTGAAGTATAGCAGAGTGGAGTGCTGACAATGGGAAGCTGTTTCCAAGGCCATCACCTTTTCAGCAGCAGTAGGACAGCATTAGCAGTGCTGGCATCAAGTCCTGTGGTTGGCTCATCCAAAAACAAGACTGCAGGATCCGTGATGAGCTCCATCCCAATATTGGTCCTTTTCCGCTCTCCTCCTGACACCCCACGTGTGAACTGGGTACCAACCTGATAAAAAACAAGAAACTTGTCTTGTTTGGCCCAAAGAGAAATCTTTGAGCAAACAGCATCCAATCCAGATGGCAGTATTTTGGGAGATTCTGGCCCTACTCTCAGAAGCAGATGTAAATGTTATCTCACACACAGCCTTGTTCTTAATGTTAATATTACTTGAGGTCTTGTCTTTTGCTCCAACCACTAGATCTCCCTTTTCACTTTTCACCTTTCCCTTTCCTTTTCCCTGCAATATAAAACCATACAGCAGCATCAGCACAGCCTGTACTGGTCTCCATACAGAAATGTCACTAATTATTATGTTACTGAAACAGCCTGTTTAAATTCACTTTTCTTTTTTAATCTGCCATGACGATCCATTTGGTTAATTACTAAACCACATACTATTATTTAAGTACCATGTTTACAGGCCTTACCTTGGAATCTGCCACTTTGCTCAAACCCAGTTCCTTGATGACCTGATTCACTCGTTCATTTTTTTCCTTTTCCTTCACTGACTTTGGCAAGCGGAGTGCTGCTGAGAACTTCAGATTTTCTCTTACAGTCAGGGTTCCCATCACCACATCATCCTTCATTAAAAAAAAAAAAGGTAGATACTTGGTTGTTGCTCAGCAGCTTCTGTTTATTCTTCTGAGAGCTGTATCTACCTATGTTTTATGCTGTCCTTGCATGCAGAGGGATAGTAGCAGCAGCCAGAACATGCAGTAAGGTGCATCTTCAATGCCTGTGCCAGAGCAGTGTGGATTTCATGCACATAATTATATTTGCCTTAATTCATAAAGCAACACCATATAGGAACAGCCTCCATCATACATGATATCAAAACGTATAAACAGCAAAGAATTAAAAACAATCCCTTATGTATTCTTACCTTATTCAGTTTTTTGGAGGTGTTGAGGGAAAGGCTGAAGGGCTGCAGGGACCCAAGGAACAGCTACAGCTCAGGTCATTATCACAGTGTGTTTGCAGCCTCAGCCCACATCAGGTGGGAGCAGGGAGAAAAGAGGGAAGGTAGAGAGAGGCTTGGGTCCATGTGGGTTAGGGTGAAGGTGTTCCCAGTTTGTTTGGTCAAAGGAGGAAGGAGGGGAGATTTTTAGATACCATCTGCTTGTCTCTTGCAAAGGGAATCGGTCAGTTGTGGGAAGCTCTCATGTAGTTTGAGAGACCATGTTTCTGTAACATGCTAAGTGTAATTCTCAGGAGTTTTCCTAGATTCTTGGATCAAGGCAAGGTATTTGCAACACAGCAGCAACTTCTTACAATAGGATCCACAGTGACAAAAATTACTCACCTGTACTACATACCCAGAGGTACATTTAAAGTTGGCAGGCTGAGGAGCACCATTGATCAAAATGTCACCAGAGAGCCCATGGGGATCTTTCCTTGCAGCCAGAATGTCCAGTAGCCTGAAGGAAAAGTTGGTTACTTTGTCAGATGAACATGCAGGAGGCAAAGCTCTCTGAGCCACAAACCTAGCTCATGGAATGAACAGCTACATAAAAGCAGATCACATTAACTGTATGCCATCTAGAAAACCCCCATCAACTTTCAAGGACTGAGTTTCTTTTGTCCTGGTTTCCTCAGGAAATGAGATCTGTGCAGCTTTGTGTCCATTTTTTCAATAATTTGAGTTTAACCTCAGATTGGCTACACATTACCAGATTGGTGTGTAAGGAGTGACTGTCAGCAAAGTGTGGACTAAAACTGAATTTTACCTTTCTCATGTAAACTGATTGTCTTTTTTTGTGTTCGAGTATTTCTCAGAAAACAGTGAGAACTTGCTCAGACCTAAATAAAAGCTCAGTCTTTCTCTGCAAGAAAAGTCCATTACTGCTAAATGTGCACAGTTTCATTTTCCCCTTGTTGTAATTTCTGTGGAGGGCACTTACGAAGATTTACCGCTGCCGGTGGGTCCCAAAATTGCATTCAGTCCTGGTTTCATGATTCCACTGTAACGCAAAACAGATGGGTTTACAAAATAGTTAGAGTGGGATTACTTCTTTGCCTGTATCAACTGGTAGGCCACTGTAATTTATCTGTGCAACATCTCTCTGCATCCCATTGATTCCAGAATTAATGAAGATGCCTAATCACAAGCAATATTTATGATCAAACTTCACCTTCACTTTTATTCCTAATTCAAGAAAAACTAATTATCATATAATGAAGACAGAACAGAGACATGACTAAAATGTAGCAAAATTTTTACATGTATTTTTATCACATGGACCTCTACAAGAGAAGCATACACTTGCTTTAACCATACTCAGGTAATAAAAGTATTATTCTCTCAGCAGAAAGAACAATAGTCCCTTTAGACAGAATAAACCAGGGATTTGTTTGCACTTAAAATGCAGTTAATAGTTTCTCTGTATCTGACATTAAAGCCCCATGGAAGTCAAAAACCAGATGGAAAATGTCACAAATCACTCATATGAGTCAACTGAGGTATCACAACACATGGCTCTTGAGGAAAGCAACAAAGCCCTTTAAGAGCTCATGTTTAGGAGGTGTGGAAATTCCCTGGGCGAAGAGCAGGATAGACAGAGCTACACAAAAGGGTGAATATTTATGATAGGAATTGGAGTTAGGGAGTTGAAATTCATTGGTGACTTGGAATGGCATATTATATGAGCCCTTGCCACTTAGTTTAACTACTGAACTGTAAATGGGCAAGTTTTATTCACTGATTATTGAACAAAGACCATAATGACATGACTGCCTAACTGCAGTAGCACTCACTGTCGGGGGAAAAAAAACCACAAAACAACTCAACAAAACAATGCCAAGACCCCAGAAACCTTTACATCTCTTCAGAGTTAACCTAACCCTCACTTATATTAACATTTTAAGTTAAACCTCCCAAAAACTAACCTTTCCCAAGGCCACCTGATGGAAGAAGACAGAGACAGGCCGTTGGTATCTGAGCTGAACACCCTGGCACAGCGAGAGCATTGCCAGGCAAGCAGAGAGAGCAGAGCTGGCTGGTGTGCCCCGTGCTGATAGCAGCCAGGAGGGCTGTACCCCCAGAGCCAAGGGAATTGAGCAGTCTGATGTACAGGCTCAGCACAGGGACTGAGGACCTGGGCTTAAGCACGGCTGACAGCAAACATGAAGCAACCACGCACACAAATAATTTTTCTAAATTTTGATGTGCCTATTGTGCTGAATAGGTCAGTGACGTGAGTGAAGTTAATTCTCTGTACAGAAATAAAACTTACACATACTCTAAAGAGATGTTTAAATACGTACTTGACATCTCTCAGAATTTCCTTTTCCGCGGTTTTTTGGAAACACAGGAACCCAGTCTTTGTCTTCACACGGTAGCAGATGTTGTGGAAGGTGAGCACGCTTCCTGCCCTGCCAGCCAAGTCTGGAGAGGACTGCCTTCTGCTGGGAATGCCGTTTGTACCCGATTCTGACATCTGAATGCACAGGTGTGGCTGGTCTTCTGCCATCTCTCCTCTGGAAGTGAAACACAGCAAAGGGAGGATTTGGTTAGGTATGAAGAGGAGAGCTGTGTCTTTTGGGCCCGGTGTTTGGCACAGGGCCCATGGTGGGTCTCGAAGAAGCTCATCTGGGAGCCTCTCTTTTGGGTAAGAAGGTTGGGTCCTGTGGGATCAGACCTGGAGATGATGAGGAGCTGGGTCTGCCAGAGGAAGGGAGAGAAGAGGTTCCCTCCACCCTGATGGTCTGCTGGGGCGGGCTGACCTTGGGGGCACAGCTGCCCACCCAGCTGCCATCTGAGGTGAGCATCTCCTCTGGCACCTGGAATTCCTTCTCTGGGGTCTGTTTCTCCCACATTTTCTCACTCCTCTGTCACAGCTGTTGAACAACGTCTTTTGCCTTTTTTTACACATGTTTCCAGAGAGGCTCTACCAGCATCACTGACACACTCAACTTTGCCTCAGCAGCTGGGAGTGGCTGTGTCTGCCACAGCACAACCTCAGGATCTTTCCCAAAGACTCTTCCCCTTCCAACTACCCCTCAGCAGCAGCAGCTGGCCACAGGCAGCAACTGTTCTATTAATCTAAATCATTTTCCCAAGGATACAGCGACACAGAAACTGACACTGCTGCCAAGTAATTTTCTTGCTTGGGTTTGATTTCCACGTGAAAACTAGAAGGTAGTTGCGGATTAATTAAAGTTATCTCACCTCCCTCATCAGCCAAGCTTCTGCCTGTGAGCCATCCACTTGCACAGCGAAGCATCCCTGGCTGTCCCCGTGCATGCAGACCTTTGTCCCCCTTAGTGCTTCTTTAAGGGTCATCCAGGAGTGAGGGAGGGTCTGGCCTCTCTATAAAATGTGTTGACTCACCAGAGTCTAATTGCTTTAATTGTCACTATGGGAAATGTTAGCAATGCAATAGTTCATGGGAATCAAGAGGATAGATGAGCAGCTGGGAACTCTGTGGTGACCAGCCCCCTACCTCAGCATTGTTACCCTGCTTACAGCGAGAAAGGAGGAAAATTATGACAGAGTTTTAGACATGCTGAATGAATGTGAGAGCCGTTGGTAAAAAAGAGTCTTGGGGGAAAAAGAGGAGAGGAGAGGAGAGGAGAGGAGAGGAGAGGAGAGGAGAGGAGAGGAGAGGAGAGGAGAGGAGAGGAGAGGAGAGGAGAGGAGAGGAGAGGAGAGGAGAGGAGAGGAGAGGAGAGGAGAGGAGAGGAGAGGGAAAAGGCCATGTAAGACGTTTAATCTAACAGGCTCATATGGTCACATAAAAACCCAAACCCAAGACTTCATCTTGTCAATTTGCTAAGGCTGCTTGACAGACAGCTGAGCTCTCCTTGGTGGCTATCAGCACAGTGAAACCTCTGGAAGCTCTATGTTCAGCAACCACTTTATCTGCACATAAAGGCTGGTTCATCTATCTCCCAGTGACGCTATCCCAAATCTAGCCCAAGACTGCCTCTTCTAAGAAAGCTGCAGTCTTCTGTGCTGACAAAAATATAAGGTCTTAATGTTTTAGTAATCAGTAATCTTGGTCCAGTGCAAAGAAACCATGTTTGAAATGCAATTACAATGGGTCTAGCCTTAATTTTAGCTAAGATGCGTTTTGAATAAGTTGCACATCAATCAAATATGCAACATTTATAATATAGAGGCCTTTTACAGATAGACTGCATACACTCTCACTTGTGCCAGAGAAAATTTACCTAACTGGGGTAATTTTATAAGTTTATTTTTCCTGCAGTTTCTGGGTTAATCTGTCTGGACATCAACCACTGCCTTTTGAAAGGATGCTTTGGTAAATTAGAGATGTGTGCTCGGAACTGCCATGGGAACTTGTCACTTAAAGTCTCACCAAGTGCTGAGCAAAGGCTTGCTGAGCCAGGCCCCAGATACTCAACCACAGGGGAAACACCACAGACAGGCATTGGAAAATCCCTTGAGCTGTTGGATGACCAAGCAGCACAAAGTGAGTGCAGAAGACAATCTGACTCTGACCTTAATATATCACTACATATATAAGGTTTTTGGATCAGTATTTTGATTGATCACATTTTTATCTCAGCTTAATATTTCAGTATCACTGATTCATCATTATGAGCAAATGAGAAAAAAAATGAGGTGGAGTTTGACCTCAGGCATAATCAACAGAATGGTCGCATTTTTCTTTGTTTCATTTGATTTTGTTGAGTTTTTGTTATTTTTATTTTTCCCAAAGACCAGCATAAAAACCTAGCTCGACACTTGCACTGAAATTTCCGAAGTCCTCCTCAGGAAACAAACTTTTTTTGGAGGAGTTAAAGAAATTAATTAGTCCAGACTGAATGTAGACATTAAGCAGAGAATCAGAAACTGTTTTCACAAGTAAAGCATCACACTGCTTGTCTGCCACAGTCAAATTTAATCTGTCAATCAAAAAGGTTTTTTGATTTTCCTTGCAAAAAGGTGTGTAGGAGCTATATAATTAAATGAGGCATGGGAGGAATCACACATATCCACAACAAACAATCTCTCAATGGCTATTTAAAAGAGCTGTCAGCAGGAAACTTCCAGTTCAGGAAGGCTTGATAATCTAAATTTCCAGAGAAAAACAGTGTTCTTTGTTCTTGTCCCTTGGGAAAGGAATAACTACTGGCAGCTGTGAGCAGAGGCTCGATTCAGGTCTCACTGGACCTCTGGTTTAAGTTGTCACAGCCTTTCCTGGCTGCAGGCTGCTTGTGGCACTTTCAGGGACAAGGTGGAGCGCAGCAGGTGGAAGGCCTGGCTCATGGATCTACCTGTGTTCTGCTCCTCCCTTCAGAAAATAAATAAAAGAGCGTATTGCTGGGGACATGCCATTTATCAAAACGAAATAGCCATCTATTTCAAATGTTACATTAATACTGAAAGTAGCATTTCACACTTCCAGAGCTACTAGAATTTGTTGCAGAAAGAAATCGCAGAACGCTCATTTGCTTAGAGCTGGAGTGGTTATTTCCACTGTGGGAAATCTGTGTTGGCTCTCTCTTCTCCAAGGGGCATTCCCACTGCAAGGTCTCCACCACAGCAGCTCCTTGAGCTGGTAGGATGACTGGTGGGAAGGGGCTTGAAGAAGTCCCAAACCTCAGCTTCTCCCTTGGAGCAGGGCTGGCACCAACATGAGGTCGGGTCAGCCATGGCTTTGCCTGGGTGATCCATGGAAGCTTTCCAGAGTGGCCATTTGGATCTCAGCTAACACTGTGGGGGGGAAAAGATGAAGTGCTGATGGTAGAAATGATGCACACATGTTAAAATTAGACATTTGATTTGCTTTGCTTTTTTGGATGCCTCCTTTTTGCTGCAGTGTAAAAAGTTGTAGTGAGACAACCAGTTTGTTATTTTACAAATCAACCTTCCCATTTCTGATCTAGTAATAAACTTCACCAGAGGAACAGAGGGTCCTGCTCTTCCACAGCTAATGTAATTGTCAGCTGTTTCCTCAGAAAGGGAATTTTTAGAATATTGCAGATTTTAATTGTTTAAAAATGATTCATTGAGTTTAATGTGACCTACAGCCATTAAAAATTTTAAGTCGGAGCTTGTGCAGGACAAAGAAACAACCGTGACAGACGTTAATTGAATCAATTTCTATGCAAACTTCAAATTAAGTTTCTCAGATTTCATTGCCAATGGCTTACAAATATTTACTTTAGGTTGGAAATGAGCAGGAGATTCAATGACAACACATACTGCCTGCTGTATTCAAAAGTATTTGTTAATCTTAATAAAGTGTTTCATATTCTCATCATATAAACCCTGGGTATAGTACACTTTGCATCAGCAAAATAAAAATTTATAAACTCTGGAAATTTTGCAAGTTTTCTTTGTTTTGCCAAATAGTTCTGAAATGTTTTTATTGTCATGGATTTCAGCATCATTTCAATTCAGGTCTAGTAGAAAATCCTTTTCTTCTGAGATATTTAGTCTCAGAAAATTCTGTCAAGAGACAAAGTACTGGATCTAGAGATTTAACCTTTTATTACTGGCAAGATGAAACTACTTTCTTTTAAAAAGCCAAGAAATCTCTTTTCCTACTGTTTCAATGTACATAAAATTAAAGTCTCAGTACAGTCACTTCCCTGGATATTCTTCTGAGACTTGTAAAGTACAAAGTCTCATTTTTCCTACACACAAAGGGAAACTAAACAAAACCATCAAACAACAAAATATGCTACAAAGTTCAATTGATTCAAGCAGACTTGAACCACTACAATACCATACCTGTAATCTTTCAAAGATTTTCAGTAAATATATTGGTGTGCTTTAAGACACATTGTCTATATAAAAGGCTAAGGAACATATATTCCTGTCAGTTTTCATGAAAATCTTTTGGAAATAGAATAAAATCAAATAGAAGAAATCACAATATTAAAAAACCCAAAACAATAGTATAGAAGTGGTAGTAAAATTATGAACAGCAATATTCAGACATGCATTTTTTGAAAATCCAGGCGGTTACTCAAAAGATTTTATCGCTACAGAGACTAAGTATTGTAGCTACTTAAGGAGGAAGAGCTTTAGAGACAGAAGCAGCTTTCAGCATAGTTTTCTAAAGGAAGGTGCCCCAAACCATTTTTAAAAACAGTCTTTTCCTTTTTTCTGAGTACTTGAACACGCCAGAGAAACCACAGTTCAGTGTGCTATTATTCCTCTTTTTTTTAGAGAGAGTGCAAAGTTAAGTCTTGCAAGCTGCAACAGTACTGTTTGTGCATTTTGGAGTTTGGATATATGTAAATACGCAGAAGTTGTAAGCACACCTTTCCGCTCCCCCTTCTTTAGCCATTTCCAGGGATGTGGACTGACCAGAGAACGGCTGTGGGGATGCAAAGGGGCCAGGACCATACATTCCTCTTTCTCAGGAGCACGTGCAGGAAATTAAAACCGTTTGAGTACATAAGGATAATGCGATTCAGGCAATCTGTAAGTTAATTGCCGGCCGATTTGCCGGGGATTTGTAACCTACCTTCCATGAAAAGAGCCCTGTGTTGTGTTAACCGGGAGCAGAGCAAGCAGCACACGGTGCGTGCTGACATTTATTTGCCCGCGAGTTAACATTCATGGGGGAACGGCAGCTTCCGCAAAATTTACTCTCTCTTTTTTTTTTTTTAAACCTTTTTATCGGTTTTAATTCATGCCTTGAAGCTTCTCACCCCCCGCCTTTTATAAAGCATATTTTCGTTGGGTTTTTTCTTGTTTGTTTTTTTTTTGCTTCCCCAATAAAAGCTGGGAGAAGGCAAGGCGAGCGTTTTGCTGCGGTTCCTTTGGCCGCTGGAGAAACAAAACATCTGCCGAATACCATTGCGTAGCAATGGCAGCGCAAGCAATCCACGGACGGGGAAGCGAGCCGCTGAAAGGCAGCTAAGTCTGTCCCAGTGGAAGGAAAGGCTGAGCCGCTGAAAGGCAGCTAAGTCTGTCCCAGTGGAAGGAAAGGCTGAGCCGCTGAAAGGCAGCTAAGTCTGTCCCAGTGGAAGGAAAGGCTGAGCCGCTGCTAGCGCCTCACTCACCAGCCCCGGGTCCGGGTCAGCGCTGCAGGGCTGCCGAGGAGAGGCGCTGGGAGGGATGCGGGATCCAGGGAAGGGAGCAGCGCGGCGGGCGGGAGCACAGCTCCGATGTCAGGCTCAGCCTGCCGGACGGGGCAGTGCCACCCGGGTCAGCGCATCTGCCGCAGGACGAGCTGGCAGCTGGGTACCCCGTGGTGCTCCGTCCCCTCGGGGAGTCTCCACCCTCTCCCTTTGTGGGGAGGGCAGGGCCAGCAGGGCGAGCCGCTGCTTTCACCTTTTCTCCTTTCAGCTGAACGAGTCGAACGAAGGCTGCCTCAACCCAACCACGCCGGGAGTGGTGACACCGTGAGCGAAGGAGAGCATCTCCACCTGCGCGAGGCTTGCAGGGCGGGATGAATCCCAGCACGGCATGTCAGACAAGGCTCAGCTGGCTGGGATATCTTCTCCCCCGGTGTCCCGGAGATGGGAACGTTTCCCTTCAGTTCCATGTACCTGCAAAAATTCAAAGGCTTTTCTGAGCCCGTCAGAGCGAGGTTTTCAGAGGACAGTAGGTGGGCGTGACACTGATGCTGTGGAAGGAACCAAAGGTGAGGCAGCCTTAGTTATACAAAGCAGGAGCACTGGTCCCCAGATGAGGTTACTGGGCAGCATCGGCCCCACCTCTCCAGGAGCTGTGCTAACTAGGAGCAGGATCAATGACAGGCACGCCACTTCTCCTGTGTGCTCCCTGATGCTGTTTTGCTTTCCAGGACAGATGTAGCTTCCAATAATCCAAAAGATGAGGTTGGGCAAACTCAGGGGGATGATGAAGCAACTCCTTCAGTTCTTTTGGCACCATCCCACTTGAGGCTCTGCCAGAGCTTTGATAAATGCATGAGCCCATGGAGTCACAATTTTTCTCCTTGGCAGATGATGCAGAAGAATACATGTTATGGATGGTTTCCATTTGAAATCATGGGGGTTTTTTATCATCCCTTTTCCCTAGAAAGACTCATCCCTAATTATTAAACATCACCTGGGCCAAACACCATAGGGCAGATTTTTTACATACCTGTAACCTGGGATAGGTTTGTATATCATTGTTCATGAACCATGCTCCTGAGACCTTGTTCTTTCCTTTATCAGTGATTTTATAATAATTAACTCTCTACTTTATTTATATGAGACTTAGAAGCATACCAGCAGCTAGTGAAAATCATTTCATAGTCCCAGTGGCATTTGAGATGGTGCACACATGACTGAAGAGGTGCAGAAGTACTGTTATCTTGTTCAGGGAGCATATCTGCAGCCTGGGCCAGAAACCTCAGCAGACAATTTGTGGTATCACATCTGGGCTGTCCCCAGGCAGCCTGGATGCAGGGCTCAAAGGTGAACTAAGTAAGGAGGGCTGGGAAATCACGAGCCATAAGAACTTTAAACGAAGACAAAGGCTGTATTTTTCACCTGGGATGGGTCAACCCTGGATGTACGGACAGACTGGGGAAGGAGAGGCTGGAGAGCAGCGCTGTGCAAAGGGACCTGGGGGTCCTGCTCGATGGAAAGTTCCATGTGAGTCAGCAGTGCCCTGGCAGCCAGGAGGGCAACCCTGTCCTGGGGACATCAGGGACAGCACGACCAGCTGGGAAAGGGAGGGATTGTCCTGCTCTGCTCTGCACTGGGGCAGCCTCACCTCCAGTGCTGGGGGGAGTTTGGGGTGCCACAATGTAAGTATGAAGCTATAGAGAGCATCCAGAGGAGAGCAACAAAGATGGTGAAGGGCCTTGAGGAGAAGCCATACCAGGATTCTCAGGAGTCATTGCAGTTACAGCCTGAGGGAAAGATGAGGAGCAGACACTGAGCTCTTCTCTGTGGTGACAGCAGCAGACCCCAGGGAATGGCCGGAAGTTGTGTCAGGGGAGGTTTAGGATGGATATTAGAAAGAAGTTTCTTCACCCAGAGGGTGTTTGGGCACTGGAACAGGCTCCCCAGGGAAGTGGTCACAGCTCCAAGCCTCACAGGGCTTGAGGAGGTTTTGGACAATACCCTTGGGTACATGGTGTGGTTCTTGTGACTGTCCTGTGCTGGGCCAGGAGTTGGGCTTTATGGTCCTCTTTGGGTCCCTTCCAACTCAGGGTACTCTTCTATGAGTTAGGAAAAGCAAGATCACTTGCACAGGATGCAGACAGAGGTGACTGCTGCTCTCAGCATGACTGGCGCTCAGACTTCAACCAACCAACAACAAAAGGAGATTAAAAACTGTGGTTATTTTGTTTGCACAGATATTTGCTCTACTTTTAAGAGCCAATATGAATTAGGGTTTTTTTTAATTGTGGGCACAAGTATCCTTGAGATTGTTTCTGAATGCATCAAGTCACAGTTGTTCCTTTCTTCAGGCATGAAGCAGACTGTCTGAAGGAAAGTCCCAGCTGATGCTCGCATTAGCGTCTGAAACACTAAGTGAAAGGAATTCAGCCTGCCTTTTTTGGGAACTGGCCAGGAGCAATTTAATTTCACTGGGAAGTTTTTTTCTCTTAGTCACATGTATGAGACACATGTATAGACACAACCTGAAGAGGCTGTGTTATCCACTCTGATAGCTACTGAGATGTTTACAGGTCCTGTATAAAGATAGTACAGAGCCATTCACATTCAAATCAGTAATCAAAGAAATGCTTTGTAGGAGCATGGTTCCTCAGAGATAAGATTACAGATTTCATTAGGGAGAGACAGTGCACACTTTTGGCATCTCATCAGTTTTACTGCTGCAGGGCTCACAAGGGGAAAAAGTTTCATGTACTGCTGCAGGGCTCGAAACCTGCACCCTCAGGAGTACTAAACTCAGTAATGTATTCTACCCTAATAATTTTTTTTTCTATCTTACTCTCTCCAAGGCCATACCCACCCCAGGTGCTTACTTGTCAGATAAGAATGCCTGAAAAGTGCTCATAAATTTTTCCTCATCTATCTTTGGGCAAACCTCTGGCATATCACCGGATTACTTAATGTTAGTAACTGATTAAATATGGAGTTCAACCTTTCACACTCGTGTTTTGTGCTTGGTCAGATGTGAGGCACTCCCACAACATGCAGCTGACCTTTGGTCTGTTCACAACACATAAAGCCTGAGGTGTTAAACACACCATAAGTGAGGGATCACCTTATCAGACAATCCTTCCAAGCAACTTGCATGTGCTGTTTGAATGTCAAATCTGTCAGAAAGTCACCACCAGCTGTCCATTAACCTGAACAAAAGGTGAAATCTGTGCAGCAGCCAAGGGGAGGTCCTGGGCTGTGCCCCTTCTTTGGTTCAGGGTTGAAAGAGGCTCTGCACTTTCACCTCAGCACTGGAAGGCAATGTTTAAAAACATGATAAAAATTTTATTAGGAGGAGGAGAAGAAAACACATCTTGTATGAGTAATTGCTATTAAAAGACTCAAGGAAGGGATGTAGACACTGAATCTAATGTTGCTCAGCATGATGCTCACCAGGAATTCTCTCAATCCACTGATCAGGCTGGCATGGTACTGTGCAGTACTTCCAGCTCAGTGTCAAACCTCTCAGGAATCATTTGGGCTGTCTCATTAACATGATAGGCCTTTCCGCTGTAAGGCTTAACATTCCCATAACAAATCACTTCAACTGTGCCCCCAAAAAAGTACCAGTTAAACCACTGTGATGTTAACATCACACATACTACTTGAGTGTGAGGTTTCCTGGCAGGTTCCCTGCTGCTCAGACTGAGCTGCATTTCACTGACATGTTCCAGCCTCCTGAACTGAGGCTTAGGGCTATAATTCTTCTCAACCCCACTTGGTCTTACAGGTGTTTTGGCTCTACCTGGCTTTGCAGGCCAAAACCTGTCCTACTTGAGAATTAACATACCTAGGAAATATCTAAGAGCTCTGTCTGATCTGATGCTCAGGGTCATGCCTCACTGTATCATCTCATGTCCCTATGGGATCAGTGCAGAGTTGGAGATGTTTAGCCTGGAAAAAAAAGGAGGCTCAGGAGAGACCTTATTGCTCTCTACAGCTACATGGAGGGAGTTTGTAGAGAGGTGGGGAATCAATCTCCTCACCCAGCTAAACGAGTGACAGGATGAGAGGAAATGAAAGGAAGTGTCCTCAAGTTGTGCCAGGGAGCTTTAGATTGGATATTAGAAGAAATTTCTTCATGATAAGGGTGGCCATGCATCGGAACAGGCTGCCCAGGAAAGTGGTGGATCACCAGCCCTGGATGTGTTGACAAAATGTGTAGATGTGGCACTTGGGGATGTGATTTAGTGCTGAACGTGGCAGTGTTAGGTTGATAACAGGACTCAGTCTTGGAGGCCCTTCTGACCTTAACAGTGTGCTTTGTGAGACAGGCTGTCTCCCATTTCTGGGATCCCTTCAGACTTTGCAAACACTCCACAGACTTAGCTTCTGCCTCCAGAAGCAGTAGGAGCATCTCTTCTCTGATGTGTGCTAGAGCCAAAATAGCTCAGGGCTCCAAACGACCTGAGGGTGAGCCTTGCTCTTCTGGGCAGCCCTGCTGTGAGGGGCTGCAGGTAAGGTGGCAGCACAAGGCAATGGAGCCTCCTCTGTACCTGTAAAAGGAGAGACACCAGTCAGTCAGAGCTCCTGGGATCACACCCCAGAGACCCTCAGGAGATGCCTGTCCCCTCCCCTATCCAGAAATGACACATCTCTCCCAGAAGAGCAGTCCAGGAAGGGCATTTGCTCAACCCCTCTGTGAAGCAGGGTGCCTTTTACCCTCACTGTGTGCACAGGAGCTGTACCCACAAACACTGGGCTGTCCCCAGCACTACACAGAACTGCTGGCAGTGGGGTGCAGCTGGAGCAGAGCCCAACAACTCTTGGCTCACCTTTTCTGAACTCCCTTCCAAGCTCCCAGCCCCACAAACATGAGGCACAAACCTCGTGGGATAGGATTAGGTCTGGAGGGTTGAGACAGCTCCCCACATGGTGCTGATCCCCCTCTGGAATTGTTTGCCCCCCACCCATATTCATACAGTGCCAAGAGAGGCAGCAGGAACAGAATCAACCCAGCCAGCTCTCAGAGGGGATAGAGTGCTTATCCATCATCCACAGTGAGGTATTCTTGGTTATGCTGGGCTTCTCCCACCCTGGCCAGCAGCGAGAGACCCCCTTAACAGCATGGCTGGGTGTGGGGCTGTTTGGTCACTCACCAGGCACTGCCTGCAGCTCCTGTGTCCCCTGACACTCCTTGGATGAGACAGGCACTTGTGCCTCTCCCCCAGCCTCGGGGCTGGCTGCTCCTGGCTCCTTGCTGCACCTCCACAGCACTGCCTGTGCAAGCAAAGCCCCGTGAGGACACAAGGGCAAAGCTGAGCCGAGATGGAACTGTCTTAGCATCAGCAAGAAAAAACATCACCACAACTATCCTGGCCTCGAGGGAAGCGAAACAAGGAAACCACAACAATCCTGGCCCCAGCAAGCTGGCAGCCGCCTGAGGGGAGGTGAGGAGCACAATGCAGGAACCCCTCGAGCAGGAAAGGAAGGTTTAACATCACTGGCTCCGACCGGGAATTGCACCTGCGGGTGCTGTGGCCAGCTCCATGTCCCCTGATGTCCCTGGGACATGGTGCCATCCCAGCGGCGCTCACCCCGAGAGTCCCGGTGCTCCCTGGGGCAGGAGAGATGAGGAAACGCGGAGTCCCGGCACTCGGCGCTGGAACAGCCTTTAGGGATCTCCCGGGAGAAACGGGATCCCTGCGGGAAAACCAAGCCTGTCACGCCTCCTTGTGTGCGCCGGGAGGGTGGAACACCGGGAGCGAGCGGCCGGGACGTGCGACAGCCGGGGAGGGAGCGCCCGCTCAGGCACCGGGATGCGGGAGAGCGCAACCTCGGGCTCGCACGAATCCGTAATGTGTGGATCACCTGCCACAAGAGGCTTTTCCTTCCTGCCCGCTGCTGGCAGCAATTTGGCAAGGGTGGTACCGGTAGCACCTCAAATAATGCATACACGTGTGCCTACAGGTGAGTGGTCTTAAGTACGTACTCGCTTTAGTAGTGGTCATTTGTAGTTACTTCTAATAAAGAAATTCTGAAAACAAATCCTTTGTGTCCTTGTGTTTGCTCAGCAGCCTCCTGTCGGCTTCTGGCTCCCTGTGGAGGGAGGGCATGGATTTGGTCCCTGGTCGCAATGGACCTATCCCTGCATGTACTGGAGGAGAAAGAGACCCGGGGAGGAGACACCAGGATCAAGGATGGGCGTAGAAGGATGCCAAGCAGGAATGACTGTCAGGGAAGCCCAAAACAACCCTCACTGTGGGAGGAGAGATGGGGGCAGGGGACCTGCAGGAGCCCCGTGCTGGGGACACAGGGCTCACTTGTCGCTGGAAAGAGGACAGCACTCCTGGCTGTGTGGCTTTGAAGCTCAAAATCTTGGGTGGTCTCAGCACAGCCATGGGCTCCAGGCAGCTGCCTGTGTTGTGCCCAACCCCGCTCTGCTGCTGTCAGGATGCACGTGGCAGGGATTTAGGACCAGCAGCCAGGAGGGAGCAGAGGTGACCAAGCACGGGTGTGGCCACCCGTGACACCTGTCCCCACAGCAGGCACACTGCCAGCTCCCAGCTCCGGCTGGCACCACAGCAAAGCCGCCTCTTCCTGCTTCTCTGTGCCCAGGTTTGTGTGTGTGAACACATAAACATGAACACGCCGTCAGCAGCGGCGCAGCCTCACGCCTTCACACCGGGGACAACTGCAGCGGGACTTGTGATGGTGGAACGGGCGAGTGGAAAAGGTATTTTTGAGTAAATCCCCGTCCTGTCCTGCAGGTGCCAGCACAGAAGCGCAGCTGTGACAGAGCCTCCCAGTCCCCTGCAGCCCAGTCTGGGCAGAACCCCAGCTTTTTCTGTTCAAAGCAATAAACCCGAAACCAATCTGAGCCAGAGCAACCCCAGTCCCAGACTTACCTCTTCCCTGTTAGTCACTACGGCAGGCAATGGATGAACCCTTGCACCCCTAAGTCCCAGCTCCTCCACCACAGCATATTACACCCAACACCCACAAGCTGCAGGGGTCTGACCCACAGAGAAGCTGCTCCCGTGTGATGCTCTCTCGACAATGTCTGTGTGGGGACGGCAGAATGACTGGGAATCCCACAGCATCACCACACTCCCCACTTGTGTCTTGGTGCTGGGGACAGTCCAGGCATCAATAGGGATGGGTTCAGTGCTCTTGGGCCTCTCTGAGCGATGCTGCCACCAGCTCTGCACAGTGGTGAGTCCACAGAGAAGTTGTTCCCACAGCAGATTTGGCTTTTGTTTTATCTTCTCCCCACTGAATTTTGTGGCCTGGCCTCATTCCAGAGTGGGTGTGCAAGAGAAAGGAAGCCTCCTTTACCTGACAACCTCATCATGCCTCTGACCACACAGCCTTAGAAAAGTACACCACTGATTCTCATACTGCAGAAAGACACAGAGAAAAGAATTTCAACACACGGGCAGGAAGACAAGGCAGTGCTTTTATTGCTGGTTTTACCTCGTGAAGAGGGGATGGAGCACAGCGAAAGCAAATTCCTCACGGTGCATGTCCCAACATCCAGGGCAGCAGCAGCTGCTGCCTGCAGTGTCTCCACGGGGTGCGCTGAAGATGGCAGCATCTGCAATGGGATAGGAGAGCAGGGTCATCCTTTCCTCAGCCTTTATTACTGCTCCGGCACTGCAGCAGTGAGACAAAGCAGCGCCAGCACCCCCAGCTTACCAGAAGATGCCCATCTCCCTCCTCCGGTTGATGTCCCTCTTGAGCTGGCAGAGCGCACACGGGGTGCACCACCAGATGGAGCAAAAGTCTCCCAGGATGGAGCCCTGTGGAGTATGGGACATTGCAGGAATAACCCCTTCCCTTTCTGTTTTACATCATCAGCACCCCATGGCAGCTCACCCGGGCCCTGCTGCTCACATCCAGCAAGGACTGGGATCAAGTGGTGTGTGTGCTGGGACTACCTCCAGCACACGGTGGTGAGCCAGATGTGCCCCTGACTCCTGCCCTGCCGGGATACCCATGCAAATCCCCGCCGCTGCCCTTCCCCTTGGGCACCCCTTTGTCCTTCCCTGAGCCCCCAGCCCAGCACCCATCCCGTGGCTGTTGCCGCTGTTGGGACAAGCCCCGGGCTGGTCACTGACCGGGATGTTGTATCTGGTGCGGTACAGGGTCCTCATGGCCACGCTGGAGCCACACAGGCAGCACTCGTTCATGTCCCCGGCCACTTGGCAGCTCAGGCAGGGGAGGCAGAACGCCCCGCACAAACCTGTGGGACAGAGAGACACGGGCTTGGCTGAGGGGTGCCAAGACGGAGGAAAGGGGGAAAACCCAGCCGGGAGCTGTGGCTCTTGACATCAGGCAAGAGCTGATGTGCCTCCAGTACCCACGGGGTTTGCAGGAGGGGAAATGCTGCAGGAGGAGCAGGGTGAACACCAGGAACACACCAGGAGCAGCAATGAATGGCAGGAATGAGGAGCGCTATGTACTCACAGACACCACAGTTGGAGCAGCAGTCCAGCAGCCCAGTCTGCCACTGCCCTGGCTGTTGGGCAATTGAAAACTGGGGCTGGACCGTAACCACAGTTTGAGAAGCCATTGCCAGCACAGGGTCAGGTCCTTCCAGGCAGTTTGTGGTCTGGGGAAAACAAAAAAGCCATCAGAGGAAGATGCTGCAAGTGCTTCTGATGTGGGCATCTTGCTCAGGCTGCTGCATTCAAAGACTGGGGAGTCCCCACTGCCAGGGTAATTCCACCCTCACCATAAACTGGGGGGCACAGCTCTGCCAGGAGCTGCCACTACCTGCTGAAGCAAAGCCCTCCCCAGCAGCACATCATCCCATGCCTGTGCAACTAAAACACTTCTGTGAAAACAGAGGTCCTTCTGCTTCAGAACTGCAGTGCTTCAACACCTCAAACCTGTCTTCTCATCTCCAGGTCATCTTTCATCTATGTCTGTGTAAAATTGTGTAAAATTGTCTGGGGTTTGGGCTGGGTTTTTTTTTTTGTTGTTGTTTCTTGGGTTTTTTGGTTTTGTTTTGTTTATGATCACAGTCACCCAAGGTTACTACAACTCAGTTCTAGCCTCACCAGGATCTCAGGAGTCACCTTAATCTCTTCTTTGTTCTATGAGAATCTCAGCCTCTTTTGTTCCCCCTCTCCCTTCTTCACTTGCCTTCTTAGCGTGCTTCAAGTCGGTGGGTTTTCCTTGTCTCTTTCCATCATCCTAAGCCCTGTCGCCAGTTCCTATCCCTCCTCCACTTGACTGTCTGTGCCAGCACCTCATCCTCCTCTTCCTCAGTCCTGTGGGGTCACCATGGCCTGTGGAGTTCCTCTCCATCCCATCCTTCTTCAGCAAGGGGCTGCATTGCCTGAGACTAGGAAAGCTCCTACTCCACAACCCCAAGATCAGCAGACTAATGTAACAACTCCATCAGCAGCTCCTTCCCTCCCTGCTACCCCTGCAAGGAACAGCACCAGCTTTTGCCACTCTCACTTTAGGTTATAGAGCTTTAATTAAAACAAGCAAAAAAAATTGAGGATGCTCCCACAGGAGAAATCCCCTGCAGACACCTTCCCTGCCTGTACCCAAGCTTTGCACCACTTTGTTAAGCACTCTGAGAGGACTGTTTTCACATCAGAATTGCACATTTACACAAAGTTAAGTATTAAACAACACAAGAAACAGGGTGAAACAATTATTCTGCCGAGCACTCAGACGGTGCCGTGGAGCTCATTACCCACCTCAGAGTGGCACTGGCTGTGCCTTTGCGGTTGTACTGTCTAATGCCAATAGGTGGCAAGGGGCTGATGGCTCTGCTGGCAGCTCCTGTGACTCCCCAACATCTACAGACACATCCCAGCTGTCATATAGCCTGTGGCTGTAGGACCAGCCCTTGTTCCTGGCAGTCCCAGGAAGAGGAAAAACATTTTTGAATTATGGTGTAAGAGGGAAGAAAACTGGTAAAAATCTCCACGTGTTTTGCTCCTGACTTTTTGCAGCTTTCTGCAGACAGTGGAAGCATGGCTGGGCTGTCCCTGTCTGAGACACTTGCAGGGGCAGCAGGGGACACTGCACCCATTGTCGCTCTCTGGACGCCTCCTTGGCCAGCTGTCCCTGTTTGTTCATCCACGAGATCCCAGGTAATTCCCACCACCTCTGCAGCCAGTATAACACCTCCTGGCATGCCAAGACCAGCAGCCCCTTCAGGAGGTCTTGGAACACAATGGTCTTAAAGCAAGAACCAGGAGGGGCAGGGGAGGAGACAGACCATGGACAGGCTGTGCAGTGGTAACCCCAGTGTGGGGCTCTCGTGCAGGGACGGGAACGGTCAGCAGCAGCCAGGACCACAGAGACCACAGGGACCACAGGCATCACAGGGAGAAGCATGCACAGGAACAGCAGCAATAAGAGAAGCTTTAGGGGCAGGATCCCTCCAGTCAGGGTTCTTCTTCCCCTCCACAGGTATGAGCACACCACATCCCTGCATGGGTGGAGGCTGCAGGGCAGAGCAGGCAGCAGCCTGGAGAAGCCTCAAGCACACACACGCTCACCTCCTCAGAGATGGCCCAGGCCCAGCACACCAAACATATCACAATTCTGCAATTCACAGCTCCATGGCATCACCAGCTATGCTGGAATGACTGATGGAGACAAAAGGATCCTGAGGTGCATGCAACCATATTTCACCAACAGCCAAGGTCATCATAAAGCAGCATCTATAGGCACTATATGTGCTCAAAGGAGCAAGACACTGAAAAAATCTGCTGTCCTCTACCTCTGTTCCCTACATCTGTCATGGTGCCATCAGCAGCACGCACCACACTGTGGTTAACCCTGAAGCAGTTTTCCAGGTAGAAAACCTCACCTTTGTTTCCAGCCTTTCCCCTTGCCCAGCATCAGCACTTCAGGCACAAGCAGTTTCCATACCACAACCAAAGCAAAGCTGTGCCATACATACTTTCCAAGCTGTCCTTGTCCCAGCAGATACGTGTCCTTTTCCTGGTTCTCATGCTTTATATGCGCTCTAGCAAATGACCTCTGCTCCCTCTGACTAAGAGCAAATGCCAGCTTAAATGCAACTTTGCACAATGGCAGCAGGTTCCCTGCTGCATTCCTGCTGCCTGTCCCTGCCTTTCCCCACCCCGGTGTTCTCTGTGCCTAGAACCCCACTGGGAGAGGTTTCCAGAGAAGGGCAGTTTGTTTCCAGGCTCCTGTGCTGCCCTAAGCCATGTGCTGCTGGACGTGCAGCACCTTGCCTTTGCCAAACCTGAGTATCCACACAAACTGCCTGTAACTGAACTGGGTGATATGGGGGCAGCCTCTCTCAGGCTAAAAATGCATTTTTCTGCATTGCCAGGGATCATCCAAAGGATCATTCTGAGCCATCTGGGTTTAAAGAGCCAGGAGTGCCATCATACTCACCCACCCTGTGGTGCACAGAGAGCCACCACCTGCCCTTCAAAAGTTCTGTAGTGAAGGTGAAAGCAGAGTGGAAGCAAAAAAAATCATATTCTTCTTAAAGAATGAAGCTGGGAGATAGTTGTAGGGATCAGAAGTCCTTTAGCATTTCTCTTGAGAGTGATGGAGAGAGGGTGGATGCAACCTCCATCTTCTGGATGGGAATGCAGGGCTCACAGCCCAGTGCAGACAGATGGGCTGTGTAATGCCATGCAGGAAGGTGGCGCTCCTGGAGAGAACATAGATAACCCACCACCCAGCCAGTTCTTTTATTGCAGGTGGGGAGGAATTCATGCTCAGGGTCATATTTCTTCAGCATCAAGCTGAGCTGGTGCCAGGCAGCCCCAAATCCCTGTGCCTTTCTATTCAAAAAGGTGGCACTGACCAACAGCCCTGGACAGTCACCTGGGCCACCACAGCAGGAGCAGTGCTGGGTGGCCTGCAGAAGTCACTTGCCTGCAGGAAGACCCAGCTCTGCCCTGTAGCAGTAGTCATTTTCCCAAAATTTACAACTTGGATGAGCAACACTGAGTCCTTCAATGTATTAAATATCTTTTCTAAAAGCTGATCCAATAACAAAGTATTAGTGAAAATCTCTCTCTGCAGCAAGCATAGGGAAATCTCAGCTGTACCAGGGGTTGCTGAAATGGATGGAGCAGCAGAAAGATGGGTACTCTCAGGTGGTGCAAGAGTGACATACACAGAGGTAGAAAGACAAACTCAAAACTTTATTTCTGCAGGTAATTAGTGAAAATCAAATGTAATCGAGGCAAGTCCTGCATGGTGCATTTCCCAGAAGTCAGGGCAGCAGTGACTCCTGCCTGCTGCAGTTTCAAGGATGCAGTGAGGATGGCAGCATCTGCAACAGGATGGGAGAGGTATGTCAGGGACTGGGGCTGTGCCTCACCACACTCTGTGTGTCCCCCCCAGTCCTTCCCCCTCCACCCTGCACAAGGTCCCCAGTGACATTTTGCTTCAGGACATTTTGCTCCTGTCACTTGTCCATGGCCATTTCCCCACTGCAGCAAACTTTGTCCGGTGTAAAGATGTTGGCAGGAGAGGCTCTGGGAAGCCACCCCAGAGCTGTCTCTGTGTGTGACAGCAGATTTATGGACCAGCACCAGCACCCCCAGCTTACCAGAATATGCCAAGCTCCCTCCTGCGGTTGATGTCTCTCTTTATTTGGCAAACAGAGCACATGGTGCACCACATGGTGATACAGTAGTCAGAGCAAATGGACCCCTGTTTGGGAGAAATTGGTTAGGGACAGAGGCTTCCCAGAAACCACATTACAGCCAAGACAATATTAACCACATTCCAGGCCAAGTACTCCTTTTTTCTTGGCAGACTGCAGCACCCTGAGTAGAAAACACTGAAGCCCTGGTCTGGCAAACCCCAAGCCATGGAAAGGAAAGAAGAGGCCTTTGTGCAGGCTGCAGATAGTTTCTTATTTTTTGACTTCTGAAGCTCAGACTGGGAAGAAAAATGCACACAGGAACAGACAGTGTAGACAGTGTTGGGCCCCCATGGTTGGCACTTTGGATGGCAGCAACCACCTCCCCTGCAGGAAGAAACATCCTCACAAGTATGTACTGTCCACCTTTCTACCAAACCTGATTATGGATCTTTATCTGTATAACCAGCTTCACCTATTTTTAGTCAGCCCAGAGCTATCTCAGGTCTTTCCCATCTTTCAAAGCTCACAGGAGGAAGCAGCAGCTGAGGTGGATGCAAATGGGGAAAAAAGGGGGAGTGGAAATCACTGCTGTCCTGAGCCCCTCCCTGAAGTTCAGAGAGGGGGTCTCGGGGGCACCCCGCCTTTCAGGCTGGCAGCAGGGTGAGGAGCAGGCTCAGCACTCACCGGGATGTTGTATCTGGTGCGGTACAGGGTCCTCATGGCCACGCTGGTCCCACACAGGCAGCACTCGTTCATGTCCCCGGCCACTTGGCAGCTCAGGCAGGGGAAGCAGAACATCCCGCAGCAGCCTGGCAAGGGAAGGAACACAGCCCTGGGTGAGGCTCTGCCAGGCTGCATGGCTGCACAGTGGCACTGCCAGGCCGAGCAGCAGGAGCAAGGGAAGTGTGTCCCAGGCACTCACAGACACCACAGTCGGAGCAGCAGTCCATCAGGCCTGTCTGCCACGTGCATCTCTGGACAGAGGACACAGCGTACTGCGGCTGGATTGTCACTACGGTTGGGACTGCCATCCCCAGGTCCTCTTCTGAAAGAGACAGCAAACAGGACAGTCTGTGAAAAAAACTCAACCTCCAGACAAACTGGTGGCTGCCACCCTTTAGCAAGCTACCTTTTACCCAGCTCCCTAGATGCCACTGGAGATGGTAGAGCATAACCATATATTGCCTGCATTTCTATTTCTTCAAAGTTTTCATGTGATCTGCCTTTTTATCCTGCCTTCAAAATAGCATCAGGTCACTGATGTTCTCCACTCGACCCCATATAAAGGCTTGGCAAGTGCTTAGACACGGCTCATTTCCCTTGTGCTGAGCTGGGTTGGGCAGTGAATCCAGGCTAAAGGGAGTGACTTGGGCATTTGGTATTTGGACTTGGTGTATTTTACATGAGAGGGCTTTGGCATGGACACAGAGCATGTGGGAAGCACCTGTGGACTCATTTCCTCATAGCAAAGCCAGGCTACACACAAGAGAGATACAATGGAAAACTCGTATCTCTGATTTCTTGATGTAGCAAGCCAGAAAAGGAGAAAATCAATGTCTGAAGTCTGACACCCTCTCATTGCCTTCCTGTGGTTAAGCAAGCAAGTGGTTAAGCAAACCTTAAAAGCTAATAAGCCTCAGGTCTAAAATAATTATGATGATAATAATAACAATAATAACAGCAAGAACAATTCCTTTCTGCTTCTAATTCCCTAGCCAAGAAAAAAAAAAAAAAAGCACAAAATATTTCTAGGTAACAATTCAAAGGAAGTTTGGACTTGGGTGAGGTTCTCTGAGATAAGATAAACTGCCTGCCCACATTTGTTGAAAGTTTTTTTCTGTAAGTTGAGTTGTTTTATTTTATTTCTTAGAGACAATTTGACAAAGGCAGACCCACCCTGCTGGGTGGTGAGGCTCCTTCCCCTACTGTTGCTTCGGAGCTCAGAAACCAGAAGAGAAACTGAAACGAGGGATGAGTGGGGGGGGAGGGTGTGCACCTTCTTTCTCCATCCTTTGGAGTAACGCGTGCTTCTCCAGAAACCCCACTCCTGGCTTCAGCTGGCAGCACACGCCAGCCTGCAAGCCCGGTGGGAATGCAGCTGGGGGTGCTATCAGGTGTGTACAAGAAAGAGAAAAGCCTCTGCCTACCCACAGCTTCCCCTTGGCTGCCCCCAGCACAGACACGTAGTAAATCTCTCTACTGTACTTTTACACGCAAGTATTATCCACCTCTTTTATCCCCTCCTAGCTGCAAACAAGAATGAAGAGTTTGAAGCATAGCTGCACTTGCCACCGGCAGCATGACCCACTGAAGAGACACAGGGAGATCAGGTATCAAAAACCATCAATATCCGAGCTTCTGGTGGGGCAGCCCAGTTTAAACAGAGAGTAAAGTACCAGTCAGATTCCTTCAACACATATATACAATTGTGTTAGCATCAAAAAGCAGCAAGCAAAGGTAAACTCTCCATAATCCAACTTTTGAGCACAGCTTTTTAAAAGCCCCCCCAGTTCCCCAAGTAGGATTTGTCAGATAGTTTGGTTTCTATTTTGTTCTAAGCAGGAAAAAAAAGAAGAAAAAAAAAATCTCTACTTTGACACTATTATCCCACTCTTCTCAGGCTAAGAAGTTACTAACATTTGCATGCTTTTAGAGAACGAACCTTGTGAGCAGCCTTGGTCAGTGCAAGTTTCCTCTCCAGCCGGGAACCTGCACAAAGAGGCTCTGGCGAAGATGAAACTAACCTTATTCCCTCCGATGTTCTCATTGGCAGCCAGGAGTCAAAATGGGTGGGAGGTAACTTGAAGACGGAAGTCACGAGCTGTGTCCTGTCCTTACAACCACAGATTTTTCACATGGTGAACACAGTCATCTATTTCCCCTTTTCCCGGGAGTAGTTATTATTTTTCAAAAAAAACCAAAAAAACAAAAAAAACCCCAAACAGTTTGCATGTTTATTGTCTTATTTCCTTAGCTTTGCCCACATGCTGTTGCTGTTCTGGGGAGAGCAGCTCTGAATGATGTATTTCCATCAGGACAGACATTTCGGTTTCCATTCTTTAGAAAATACACCCCACATGGAGGCTTTCCATAAAAATTATGCCAATTCCCTAATGCTTGTCACAGGCCATGTATCCCAGCCACTGTAAAATTAACCAAGCACTTACCATACACATATGTTTCCCTTTATGAGATACTAATATTTACAGTTTCTGCACTAAGGTCCCCCAAAAACGTAACCACTCATACCCTGTGCAAGTCATGACATTTTGTGGAGAATCTGTGGCACCGGGACAGCACCTTTTGTTTCCCAGCAGGATGCACATAGCATGCAGAGATCCCAGAGAGGGTCTGAGTGTCTGTTTTCTCAGGAGTAAGTCAAGTTCAATGCATCCCATGGGAAGTGCTGCTGATGAGATTCCCTTCCCTCTCAGCTTCATGAAGAATGGGGAAAGGAGAAGTTTGGGCTAAACTTCCGTATGGCAACTTTGTCAACAGCCTGAGATTTAGGGTGCTTTAAGTGAAGCCTTTTACCAGTAGTGCTGCTGAGAAAACAGGGAGCCGTGCCTTGAAATGCTTCCCTTGACTTCCAGCAGCTCCAAAGTTTTATTGTGTCTGTCGCTGCTTTACAATGGGGCTGCCTGGACACTCCCTGGCTGGATAATACACAGCTGGTGTTTTATGTAAGAACATTGCAATAGGCTGTGGAAACTGAGGTTTGCAGAAAGTTGTAGATCAGCAGATTCTCCCTAAAGGAGGAGATATCTGACATCCCACCAGCTGGCTGGAGGAGGTTCATAGTCTAGGAGTCTGCTGGGAAGGAGGGAAACAGGAAGCTGAAATGCAGTCAGGTTTTTTAGGTGTTAAGAAGAAAAGGCTCCAGAGAAATCTCAGAGCACCTCCCAGTACCTAAAGGGAGCTACAAGAGAGCTGGAGAGGGACTTTTCACAAGGGCGTGGAAAGACAGGGAAAAGGGGAATTGATTTGAATTGAAGGAGGATAAGTTTAGGCTATATAGTGAAGAAATTCTTCATTATTAGGGTGGTGAGGTGTTGTAATGCACATTTATGGTTTTGTGTTGCACGGGGTGCCGGCAGTGAGGCATTGGAACAGGTTGCCCAGAGAAGCTGTGGATGCCCCATCCCTGGAAGTGTTGAAGGCCAGGTTGGATGGGGCTTTGAGTAACGTGGTCTAGTGGAAATCATCCCTGCAGATAGCAGGGGTTTGAAACTAGATGATCTTTAAAGTCCCTTCCAAACCAAGCCATTCAATTATTAATTCCAAGAAGACAATGGAAAAGTTCTGCTGAAATCAGTACTCACCTTTCTCAGCAAAGAACAAAGTGTGAATTACACAGTCTACTGCTGTATTTTATGGAGCAGTTACAACCAGAAACTCATTTGTTCCAGTTTGGGCCACCCACACATAAATGTTCATGCCTGCTCTCTGTACCACTTAAAACAAGCCCAACCTGCAACTTCAAACACAATCACAATGACCAAAGCCACATTCCCCAGCACACTGCCTCATGCTGTTTACACCAACAAAGGTGTCTCAAGCAGTGAGAGGTGTGTTCATTCACAGAGGGTCCACGAATCCCACTGGTATGTGTGGGTCAGGGGGGCTACCTGGCACAGGAGGGTGCCTGGGAGCCGCTCTCCAAAGCTCTGGTCCCACCAGTCCTTTCCAGAGACAGAGCAAGAGTCTGAATTCTGTTTCAGACATGGAGAAGGGCTTCTGAGTCAGAAACTTCACTTTTTTGCTTGATGTCACCACAGCTTCAATGGAAGAACGTTACCCACAAACCTTGCACAACCCACAGCTTGAAATGGCTCAGGCAAAACAGAAATTCCTGCAACTGTAAAAGCTGCAGGAGAATGGAGCTGAATAAGTGCAAGGGGAAATTTTCACATAAAAATATAGCTGAGGGTGAGGATCTGCTCCCATGTCTGCACATCCCTCATCTCTCCCATGCCAGGGACACTGCACACAGTGGAGAGGCTCTGCTTGGTGGGCTGATCAGACAGAAAATGATGCTGTGGCTGGGAGCATGCAGTGCTGTCTGGGGAAGGGGCCTGAACCTCCCTGTGCCACAGACACCCAAACATAAGGTCCAGCACACAGTGTAGAGCTCACAGCCAAGGCCAAGGGCACCACCAGCCCCACAGCAGCTTTATCACAGCTGGCCAGACCTAAAAGTGGTTTCAAATCCCTCTACAATCGCACGCTAGCACTGGCAATGGTTTGCCACAAGATGTTTCAAGAGCAAGACATCACACATCTTCTGGATGAGCTTCTGCTCCTGTGGGTTGCTAGCTTTTCATGCTTTCAGTGGTTCCACTCTTTCTCCAGGTCACTCAGACTTACAGGATAATGCCCTCTGGGAATCAAGTGTTATCTCACAAGGAGCTCACAAGGTAAAAAACAACTAAAGTAAAAATCAACAAATCAACCCTCTTGTAACAAACAGACCAGTCCAATTAATACATTTTGTAGTCTGCTGCTTCATTAAGTGCCTAACTCAAAAATCCACTGAGTTTCATCTCCACACAAGCAGAACTACCAGAGGGTGCAAGTGTGGATCCTCCTGTCCCCATCCCCAGAGAGCGGTGGGAAGCAGAACCTCAGGAGTTCAGGTGCTCTTGGGTCAGCTCCAGAGGCTTTCTGGTGTAAGCTGACCCTGGCTAATTTCCAGCTCGGACATGTGCTCTGTGCCATTTCTATGGCAGTTTTATCCCAAGCTGACAGCTTCTGCCAGAACAATGCAGGGGATGATAGACCTTCCCTTCTGCTGTCCCCTGTGTCTGGCACACGTGGCAGCTCACAGCTGAGTTGAGAGACATGGGAAGAAGTGAGAGAACACTTCCCTCATCCTACACAACACCTGAGAAAAATCCCACCAGTAGTGGTCCCCAGGTGCTGCTGGCAGCGGCCCTGCTGTGGAGAGCACATTCAGCAGATCAACCACAAGGGAAGAAACACTCTAAGTGCCAGAGTCCTGCTTGGGGTTGAGCAGGCAAATGTTTATCACCTGTCACCTGAGAGAGGAGGCATACATTGCACACTAGACCTTCAGCCTGCCCTTTACCTAGCCAAGAGCAACCTCAACCCCAGCAGCTCCAGGGACAACCTGTGGATACACAGCCTTGGTTTTCTGCCCTGGCTTTTCCTCCCAAGGAGGAGGGAGGCAGGAAACTCCCACCCCTCATCTAACAGATACAGTCCAAGCGACACTTTACTGTGGTCTGCCAAATCTTTCTTTGACTGCCTTGCTGCACCCACTGTGCGGTGTCATGCATGCGGAAGTACAGGGGAAAAAAAGGAATCGTGCCAGCTCTAAGCAAATAAATTCGAGGTGCCTCCCAGCACACACTTAAAAGGACAACAGGAATGCATGTTACGGTGTACGTGAAATCTGTGCTTTCCTCCCTTTTCCTCTCAAATACTTCCATTTCCATTTATACATATTCCCTGAAAAAGTGGTAAGTAGCATGACAGAATTTGGGGAAAATAAGTTCTGATGAAGCTGAAAATCTGTTTGACAAATATTTGGCTATGCTGCAGCAGGAAAGACAACACAAAATACACAATTTTTTCTTCTAAGCAGCCACCCAACAGTGTTTCACTCCAAAGCAATTCCCCAGTATTATCTATGTGCTGCTGCTTGTGAGGTTGAGCACTGAACATTGATAACTTGAAGATAAAATTATTTCCCTTCAATATCAAATAACAAAAAAACATTTATGTTGGAAAATACCTCTAAGATTATTGAGCCCAACCATTAATGCACTGCCATATTCACCACCATGTCCCCAAGTGCCTCAGCCTCACACCTTTTGAACACTTCCAGGGATGGTGATTCCAACACTTCCCTGGGCAGCCTGTTCCAGTGTGTGACCACCATTTTAGTGGAGCTTATATCCAGTCTAAACCTCTCCTGGTGTAACTTGAGGCCATTTCCTCTCCTCCTGTCACTTGTTACCTGGGAGACAAGACCAACTCCAACCTGGCCATAAGGTCCTTTCAGGGAGCTGTAGAAAGAGAGATACTTTACATTCAGAGCTGGACCCTCTGGACGCTTTGACATCAGTGCAGGAAAACAATAAGGTCCTGTCAAATGGGCAGGCCACTGCTTTCCCCCACTGCCCTTACAACCTGTTACAGGCCTGGCTCTGTTCTTTATGCAGTTGATACAACTGATTTTATATTAGGTACATTTTATTTATTTATTTATTTTGTATTAGGTATGTTTCCTTGTTACTGTACCTGTACAGGTACAGTACTGTACACCTTACCTGACAAGAAGTTCTGCAATTTGGAGAAATTGTGGTTTGCAGGCTGCGCTGGTTTTACCCTGGGGGGAGGGCACACTAGGAAGTTTTTTCTCCATGAGAACTTCCTCTGTGGATTGATGGGACCAATTGGAGGCTGGTTTAGTTGTTGAACAGCCTGAGAAAACAATTGGAGGGGTCGGTTCGCTCCGCGAATCCCATTTGAAGCAAGTAAAGCCCGGGAAAACCCTCCTACGTTTCCGGCCTTTCACAAAGTAACACTGACCTGGCCCAGCCCATTCGGGAGCGGCTCCGGAGGCGGCTGGGCCCCGTCTTTAACCGGGGGTCCCAGTGGCCAAGGGGAGCAGAGCCCATGGCTGGGATTCTCGCCTTTTCCCGGTGTGGCCGTGGCTGGGCAGGGGAGGCAGCCGGGCCCGGTTCGGGAGAGCCCCCAGGGCTTTGTGTGCTGGGCAGGGCAGAGGGAGAACCCCCGGGCAGCGCCGGGGGAAAGCCATGGACACACGGCCTTGGCACCCATTTCTCCTCTGTGTGGACTGCAGTTTTCGTCCTGCCCCTGAGATCCTGACACAGCTCCAGCGTGGCCTGGCCCAGCCCCTGCAACTTCTGTGTAAAATTTTAATTTTTTTTTTTCCCAATGCCCAGATAAGACTTTCAGACTTTCATCTTTCTTTGGGTGAGAGGGAGAAGAACAAAAAGAATACACAAGTCAATAAAGTAAAAGCTAAATTTCTAAATGGAAGGAAAATAAAGAGACACCACAAAGGCTAGCTAAAATACCTTTTTATAAGTTACAGGGGTAGACTGTGCTTCACGAAAAAATTCCTTTAAACCATGAAAAAAAGGAAAGACAAAAGTGAAGCAAGGTGTAAAGTGTTTAAAGAATCCTTTGCCCCAAGAAAAAAAAAAAAAAGGGGGGGGGGAATCTCTGTTCCAAGGAATGAAGTAGAAACAAAAAAAAGTAAGCCAAAAAGAACTTTTGCCTTTAAGTAGCTCATTCTTAAAAAGTAATACACCATAACTTTTTAACATAGCCTGCAACTCAGTTCTGAAAAGACTGTAAAGTAGAAGAAATTAATAATGGCAAATCCCAGGCAGCTGTTAATCGTAAAAAAAAACCTAGTAAATTCCTCTCTGAGTAAAAAAATCCTTATAACTAAACAAGAAGAAACTCCTCTCCCTAAAGTAAACTAAAAAAAGATTAAGAATTGACTAAAGTGTCCCTGTATGTTGTTAAGCTGTAACAAAAAAAAAAACAACAACAAAAAACTAGTAATAAAATCTGTTCTAAATTTTTCATTATTATTATTCTTTGTGTTATTAATAAAGTTTTTTTCTTTATTCCCTTTTTAAGTTTTAGGCCTGCTTTACTTTTACTCCTAATTCTATTCCACAACAAAAAGTAAATATATTACAATTGGCAAACCTTAAACTACTACATTTTTAGTGCATTAGGCAAAAAGCAAACAAATGGAACCATTACACAGGTGTGAGAATTCAAGGGTAGTTTTGGATTTTGTTTTGCATTAGGATGGGAATTTCCACCCTAGAAATTACAGCTGTATTGTTAGAAGCATTGAACTTGGCATGAATACTGTTCTTTTGTTGCTGGTTTTGTTTCCATTTCTTTTAAGTGTATTAGACCTCTTTCTGCTTTGTACAGTCAAAATCACTTCTGTACAGCTCCCTGGAAGTGGTGTATTTTTGTTTTTGTTTTTTTTTTTAGCCACCACCATCCAGGAAAAGAAACAAGCTGTAAAACCAATGAAGTTATTTTTTAATTTTCTTTCTAATTCTGGTACTGCATCTAGCACACTGTGTTAAAATTTGCTCTGGCCTTTTGCCTCCATCACAAAATGCAGGGAGGCGTTGCAGGAAAATCAAAATCACCTCTTCAGTATACCAGGAGCCTTGAGGTAGTATCTAAACTTCTCATTATCCATGGCCAGCTAAGACGCACATTATTTCTTGGAAGCTTTCTTTTGAAGCTCCTGGTATTTGCGTTATGAAGTGTTTAGAAATCAATTAACGGCCCTCTCCTAGCTTTTGCCAAAGTGGAAGTAGAAAAGGAGTGCCTTTTTTTCCCATTTCATGTCACCAGTGGCTGGCAAGATTCCCGACCTGGTGCCCTGGTGATGCCAGGCTCCCTGGCAGCCAGGCCCGCTGGCACAGGCGCTCCGGCTGTTTGCACAGCACAGCTCCTGCAGCACATACTTGGGAATAGGGAGGGAAAACCCTGACCCCCTCCCATTAATGGCATCGTGTTTACCAAGAAATACTGATAGCAGAACCCAGGCAGAGTTTGCCTTGGCTGACCCTCCTCTGACGAGTCTTCTCCCTGGGAAAGGGAAGTGTGAGAGCTCCCGTGTGCCACACCGCTAAGCAGACTTCTATAGCAAAGATCCAGCCCCAGCCTGCACGTTCCCAAAGCCTTGGCAAACTCTCCCTTTATCCCTGCAGGAGCAGCACCCTTATTTCTGTAGGGCTGATCCTGGACAAAGAGCTGGTGCTGCTTTGATACACCCTTCTACAAAGCGTAACACACAGAGCTTGTTTCACTGAGCAACTGGCAGTGTTTCAGTTTGCCACAGTTAGGGACTTTTGAACTTCCTGCTGCCTAAAAAACACCATTTGTTATCTCAACAACCTGTGGAGGAATACTTGGAAAAAAAGGTAGGAGAGAAAGGCAAGGTTTGATAGTGGAGAAGAAACTTCCAGCGGACATTGTTTTCTGCAAAAGCACGCTAATAAAAAGCTGATGCTTAGAGACAGGAGTATTTGAAAACATTTTAAGAAACTGTATCCAATTACAGCAGAGAGTGTTTTAGTGGAGATTTGGAATAGAATACCTTGGGAATGAAGGGAGGAGATGTACATGTACCTGAGAGAAGATCCAAACAGGAAGGTTTTAGCCAGGAAGCAGCTTGGCCTTCAGCTCTTTTGCATCTTTAAAAATTATTTATTTCCTTGTATTAATAATAAAATTTTCACTAATTTAATATCCTCAGTATTATAGCCTGAAACCTAAGTCTTTCTGTTTTTCAGGCAATGAACCTAAAATACAGCTATGTCTTATCTGTGTAAAATGAAATTAAGATTAAGTTCAAAAAACTCTCACAGAAAACATGAAATTATTTTCAAGTTCTGGACATGAGGACTGTTTTGAAACTTTAATTTCTATTCTATTTAGCAACACCTTTTTCCTCCTTTCATTTTAAGACAAACACTTGTGACATGCAGTCATCAGACCAAGGACACCAGAAGGTTCAAAGGCACTACAAAATGTGAGCTCTTCCCCAATCTGAGCAACGTAAAAACACTTCAGTATGTTAAAAACAGATTAATAACTTTTGCCACCACCTCACAGAACTAACACTACTGTTACTGAGAAACTGATCCCTACTAGTTACTTTAAAAGACTTTTTAATTACTGGTAGATGGCTAATAAAGTTCGAATTGGATGCATCAAATTCTCCCTCTACAAAATGCAGCTGTCACATAACAGATCAGAAGCTTATTGTTTTTCATTATTAAACTGCTTTTCTTCAATACTTTCTCCACCCCAGAAATACAAACCCTATTTAAGAACAACTTCTATGTATGAGCCACTTAGTTGGCCTGCAGTGGCTATTTTTATGGTTTCTAGGCAGTCCCCTAGAAACAAGTTTTTCCTGTAAGACTACAAATAAAACCGGCAGGCGTAAGTCAAAACAAGCGGAATTGAAAAATAAAAATAAAAAACATCAACAGTTTGCGAGATGAATTTGTAGCCCAGGGTCAACCACTGCTCACACATACTTGGCAACAGCTCTGGGCTGCTCTGTTTTTGTTTTCAGTCCTTAGTCTGTGTTCAAGTCACTCTTGACAAACAAGCTCAGCTCACTCTCTGCAACTTTGCAGAAGCCTGTCCTTTACACATGGAAAGCACCTGCTGCAGCAATCACAGCAAGAGCAGAAAAATCTTAAATACTTCTCTATTGACTCCTTTCCTCACACACTCAAGAGTCCTGACTGTCCTCCTAGACATCTCAGGAGAAAAACAACTCTCATAACAAAAAGAGTTATTGCAACTCTTCCATGCAGCAAGCTCCAACTCAAACTGAAAATTACCTGTGTAATAAACGAGACCATCAAATATGTACAGCCAGATTTTATTTACATCAGAAACCATTTCTCATTTTTACTCTTGCTGTCACTAAGAGACATCTGCTTCATATAAAATCTTGGGTTCACAGTCTCCAGAGCTTGATGCAAGTTTGCTACTACTACACAGGACCAGCAGAGCAGCTTCACTTTTTGGAGCTTCTATGCAGATTCAAGTTATTCCCAGACAACCAAAACTTCCCTTGTAGAATTGTCTCAATTGCATTATTTGGGAAACAAAACTGTTTCCACCAGCTTTTATAAATAAACAATATAAAGTAGCTATATTTATATTAAATATGTTTTCCTTCTTACAATACTTACACTTCAGTTAGACTAAAATATCAGTATAGTGATTTCAACTATCTGTTCTCTGAAGACTCTTCTACATTTTTAAAGTCTTTTTGTTTCCACAGATTTCCAAGGACAATCCCTATGAAGAGCAGAATTCCTACAGTACGGTTTGAAGCAAATTTTTTCCAACAGTCTTCAGGCTTGTCTATGTCCAAAGTGTAAATCTGCAAAAGCACAGTATAACATCAGAGGATTATGATCTGCAACTTCAAAAAATTATCCTTAAACGCTAAAGTCTACACTTACCTCCACAAGAAACAGGAATACTCTGTGCTTAATTTTTCTTTTTTTTTTTGCATAACTGACATCTGTGTCTGACAATCTTTTTCAACACACAGCAGGTAAGTCAAGGATCTCATAGGAACATGATTCACAGACCATCTCAATGAAAGACTATATAAACAGCCCAGTTACTGGTGTGCCTAGTTTGATATTTAAAAGGGCAAAAATATCTGGGCATGTAAATAAGTCTTCTCTCAGATTTTCCTCAGTAGGTTGCCACCTAATTCTTCAATGCAACTTTAAATAAAAATGAATGCACTTTTCCATCTCTGCTGGAAGGTGTTGTTCCATGTTCCAGTAGAGACAAGGCACTGGAGAGCCAGCAGTGAACCAGGGTAACTGGAAAGCACAGGGAAGTGCCAGGCCCTGCCTTGCCAAACAGGGCTGGTTTCAGCCCAGTTGCTCTTAGCCAAGTTCATAGAATTCTCTTTAAAATAAGAGCCTGAACACCTGCAACAGCACCCAGAAGCAAGGTTTGGCTTACCCAGCATGGCATATCTCTGCCATGCTTCACATCTAAAAGTGGAAAAAAATAAACAAAAAACCAAACTTCGGCCCCCCCCCCACCAAAAACAACAACAACAACCCACACAAAAAAAAAAAAAAAAAAACAAGCCAAAAGGTATAGCAGGAGCAAATTTACTGAAAAATATTCCCCAAACCAAAATTTGGTGCAAAAGTCTTAAGAACGATAACAGGAGGAAATGTTGAGCAAAATGAGTGAAAGGATTAACAGAGAAGGAGCCACAACTGTGAATCCTCCATCACTTACACTCATTAGTCTGCATCCTCACTTATAAAGATCCTTAAAAGTGGTTTCCATTCCTGACAAAACTACAGCATAAAGACTCTCTGACAATTCAAACTGCAAATGATCATGCAGTGGACGTAGTATTCTTTCCCTCATACATTTCCAAGCACAGGCACTATGAAAGCAGTGGCTGAGTGCCAGACTACATCACCACAAGAATTCTCTCTCTCAGAGATATGTTTAATATCCATTACCTGCATGAGCTCCACCCATTAAAATGCAATATGCTTTATAAAAAGTTCCACATTACCACAGATTTAACTGCTCAGAATAGCAATGGTTTTACTACTTGCAATTCACAAACCTCTGCCATCACTTACCTATCAAGACCAGTAACTAATTTTTGGATAGACTGACTTGTCACTTACTACACGACTGTGTAACACAGTTGCTAGGATTCAGAAAGAACAAGGTAACAAGACCCTATACACGACTGTGTAACACAGTTGCTAGGATTCAGAAAGAACAAGGTAACAAGACCCTATACACGACTGTGTAACACAGTTGCTAGGATTCAGAAAGAACAAGGTAACAAGACCCTATCTGCAACCTTCAGGGACAAAGCTAATTTCTATCTTTCTGTTATTCATAAAAATTTCTAAACGAATGCAACTATAAGACTGAACTGAACTGTTCTCTGTTATAAAGAGAACTCTTTAGAACTGTTCAATTAGCAAAACAATATGAAATTAACATCTGCTGTTCTGCGTGCCAGACACTGCAAGAGCTGAATCAGAACAGTTAACACCACAGTATTTTGCAGCACACTGAGGTGGATCTAGCAGTAGCTGCTGCTGGAAGTGAGGAGAAAATCCTTTCCTTGAGATCACAGCTTAATGTGTGGCACTTCTGTTGGTTACAAACAGACTGAAACTCAGTGCTGCACTGTTTGCTGTCAGGACTGAAGGTCTCCTCAACCAAAAGGTCTGTAAAAGGTACTTAAGAAGGCCAAGCTTACTGTCAGAAGAGTTTAGTTCTCTTTACAGGAACTGTTTTTTATAGGTAGCTCATGAACTGATGGGGGTTGAAAAGCCCTCTGACTTCTTAGTAAGAACTTCCACATGGAAAAAGTATAAATAAACCCATCAAACCTGGTGTGCCAGGTGAGCCCCTACGGCAGCCACAGCAGAGTAATATGGGAAGGTTTGGTTGCAATTCATTCCTGCCACGCACAAACTCAGGAGCATGGCCAGGCTGAAGCCACTGAGCCACTGCTTCGTGTCCTCCTTGAACTGCAGGGCAGTTGACTTCACACCGATCATGATGTCATCCCTCTTATCCTGGAATGAAAAGAAAGTACCACAAAATCCATAAGCCAGTGTCACTTCATAAGAAAAATAAAAATGGGGGATTTGCTTAAATTTCCAATGCTTCTTACTAGGAACCTGATTTAAGGGAATTTGTAGGTCCCCACATCAAAATTTAAACTAGAAGGTTGGTCTCAGAGCTGCTTTAGCAGCCAAGAGTTAATATCAATGTCAAAGTTATTTACAAAATGCAAAAGCATAAGAGCACAAAGGGCGTTGTACTTCCATCTTTCCACCTGATTTGTAAAACCTTGGCAAACAGCAATAAAGCATTGAAGGGCTGGGACTTCTTTGGTGCTGCTTCAGCTGGGCTGAAGGTGAAGAACTGCAAGAGGTTAGTTCTGCTGTTCGACAACAAATTTGCAAATGAAACACACAAACTTGTGTGTTTAAACACAGGGATCTGGAATGTCTCACTGTTACCTTACCTGATGTGCATAAATGGTGTCATACACCAGTGTCCACATGACTCCAGCAAAGTACAAGGGCAAACACACAGACCACTCACACGACCCTTTGATGGCAGACCAGCCAAGAAGGGCTCCCCAATTAAACGTAAGTCCTAAAAACATTAAGAGAATTAAAAAAAAGATAAAAAGAAGTTACCAGAATGCCAGGAGCATTCAAATATGATTTATTTGAGAGGGTATCACATCAGCAGCTTTTTGTATAATACCAACGTCTCCCTTTCTACCACTTATTTCCAGGCAGGTAATAAATATAAATAATTTGACATAAATCCTCTGGACATGCATGGTGAAATACACATACCACACATTTTCCCCTAATTTGAATTTGAATTCATTAGTGTAGGGAAACATTTGCACAGAACTATTCCAGAATACTCAAACAACAGGTCTGAAGGTAAAATGCTCAGATGTCAGTCTAACAAAAGATGTCAGCATAACTGGCTGGTAAAAGAAATTTTGGTAAAAGAAAACCCTGAAGACAGGTGGAATGTGAGAGTCAATATACACAGGTATGTTTTAGTAGCTCAACCTAAAATACAAGCACCATCAGTATCTGTTCAGGAGGTATTTTAACAGCTGAAGACTGGAATGCTTAAATCTGCATTTAAGAAGGGTTTTGAAATAAACCCAAAACTATAGCTCATTCTCAAATGACATATTTATTTCCTCCCTACTCTTCTTCCATCACTCCATCAACACAAGAAACTGATTTCTAAGCAAAAAAAAAAAAAAAAAAAAACAAACAAACAAAAAAAACCACCCCAAAGCCACACATCAGCTCTGATGCTTGTCATAAATTAAGAAGCTTGTGGCAAAACGGACCTTTGTCTGTAAGGTATTCCTACTTTGATGCAAAGTTATAAAAAGTCAGATTGCTAAAGCTCAAAAGCTAATTTGTAAAACACCCCAAAAACAACAGCTGGAATTAAAAAAAAATAGAAAAAATATTTCCATCTCACCCAAAACTAGCTGTGGCCAGTATGTTATTCTCTTCATCAGAGGGTAGGTGATCACAAGGGATAAAGAGGCTGCTCCCAGAATGATACTGTAAAAAGTACCAAAAGGATACTGTTTGCCAGGCTAAAGATCAGTAGATGTAGTGCAGCATTGCAAGAGCTGTACATGGTGTTGACTTAATTCTTTTTCTATCAATCACTATTCCATGACTAATAACCTCCTCCCCCTTTCCTCAGCACCTTTTCTACTCATAATCTCTGTGCTTAATTTGAGACCCAGAACCAGACTTCAAAAAACCAAAAGATAACTCATACATTACCTGTAGTAATTCAGACACAGAAGCACACAGAGTGCCAGGCTGAGCTGCCCCCCAAGGAAAACCAAGGACTGGAAAGTGGAGATATCTCCAGCTGCCAGGGGTCTGCTTGCCGTCCTTGCAACCTAAAAAATGGAAATAATATTACTACCAGGTACTTCTGTAACTGATAGACAATTTACAACATTTGTTTCCTGTTTTCTGAAGAGAAATTAAAGGGCCCTAATGCTGTTGTTTACTTTTGTTTCTCTCTACTGCCATTTTCAGAATCCAGTCCCATTGATGTGGAGTTAATAGCTGTGAAAAGACAATTAATTTAATTACAGCTGGGATACAATGGAGTTTAGAAACCCTGTCTGGAACAAGAAATCATACAAAGTAAACCAAAGAAAGAAACAAGGACCAGAAAAAAAGCTAAAATAAATGAATGGTGAGTTACTTGCCAAAGGTGACCAATGCCAAAAAAACCCCAAATGACTGAATTTCACCTCAACAGGAGGAAGAACTCTACGCTGAGGGTGGCAGAGCACTGGAACAGGCTGCCCAGGGAAGTCATGGAATCTCCACTCTGGAGACATTCCAAACCCTACCTGGACATGTACCTGTGTCACCTGCTTCAGGTGACCCTGCCTTGGCAGGGGTTGGACTGGATGATCTCCAAAGAACCCTTCCAACCCTAATAATTCCATGAAATTGTTCATGTTGATGAAAATCATGTCAAGTATTCAAAGAGCTTCAAAAGCCAACTATTTACAAAATATGATGTACATAAAAAGTATCTTGCCCGTGCTTGAATAATGTGAATTTAAATAAACCCTTTTAGCTTGTTCTTCCCCTAGCCATCAGGTTATTTTAACACCAAATACTGCTTTTGGAGTTTAAATATGCACTTAGCATTCCTGTGACCAATTCCACTGCACAGTGCAACCAAATGTGGGATGTTTCACTTAAAGAAAACATGTCCCAAATATCCAGTAGCACAAAATCTAAACTCCAACCCACCATCACCCACACCAGCCAACATCCTACTGTTGGCCTGGCCTCTCTGGCACTTGTGCTGAAGGCAGCCTTTTAAGGTACCCCAGAAAAAGCTGTGAAGGAAATTTTTAAAATTTTCCACTGGACCACATCACATAATGTGCAAATAAAGCCATTATATTGAAATTCCCTCTTAAATATCACACCCCCACATAAAATCTGTTTAGTATATGCAGTCGTTAACACCTTCCAAACCTTATAGCATCCAAAGCTGCCATAAACCCCATCCTGACTCCCTGCCTTTCCAACAAAATACAAGTGCCATAGTAAGAACTTCACATACTGGATTGGCTCATTATTCTGAGCCTTGCATGGCCGAAACCCAAACCCCAAAACCACAGGAGCAATACAGGAACAAGACATAGTTGGAGCAAACAGTGACACATCACCAGGATGTTCCCCCCCAAGCCTTCACCCGTGCACGTTTCAAAATCTGATACTGGGCACTGCCTTTACCTAATTTCCCTCTTCTGAACAAACGGGAGATGAGAAATGAAAAATACAACACAATAGAAGGGGATTATCTCAGGGCTGGGCACGATGCTCAGGGCTGGGCACAATACTCTGAACAGACAAAATAAACAATACAACAATACAAGGAAACACTGCTCCAAAAATTAAGAAGAAAAAAAAAGTTGATCTTGGATAAATTGTAACTAGCAAGTGTAGCAAAAAAGTGTTAGTTTCTTCTGTCCTGCAAAACAAGGTTGAGAAATAAACTTGTTCAAGTACTACAGCAGCATGTATTTCATCTTAGGCAGAGGTGAGTATTCTAGAAGACTTATTACAGTCCTGGACAGAGGAATCTTATATGGAGTAAAATACTTTCTACTATTTTTGGAGGAAATGAGGCAAATTAATTGTGTGCATCTTGGACAGAAGCATGGAGGAATTCCTGAACGTGGAGCCTGCTCTCAGCAAGGAATCATTGATGATGCTCATGTACTTCAGGCCTTTCAGGACCCTTGGTACTACGCTGAGAAAAAACAGCTTCTGTTAAGTGGACTCTCCCTCCCTGGAGACATTCCAAACCCACTTAGATGCATTCCTGTGTAACCTGCTCTAGGTGAGTCGGCCTCGGCAAGGAGGTTGAACAAGACCATCTCCAGAGATCCCTTCCAACCCCAAAAATTCTGTTGATTCTGTGATGATGGAGATGAGTGGGCATGTGCTTGGTTCACTGAATCACAGAAGGGCTTGGGTTGGAAGGGGACCTTAAAGATCACCTCGTTGCAACCCTCGTGCTGTGGGCGGGGACACTTTCCTCTACACCAGGTTACTCGCAGCCCCATCCAACTTGGCCTTGAACACTTCCAAGGGACGGGCCGCCTAAAACTTCTCCGGCCGACCTATTCCAACGCCTCACCATCCTCAGAGCGAAGAATTTCCTCCTGATATCCAATATAAACCTTCTCTTTCAGCCGGAAGCCATGCCCCCTTGCGCTGTAAGCGGCCTTGCCCCGCGGCTCTCTACCTGTCTGTCATAGTCGCGGTCCCACATGTCATTGATGGTGCAGCCGGCCCCCCGCATCAGCACGGCCCCCACGCCGAACAGCGACAGCATGCGCCAGTCCGGCAGGCAGCCGGGCGCGGCCGCCAGCCCGATGCTCCAGGTGCACGGCAGGTACAGCAGCCACGTCCCTGAGGGGAGACAAAACCCGCGGGAGGGCTCAGCGGGGAACGGGAAGCCACGGTGAGGGGCACGGGGCCCCGACCCTCCCGGCCGCGCTCACCGGCGGGCTGGTGCAGCCGCATCAGCCGCAGGTAGGGCTGCAGCGGGGCCGGCGCGGCGCGCACCAGCTCGGCCGCCGAGATGCTGCGCGGCCCCAGGGGCGCGGCGGGGCGGCGGAGGAGCGGCGGCGGGGAGGCGGCGAGGGGCGGGAGGGCGGCGCGGAGCCCCGGGGTGCTCCGGAGGCCGGGGCTGCCCCGGCACAGCCGCGCCAGCAGCGCCGCCGCCATCTTAACGCCGCCCCGCCGGCGGGACGGGGTCACGCGGGGCTGCGCACGCGCGGCGCCCTCAGGCGCTCCCCGCCGCGGCTGCGGAGGGCTGGGAAGGGGAGTGTGCGGTGTGGGGTGCTCGCCGGGAAATCCCCGCCCTCGAAACTTAACGTGATCGTTCTTAACATACGTGTCATCTCCAACACCTTTCCTCACTGTAGGTAATTAAAAAAAAAAAAAAGAAAAAAAATCAGATTTCCCGTGTGCCCTTTGTATCTCTTCTCCTCGCTAGCTCGGTTCTCCCACCACCTGCGTGAGGGACCGAAATGCTGAGAGTTAATGACTCCGACAATCAGCGAGTTAGGAAAGCAGCGGGCGCTTAGATGAGGCCGGGTTTGCACTCCCCGAGCCGCAGGGGAGGAGGAGCGGTCTTGGGGTGTGTGTTGGGAAACCTCAGACCTGCATAAGAACAGACGGGGTGGCCATAACAAACCCACCTTTGCTTCACAACACGGGATGTACCTGGGCATTCCCTCCGGAACCAGGCTGTCTATTACCCCATGGAACTTCATGTTTCAGGGGCTGCCCCCACCCCTGATGGATCAAGGCTGCGATCACCACACGTGAAAATTCAGTGCATCAATCAAGTCTTGTTACTGGGTCCACAGATGGTGTTACCTGCGCAGAAAAATTCACAGCACCGGAGGTTTCTGCCCAAAAAGGAAATAGAGATGTCCTCTTAACTTTATTCGAATAAAGGAAGAGACCATGGGGCATTCCCCTGGCATCTCTCAAGTTGTTGGAGGACACAGCTTACTTTTGATCCTATTTTCCCAGCCACACCACCCTCTTCCTTTCGCCATTGACTGAGGTACTTGAGAGGTACAGGCTGCCCGAATCAGCTAATTCGGATCATATCCCCTCTGATATGCACAACATCTCTTCCCCCCACCGCCTCTTTCTTTGTATCTCTTAATCCAGGAGTTTAACAGGGCCTTGTATGAGCAAGTCTGCATCATTTAGTAACATTCCTCAGAAACTTATGGTTACTCCTGTTGCTTCTTTCACCTATCAATATCTAACTTTTCCTGCAGGCAGACCCACAGTTTGTAAGGACACATTCTCCTAATTCTTTTCATATCTTTCCACTATCTTGTCCTTTCTTTTCCTTATATATTTTCTTAAATGATATCTTTATAGTTTTCTATTGTTGTGTTTCTATAGGTAATAACCAAAATGGCTGCATACCTCCTTTCCATCATTCTAAACTAAACCTGCTGTATATAAACTCCAGTCATTCAAGTGTCATTTCACTCTTATCCACCCTATTAACAAGAACCTCAGTTACCTCACCTTCAGGGTCGTAACACCAACTTACTAGTTATTGCACAAGAGCAGAGGACAGAGCCATAAAACCTTTGCTTTGTATGACATTTCAGTTTCAAAATGTCCCCAGATCTGCTGCAGAAAGATCCTTGGGAAGTTCATTGTCCCTGTAGAGTATAATTTTTTTTTTTGCATTACACACTTCCTTCAGGTTGAATAACTCACACACTGGTAGAAAACAATGGAAACCATTTGAAACTTCAATTTCCCAAGATGCTGACTAGCAGGAGGAAATGAAATATGAGCGTGATGGAGAAGCGACTTTAGTGTTTTGCCATTTATTGTTTTAATGAGCAGTACTCCACAGTGGTGAAACAATTTGCACAGAACCATAAAGGAAAGAGTTGCCCAACTCTGATGGAGAGTAACTAATAACCTAAGCTCCATTTCACGTTGATAAGGGGCTTTATTCAGATACAGACAAGTACCTGATATGTGTTTGAATGGTGAGTCCTGGCAATGAATCCCCACAGCCTCTTTGCCTGCTATGTCCATAAGAACACCGAAGCTCTGATTGTCACCAGGTGGATGCTCCTCTACAGACACTGCTTTGGGGTTTTGTTATGTGTAATGTGGCAAGGAAACCCTGGACTACCTGCAGAAAAATTTTAAGGAGCTTGTGGAAGTAGAGCATAAAAGTAAACTTTTACAAAGTAAACTTTTACTGTTGGTGCAACTGTATTTATATTCAAAATAAAGTGGCCTGGCCCTTCACTGAAAGATAATTTAGGAACAGCTCATTTCAGCTGTCTTCTTTAGCTCAAATCTGAGTTGATGGTCAAAATGTCCCTGACTCTAAGGAGATTATCAGTTTCCTTATTTTCATATATACAAATGATCCCCTGTACCAAAGTATAATGCAAATTACTTCAGCTTCCAGGAACTGACTTACAGCAAATCTAGTGTTAGTAATCTGACCTATGGAGTTAAAAGTTAACTGGAATGAACATGAGATATGATTCTCCCTGTTCTCAAATAAGTGTACAATACACACACATACCAAATCCCCCAAGGTTTACAACATTCACAGAGGAATAAAAACCCCAGAGGTAAGGGTGGGGCAGGCATTGGTCCTGTGAGAGTGATGTTCATCTCTGTTTCAGACCACAGCTTCCTTGGAGTGCTGGAATCCAGCGTCTTCCCCGTTCCCTGCACTTATGTCCCTGTTGCTCTGTTTGCACAGAGCTAACAGTAACTGTTAGGTTGCAGTGCAACCCTTTGTGAAGAGAAAGTTGGCTACTGAGCTGTAAACCAACCTCCCCACCCCACCACGAAGAACAGGGCTCAGAGAAGGAGACATGGTTGGCAGCAGCTGTCATTTGCATTCACAAACATCCCAGGGGCCCTCCTGATAGTTCCTGGGTGCCAGTCACCAGCATACCTATTGGGTCTGAGTCACACTGGGTTTCTGAGCTGGTGGGAAAACACCATTGAAACACACCAACCTGCGCAGGATTCCTTCCATTTTTGTGTACTTGGGTGCTCTTGTTGATAAAATCAACCAAAAGAAAAGTAGGTAGTGTCTCGGTATCAGCATCTCAAAAAGGAGTCTTAGAAAAATGAAGGTTGTCAAAAGTTGGTATAAATCAGTTTAATTAAAATCTTCAAATACAAAACTCACAAGCATTGGAATAAACGATTTTTTTAGAAAAGTTCTAAAAAGAATCTACCAGGTAAATAACTTTGATCTTTCAGTGGTAACTTACATTTTTATAATAATAATACATTATTAACTTTATGTTGACTGTATGTAGGACTTTCCATCTTACACTCTCTTTACTTCTCTTATGGAACTTGGACAATGTAAACAAACTCAACCTCCCTCATTTCTGAGCTATACTATCCCCTGATACATAGCCCTTCACAGAGTGCATCTGCTCTGTGGATGCAGACACTCCTTTGACACACTGAACTCAGGTATAACCTTTTTATTGTGCAGGTTTTCATCACAGCTACAGAAGTATCTCAGTTTTGAAAGCCCTCTGACTAAAAATGGTTCCCTGCCCTGCATTAAACCCCATGTAGCTGGTAGCATCTTTTTAAAGCTTAAAAAGGGAAGTACATTGGTGTGGGGTTGTTCTTCCCTGCTGTGCTCATAAAATACATAATAAGGCATTGAGAGTGGTGTGGGCTATATACCATCAAGAAAAGCAGATGCAAATAAATTCATGCAGGAGGCCATAGCTACCGCCTGAGGCTTTTTGTTGCCCTGAGGACCAGCAGCCTGTGTGCCACAGGGAGCTATTGCTGGCACAGCCAACTGCAACAGGGTGTGTGTGGGGAAGGGACAGCTGGGGAGAAAAAAAAACCAGCACTGGTGGATTTTGGATTTCTGTCCAAAATCACTGTTTTCCCAGTAGGAAAGATGTCAACCTGGCTGGGCTGCTCTCTCCCTAGGATGCTCCAAGGCCATTGATGTCCCTGTGGTGGCTGAGGGGTGAGTGGTTTCCTCAGCCCCTTTCCTATCCCATTTCCCCGAGGACAGAAGAGACCTGAGTGCATTAGGGAGTGTAAAGAGAGCTTTATCGGTGCATAGCTTCAGGGAAGTCCTTTCCAGCTGAGCTGCCTGCAGGGCACTGCAGGTTGAGGAGCCATGAGTGCCCACTGTGCAGCCCCCTGAGCACAGAGGGCTATTGCCAGGGCCTGGTGGGCTCCTCTCCTTTCCTTGCAGGGATGAAATGTGTGATGGCAGAGGTAGACCACCCTAGAGGAACAGCCTGCATTTCCTGCCTCAAAAAACTCACCTTTGAAAAGCACAGAGCCACAGCTCCATCTTGTGACTGAACACTCCTAGCTGGAGAAAAATGTGTGTTGTTTCCCCAAATCTGATGGAGGATCTGGTTTCTCTGCAAGGCCTTTGTCCCTGCAATCACCCTGATCTTGGTTTGCTTTGCATGTCCACACTTTCCACCCCAAGATACCCTCAGCAACCACAACCCCCTCTCAGGCTTCCCCACACAGTGCAAAGTCACAGCTGTGCAGCTCAAATAAAAACTGCTCCTCCTTTCTGAAGGCAAGCTTTGGAAGAAACTGCTTTAGGAGCTGTGCTTGCAGAAATGAGAGGGAGAGGGGAGATTGCAGTGCCTGGGCTGGCAGAGCCACAAGCAGTATGAGAAGCTCCCTGCATGGTGTGGAGAAGGGTTCCACGCTCAAGCACAGTGACAGGCTGTCAAAAGCAAATCCAGCCCCTGCCTGGTCTTGTTATACCTAGATGATTCTCCTGGGGTCTTTCATGTACCAGTTACCCAGTGGGACCTTATGTCTTCTCCAGCTCATAGTTGTACTAGTGCTGCAACATTTGCATGCCTTACCAGAATTAAATCCCATGGTAGAAATGTGAATTTCTAGGATTAGAATTCCCTGTGAGACAAATGCTTTACATTTATCCTGAGTGTGTGTTGACCACTTAAATGCAAGCAATAGCTTTGGCATTTTTGATAACATAAAAGCCATAGGAGAAGGCTGGAAGGCCAAGCAGGCTGCCAGGGCCAAGGGGCTTTTCCATAAGCTCTGGCAGTGTTTCATCATCCAGCATCCGTAGCACACGGCCGTTCAGCTCAATAGACCTGGTGAGAAGCAGAGAGACTGTTTGGGCAGCTGTGCTCTGTTTGCCATCAAGCACAAACTGCTCTGGACCTGAGTGTAAACATTAACTCTGCCCAAAGCCAAACTAAGTTTCCCTTGAATGTGTGTGTACACACATGCACACAGACATCTGCAGCACTCCCACTGCAAGGACTCCTCCTGAGTGGCAGCACAAGCACGTTAAAAAGTACCTTTATTTCTCTTCCAGTGAGGTCAACAGCTAAACAGGCTTTGAAAAGTACACATCTTAACTGCTTTTTCTCCTGAATGTATTAATATTCTATTATGCCCACAGAGCAGATCCTTTCCCTGTGAATGCATTAACAATGACAACAAAAAATCCCACCAACATACAAAGCCTGAACACGTTGCTGTAAATCAGAAACCGGCATTTGGGAAAGAAATATACCTGTGCTTGTGTGAAAAAAGACCAAAAACAAGACTTTTACAGCTGGTCCAGAACACTGAAGCTTGCTAGGACAAACTTCAAAATTAACATCAAGTAAATGTCCTTAGCAATAACCTAGCAAGCTTTCAGCAGCCTAAGTTTAGGAGACCTGATTTAACACAAGTCAGATTTTACTGAAAAAACCCCAGATGACTGAATGGTAGCCTCTTCTTTCCTCTTTCAAATTGAATAAGGTGAGGTTTTAAAGACCATCTAAGCCTACTCACAGCCTTTTGCACAGAAACTGGAGGAATTGAGGCTTACCTGGAAAGAATATTCTCCTTGCCATGAGGCAGTAAGAGGTACTGATCCACATGCTTGCTCAATAGGTGATCTGGTAGCTGCAAATGTTGGGTAACATTGTAGAGGTTTAAGGCAAACAGCGTCACATCCCCATCTCTGTATTTTGAGCTGCAAGGCAAGAGAAGGTGATGACGGGGATCAGAATAATGAGTGACCTTGCATTGTCCCAAATGCCATTTGTTGGCCTGGGGATGGCCATGGGCTCAGTTCCTGGAATATTTCACCCTTTCTGGAGGCTTACTTGAGGTTGTTGGTGCAGTGGAGGTAAACACGGAGCTTCCTCTTGTCAGCTCCTGCCAGGCCCACCTGCAGCACCTTGGTACCCACCAGCTTCTTGTAGAGCAGTGAGAGCCAGTAGTCCTGGGAGGCACAAAAACGCATGGAACTGTTTGTGTATGTGCAAGGTGATCCATACAGTGCTTCATTAGGGCACAAGCACATTTCAAAGGGTTTTCCCTCCACAGCTTTTAGTTTTACCAGGCTTTTCACCACGTCTACTTAAATTCACACAAACACCATAGCTGAAGGGGAAGCCCTCCCTGTGAGCAGCTGTGTTTACAAGATACCTTACAGTTGTTTTCCCCTTCATACTCAACTCTCAGAGCTCTGTCAGGGAGAGATTGTTTGCATTTTGGAAATGCCCTTCTGCAGGGTACAGAAAACCTCGGGTTTGAATGCAAGGGTGTGAGCTGCCCTTCCTGCAGGAAAGCTTGTACCTAAGGCACAGGTGCAACACCAGTAGGAAGCTCCTGAACTTCAACCCCTTTAATTAACATTGTACTTTAGAACAGGTATCAGAATTGATTTCTAAACCCAAGTCACAAGTGCATCTTCTGATACCCCACAATGATGCCTCAGAGCAGGGCAATGCCCAGTGCAGACTCATTTTTTCCAGGTCTTTCCAGGTTTTCAGAGAGCTTCTCCCAGCTCATCTGGTTGTCTTTAAGGTTTTCTTAGGAGGAAAGTTATTGTATTTCTCTTCTGACCCACCACAAGCCCAGGAAATTACTTTTGCTATCAGCCTTGGTGCTGAATCCCCCTGCAAGGAAGTGCAGCCTTCTGACACTGCTGTGCTTCCTCATTTCTGTGCTAGGTACAGCTGATGCACCTGCGTTTGGATTTCCCTGCCTCTGAAGCATCACTGGCTTGGTTAGCATCTGTACTGCCTGTAGGTGAGGAACAAGGCACACAGTTTCAGTTCAAATTAAATCTGTTTTAAATGAGTGAATGAAAAGCCCAAAGCCACAAGCCTGATGATGCAGCCTCTGGCATAGGAAGCAGCTGAGCAAGTAAGATAGAAAATCCCTGTATGCTGGCTTTTCTTTCACTCTGGCTCTATGATCACCCATAAAAACCATAATTTGGAAGCAGAAAAATAAGAGAAAAGCTAAAAAAAAGATGCTGTCCTGTCACCCCAAGCTAAGTGCTAGTAGTATAAAGAAATGTGCCACATGTGCAATAACAATATATCATTCATATAATGAAGTTTCATCACCACAAATGTTATTTCCTAATAAATCAAACTATTCTAAATGTATATTTCAATTCAATTATCCTTCAGCCACCACTGTAGGATGAATATGCTCACAACCTATAATCCTTGAGTCTTGATGTTGGCCTGGCTTTCACATGGAATATAATTGATTTTAATATCTCTTTTCACTTCTGTTAATAAACTACTCATCACTCAGCTGAGGAGTAGCCAAACCAAAACAGGCCATCCAGAAAAGCCTAGTGAGCTCCAGGAGCTCCTGTGTACAAACCAGAACATTGAGTCTCACAAATCAGTTTCTGCTGTGCTGAAAACTGACTGCACCCTTGCAGCTGGAATAAATATCTTGTGTGCATACATATATATGTAATAATACATTAACCTGTAGTGGAACAAGAGATAACTGTAGGTGCAAGGACACCTGTGGCCATCCAAGCAAAGAAAGTTGTTAAAAAAGCTGGCTTGTCCCTCCACACCCTTCACAGAGGTGCATTGAGGGGGCGTTATTTACATACCGGCAAAGGCTCAAAGTTGGCGTCCACCAGGTGGTAGGTCCCTGCCCCAAAGAAAACCTGTCTCATCACCACATCAATCCCCTGCCTGGCTGAAAGCCCGAGTTTGTCCAACCACCTGCCAAAAAATGAGGCAAATGTCACACAGATGAAAGGTCTGACCTCAACTGTACCCTGTTACCCCTCTCCAACCAGCCTGGGAAGCAGGAAAGCAAAAATTAGTATGTGATGCTGACTTCCTTAAAAGCACACAACTAATTTCAAGTCTTGCATTGATCTCATTATTTTCAGACCACTTCTTGAAGTCCAAGTTGGTGGGAGCAGTTGTTCCATTCCCGTTTGTAGGTGGTGGAAACAAGGAATGGAAGCAGATTCTCCTGAACTGGCCAAGGGTCTGAAGGCTGAGAGAAATCATCACACCAACAACAAGGTTGCCTGTCACTGTCAGACCTTACCTTGCTGGCCCACCAGGCCCTGATAAAAAGTCATCATGTCTTATAGGACAGAAAAAACTGCCTGCACTCCCCAGGATACTGAGGAAGCCACGTTCCTTCTGTGGGGCAGCCCCATTCAGCTGGCAAAATATGTAATTTCCTCACACCTGGGAACAGTACTCACATAAAGCCAGCAACGTAAGTGTTAGACAGTCTGGGAGCTCCTCCTCCATAGGCAGAGCTCGTCTCTCCCAGCCACACCTTCTTGTCCGGCACGGTCCGACCAACAATCTGGTCAGTGTGGCATTAGGGAAGAAGAGAAAGAGATGACAGTTCATTTTTTGGCTACTGAAATACAGAAAATTTTGTGCTTTAGCCAAAGGCTTGCTTAGGATGTTTACATTTAAGGGATAATGCCCTGAGATGGAAAGTCACAGAGATTTGGATCAAAAGGACTAGAAGTAGATTTACATCCCCCCCACCCTCCAAAAAAAAGCCAAAAACATTAAAAAAAACCAAAAAAAACCCAGAAAACAAAAACTTGCTGCCCATGTAAAACAGGGCAAACATCACTAAAATCCAGGTTCCATGATTCTTGTGCTGAGTAGTGCTACATTCAGTAAATTATAATATTCTCAGGATCTCAAAACACACACAAAAAAATGCATCAGGGGGATAGGATAACCATAAATTACATCCCTGAGTAATTACTATATCAATAAATAAAAATGTTGTAGGTATGTGATACACCTGACATCATGTTTCCTTCCTGGCAAACTGTTGGAGCTCATTTATTATTAGTATCATTAATTTTAATTTTTTAAATATACAATGTCAGCAGAACTCAAACTTTGAGTATCAAGTTTTTGAGCTAGTAAGAAATGGTGCTTTATTTTTGATTCTCTGCTAACTCCCTGGAAACTGAAAATAGGAATGATTGAATAAGACAAGGCACCTCCAGGACTTCATATATGGCTGTGGCAAAGGTATCCAGCACTTCAGGGCTCAGGAAATCCCTCCTTGTTGCACTCCGTCCATTCACATAGTAACTAAAAATGGGGGAAAAAAGACATAGCCAAAATTAGGGAAAAATACCACCAGTGGTATAAAACAGCACTGAAAGTATTCAGTTGATTGGTACATTTATCCACAGCATGGTTTTTCTGTCCAGTACTTTTTATTTTTTTGTTTTCCAAACATGTAGGTCTGTCACTTGTATTCCAGACAAAATTACCTTGTTGGAGGCAAGATATCACAGAAATTTCCACCAGCAGAAGTAATAGGTTTGTTTGTACCTACTCATTTAGAATAAAGAAAACATCTGCAGATCTTCTCTTGTTTGGGAGTCTGACACTCCTTTGTGATTACTTGCTTTACTCTATCAAGTTACATATCAAAAATATCAGATCACAGCATCTGTCCATCTGCTGGAATATTTTGGCCACTTGGAGGGAGCTGGAATGGAGGCATCCCTACAGCATGAATGTTGCTCTCCACCATGAGCAGAAGAGCTGTTAAGTCTGGTTTGTCCAAACAAATTGGGATCCCTCTGGTTTTTGCATTTCACCCTGCTATCTCTCAGTCCTACCAAAAATAGCTGAAGCCTTCCAGCCACAAGAGGAAGCTAAAACCTGATAATCCTAAATTAGTAAAGAACAGCCCAGGAAGGGGAAAGGACATGTTTCATGCCTTTCTAGCAGCTCAAGATACATAGATAATTGATGTATGTATACATATATATAAAAAATAAGTGTAGAAAAAAGAAATACTTTCTCACTGTTGTCTGACTGTTGCATTTCAATGTCCTGCTTTGGACTATGGAAAGAAAACTGCCTTCACATGTAAATGACTTCCAAATGTGGAGTTTGTGGTCCTGGGACAAGTTTACTTCACTGCCCCTGTGAGCACTTTAAACCTACAAATCAAAGTCACTGCACAGGAGCAAAGGGCCAGGTATCAGTGCTGTTTGCACTGCATGTGGGATCTGAGGGCGAGTCACCCACACAGAGCCTGAAATGACTCAGAACAAACTCAAGGGAGCAGGAGGAGCTGTTGGCACTTCTCCATATGGACAAGGGTCAACCAGACCTGTAGGATTTTTCCTTTATATTGGCTAGACATAGAGCAAACAAAATTATTGTCTTGCACATGTTTCATTCCCTGCTGCTGTGATCATGCGACAGCCTTCCACCACTGCTTTTGGGTCTCTGCATCTAGCAGACCCTTTGGGGGCTTCAGCACTTCTGTAACATGCTCCCTCAATTAATCTCTTATTCTGAATGGAGAAATTTGTGGAGAGGCCCCTGAGAAGTGGTCAATAGGGGCATTTCACCCCCCCTCTTTTCTGTTGAGATTGATAATTCTGTTTGAATTGACATTTTGTAAAGAAAACGAGGCAGTAATCAGAGTGACAGTGGTATATAAGTGGTACTTACTGGTGCCATGTGACAGAGTCAATCACCTTCCCTCCCGATTTCAGGAAGCTGCAGCCAGAGGGAATTGTGGAGAGCAGGGAGTTAGCAGTACCAGTGGTGGGTCATGGCCCTCCCACCAGTGCAATGCCACGCACAGCCCTCCCCTCTCCCCACAACTGGCAGTACTGATGGTGAATACTTGGGGGCCAGGCTTAGCATGGCTTTTAAGCAGGCTTTGGGCAGCCTGGCCGCCTCAGCAGGATGCTGGGAGGATTAATTGACCTTTGTGTAACACACATGTGTTTCTGGGGCCAAAAGCCCTTGTTAGCACAACCCTAGAGCCAGTACTTTATGGAAAAATATGTGGAGCACTGATGTACTGCCAACAGCTGAGTTTCACCTGGCCTTGAACTCAAGCATTTTAGTTGTCATCACTCAAGGGAAAAAAAAATTGTTCAACCACTGCCTTGAAGCCTCTTCATGCCTCCTGCATTTAGGGGCAGACAAGCCACAATTCTCCACACCTGCCCCACCCCAGGGAGTGCTGCTGGAACCTCACATCCCTACCTTCTCAGTAGTCTCTGTGTGTGCTTTCGTGGCTGCCCGACATCGGGGCCGTAGAGCTTGGCATGCTGGTAGAGGGCATAGTTATTCAGCAGCTGGCGTAGGTGAATAAAATCTTGTCCCAGCTGGAAGCCATCAATGTGGATGCCAGATTTCTTCCTGAAGCTGTTGGGCTCTGGAGAAGACACATGTACATCAACACTGCACTCTATTTTTGGGGCACAAAATAGGGCAGTTCCATCCACATGGGAAGCACCAATCCCCTAAGGTTTCACTTGATTTGGCATAGTGTGGGTGTGATATTTGAAGGTGAGCGTGATACCAAAAGCTCAGGGGATAGAGTGTGCTCCTCTCCAGCACTCTTTCCCTGCCATAGGTGACATCCTGCACCTTGTGGGGCATCGTTCACCTCACCTCAAAGCCCTGATAGAGGCAGCAAAATAATCTCAATTTGCTCATTCATTGCATCTTCTTGTAAAATCCCTCTGCAAATTAAGACCTTAATGTCTCTTGATAAAACACCACCTTGTCTTTATGTGCCATTATCCAAAACATTCAAAATTACTGGCCCATATCCTCTGGTACTTTTCTAGATGACAATTGACCTGGCCAACAAGCACTTACCATTCCCAAGTTCCCAGGAGATGTTGTACCTCTGGGAAGCACAGTAGTCCAGCAGTGCCTGGGCATTTGAGCTGTCCCACTGCAAGCCACCTTTCCGCAGCAAGGCATTGAGTCCAAAGATTAGGTGAAACCCTGAGCAGTTTGCAAAGCTGTAGAGAATATCCAGTGTATTTTCTGCACAGAGGAGAAAGGAGGAGTGTTTATCTCAAGGTTGGAGCATGCTGGTTGAGCTCTGGCCAAGCAACAATCTTTACTGCCTGTATTTATTTAGCCTGATGCCGCCAAACTCTCGCAGCCAGACAGAAGAGGTCAGGCTTCACTACCTAACATCTTGCAAGCTTTGAGAACCTTCCAACCCCTGCAGCTGAATACTATTAAACGTGAGGTGGCAAACAGTAGAAAAAGAGTTCTCTGAATATTTTTTATAAGTGAGTAAAATGTTTCTTTTTCATGGTTTCAGCTCCTAACAGCCTATGGCCCTTTCATGGTAGGGGCAGAGTATTGCACCCCCCTGTTTAAGTCTTACTTGTAATGGTGGTGTTTTTGTGCTTTTTCCTGTTCTGTTCAGCAAGAATCAGCTTCTCCTGGCTGGGCCATTGGTCCAGCAGCACCTTCTCAACAGCAGCAAATGCAGGCCTTGAGCCACAAGCCTCTGTAGGGCAGAAGAAGGTTGATAGGAATTAACCCCTCACCTCCACAGCCAGCAAACCCTTGTTCCAGTGAGCTGACAAAGCATAGGCTGCTCTGGTTGGAGAGCAGATGAGCTGGCCTGGCACACAGTGGTATGGCAGGGATCATGACCCACCCTGCTGGGGGCAGGAACAGGGCAAATACTTCCTGCACTGCCCATCTCGTGCAGGGGAAAGTGCTGATTTCCCCACTCGGCTCGCTGGCAGGAGCCATGAGACATTTTCCTTCAAAGCTCATGTTTTTTCTTAGCATGCAAACCAGGAACAACCCATAACCAGAGAGGAAGGCACGAGCCAGAGTCACAGTAAGTGGCTACTTAGCAAAGTGCTATGAGGGGAAAGGTAGCACTTGACTTCAAAACTGAGCATCCGCAGGTCATACAGTAATGTAGGATTGCACAATTGTGCTATGTGCCACGGGAATATAGAGGATTTTTTTATCTGAAACACCCCTTGAAGAGTTTATGCACTTTTTCTAAGTTCAAAGAGAAAATACCAAGCTCAAGAACTGACAGGGTTCCAGCAGGTTTGCACTTGCCCTGTCAAAGCAGCAGGAGGGCAAGGCTGCATCCCCAGCCCAGCTCTCTGGCTTTGATAGAGAGATTGAACACTATTCTCCTCAGATTATTTCTTCCATCTGTTCCTTGATCTTCATAATGAAGCCACACTTTCTGAGCTGACCTTGACCTCCTCGCAGGCAGTGGAGAGCTCCCAAGATTGCTGCAGGGAGCAGAGGGCTCCCTGGATGGTTACAAGTTCCCCTACATCCTTTCTCACTTTCCCACAGCTGGCACAGCTCTTCCCATGAACCATGCTGAAAGTCCATAGATCTCCTCTCCACGGATGATAGCAATACTGACCCTGTGGAGGGCCCCCAGTGCTGATGCTTTGCCCCTGCAGCATCCTCAGCCTGTGTCAAAGACCCTCAAAAACGCAGGATAGTTTCAAATTTAACACACTGATGCTGGCTTTACCTTGCTGTGCCTGAAGTTCCCAGAGGATTTTTTCTTCTGAAGTTGAATCCTTGTTGGGATCAAAGATAAGAAAATCTGTCTCAGTGCCACCAAACCTCAGGAAACCTGGTGACAGGGCTGTTGCCAGGGCACGCAGTTTGGAATTGCTGAGGAGAGAATGCCGAGAAACAGAAAAACACTATATTTATGCAGACAGTGTAGAGAGTAAACGTGGCAAACACTTTGAGGAACACGCTGCAGTGGGTGACCTGGGGCTACCTAGTAGCCTCAGGGAATTCCTGATGGCTTGCTGGGATCTGCATCCCAACTCTCTGCACTGTACCAGAGGGACACTGGTGGCCAGGTCAGCCAGGGGAGGGTCTAATGGGCAACAAGAGGAGAACATGCCTGAGGGAACATGGTCACAGGCAGGGAGCCAAATCCTGGGGGCAAAGTGGGGCAAAGTAATGCAAAACTTTAAAACAGTAATTTTCTTTTTCATCCTAAACATCTTTCTCCCCTAGATTTTTTTGGTTTTGTTTATGCAGCACCAACATAAATGTCCTGCGAGAAGTTAGGCACAAAACTGACTTTACATCATCAGCCTCAACTTCCACTGACTGCAGCCAAAGCAATTGCCTTTGTACCCGAGGGAGATTAAGCATCCCTGCTGGGACAGGTGTTAACTTTATCAAAGCAGGTGTACAGAAGAACATAATTCTGTGACTAGCTCACATCCCATGCAGGATGTGCAGCACCAACAGCCAGCCTTCTCTGGGGGAAACCACAAGGCTTTGTAAGGCGCCGGGCACGTTTGGCACTATCTGCTACGCGGTGACAAACTGAAGATTAGAGGCCGCCAAGTATTTCCTACACCTCGTGGTGGCAGGGCTGGGCTCAGGCTGAACCCCAAAAGTCTGCAGGTGGGGCTGGATGTTGCAGACCTGAGCACTTTCCAGTAAAGCTGGGGACACCTTTCTCACCAGCTCAGTGAGGAGGAAAATGTGCAAGTGATGGGAAAGCAGGACTGGAGGATCCACACGTTTTTTGAACACTTCTATGGGTGGTGATCCCACCATCTGCTTCCCTGTGCAACGTGTTCCAGTTCATGACTACCCTCTCGGTGAAGAAATTTTTCTTAATACCCAATCTAAAGCACCCCTGGTGCAACTTGAGGCCGTTTCCTCTCTACCAGTCACTTGTTAGCTGGAGGAGACTGACCCACACCTCACTACATCCTCCTTTCCGGTACTTGCAGAGAGCGATAAGGACACTCTGAAGCCTCCATTTCTCGAGAGCAAACAACCGCAATTCCCTCAGTTTCCTTCCCCCCCCCCCCCCCTTTTATTTTATTTTTTCTTTCTTTCTTTTTTTCTTTTCTGCTGGCAAAGCAGCTCCTCTGCCAGGCTTATCCCCGAGCTGACTTTTCCCTGCATCCACCCAGGCCAGCCTCCCTTCCCCGAGCACAAGCGGGCCGGCGCGGCTGGCACCTGCGGAAGGCACCGCCTCCTGCCCTGGCAGGACGCAATTAGTGACTCCCGAAGCAGACGGGATCCAGCAGCCTCTCCCCGACCCCAGTTCCAGGGCTGGGGTACTCCCTGTTCCCCCCAGCTTGCTCCGCAGCGCGTTTGCCGGGATGGCCCGCCCCCCCAGACCCTTCCTCTTTTTCCCAATGGGGCGAGAGGAGACTCACCTGAGCAAGGCGACATAGCGCGGGTCGCGGGCGAGGCTGGCGTCAAGGGTGAGGGAGAGGAAAGCCGGGTTCACTTCCCCTCGGGGGCTGCCCCGGAGCCCCAGCCGCAGCTCCGCCGCCCGCTGCCCCGCGGCCAGAGCCGGCAGCAGGAAAGGCAGGAGAGGCGGCAGCAGCCGCAGCAGCAGCATCATCCTCCGCTCCCGGCTCTCCGCGCCGCCGCCGGCACCACCCCCGCGGAGGGCGGGCCCGGGGCTGCCGCTCTCCGCTCCCCGCCGGGAAGAACCGCGCTGGCGTGAGCGGGACCTTCCTCACCCTCTGGAAGGGTTCCAACAGCGTCTTCGAGCCTCAAATCAGCGGAGTTGCTCAAACGCTTCAACCATTGCAAAATGAACCTGTGTTTCCAGCTGGTTCCTCTCCTGCTCGCACCTTCGCAGCCTCGCAGCCGCCTCCTCCAGCATCCCGCCCTAGCCGAGCGGCCCTGGGCATTTTCGTGAGCAAGCAGCGGACTGGATAATGGCTGCAGGCCGGACGCTGCCGCTCCAGGGCGGGGATGTCAGCCTGGCAACCCGTCTGCAGCCTCCACTGCAGGACTCGGAGTCGCAGCAGCACACAGCCCCGTCAGGCTGAAACCTGACTGCTGCAACAGTCTGTTCTGTTGGAACAATTATGTCCTAATTGAAGAGTCATCGAACTTAGAATTACTATTACAAAAAAGATTCAGGCAGGCTCAGGGTCTCCCCCCAAGTGGTCCCTGGAGAGTCCATCCAGTCTGTACTCCAACTCCTTCTTTGGCAGCAGCTGGCCTTGCTGAGGAGAGCTGTCAAGGAAGAGCCAGCAGTGGCCATGGAGCAGGTTTCATGCCTTAGTGTCATGGAATGGCTTGGGTTGTTCCAAACCCTACACCACAGGCAGAGATGCCTCCCACTAGACCAGGTTGCTCAAAACTTCATCCAGCCTGGTCTTGAACACTTCCATGAATGAGGTGTCCACAGCTTCTCTGGGCAACCTGTGCCAGTGCCTCACCACCCTGACACTAAAGAATTTCTCCCTAACATCGAGTTTAAACCAGCTTAAGGCCACTCCTCTCTTGTCCTACCATTCCATGCCCTTGAAAAAAAGTCCTTCTTTAGCTCTCTTGTCATCCCTTCAGGTCCTGGAAGGTGCTCCAAGGTCACCCTGTAGCCTTCTTTTCTCCAGACTGAACAACCCCAACTCTCTCACCCACTTTTCAAGGGAGAATTGTTCCAGCCCTCGGATCACCTTTGTGGCCTTCTAACAGGTCCATATTCTTGTTTTGAGGGGCCCAGGGCTGGATGCAGTACCACAGATGGAGTCTGGAGTAGAGGAGGACAGTCACCTCCCTTGACGAGCTCCCACTTTCCCTTTGACTCAGCCCAGAATACAGTTTGCTTCCTGGACTACAAGAATGTTTCTAAGTTTCTATACACACTACTGAAACATTTGCAAAATTTTTAAACAGCTACATTTAACACCACCTTTACATTTTCACCTGTACCAGTCCATTCTGAAGCATCTGTGTTTCTTAGGAAGTTTGTTTTGAAGACAGCTGTCTGCTGGAACAGGCTGTGAATCTGTTATTTTATCTGGCTGCAGTGCTTCCCACACAAGCATCCAAGTTGGGGCATTAATATGTGGCTCAAGTGCTTGTCTGCCTGGCCCCTCCTGTTCCTGCTTGCTCTGCATTTTTGTACTCTTAAGTAACTCTCCATTGGAACTAGAAGAACTCGACCAAATTAACTCTGTTTTTGATGACCACATCCATGGCCCTGCCAAAAAGGAAATATCAGTGACACTTGTGACTGTCTCAGTATCTTAGTCAGGGTAATGCTTCCCATTTTGGGGGTGCAGCACCAATTATATGCCTACGCCCCAGGAAGGGCTGGGGTGACTATCTGCCAGAGGAATAACTCATCTATCAGCAGATGACTGGAGCACCAAACAAACTACCCAGCCCCATGGGTAAACTAAGGATATAAGAATGTAGCTCAGTATGTGAAAAAATCATTGCTGCAAAACGAGCTAAGGTTTGTTGCTACAGGTGCAGGAAAGGTCAGGAGCTGTCAGGCAAGATGCAGCCTGTGCACAATTTTTTCTGTTGGAATTCCATACTTCTGCCTTCACTTCTTCCATGTTCTCCTTTGAGAAGAGGCACTTTGGGTCACCTGCCACTGTGCTGTATTTCTCACGGCAAAGGCACAGGGTGTTTATTTCAAATGCTCAAGGCTATGTTTTGGGATCAGTTGCTGTGTACAGATGTGTGTAGGCAAAGTCTGGCTCATCTTGTGTTTTTAGCAGCCTGGGAAACCTTGTAGCTGGAAAACAATGCCTTCCAGCAGTAGCTTAAGAGCTTGAGATACTAAATGAGAAGTGGCAGCTTTTGCCTGGGCATTTTTAACATGGTTTTATACATATTTTTAAATACAGCAGAGTAGGGGAGCTCAGTACAGATGCATTTGGACTTAGGGAAATTAGGGCAGAATTTGAGTGATACCCTGTGAGCTACAAGCGGAACACTTATGAACTAGGACTAGGCTTAAGCCCACCTGAGTGTTACTTGAAGCCAGCTCCAAACAAGCATTCCATCCTTCTTACTCACTTCACACAAAGCCTAGGCATGAATGCCTTGTGGCATTCAAATGCTTTGGTCTTGCAGCTCCTATCAGACAGTTCTGCTTCTCTCAGTAATGCCATTAGACACCCTGTGATCACTAGGTTTTTATAACTAGGAAGAACTAAAAATAAAACCTTCCAGGAATTTCAGCTGTCTAACAGCAGCAGCGCCATGCTACTGCTAACAGGGGCACGTCTGCTGCTCCTGGGCAAGCACCAAGAACTGATACATTTATACCTATATCTATATATATGTCAGTGCTTTTCCTTGTTTATATTAAGGGGGGTCAGAAGGGAAGAGCTGCCTGTGCAAAAGTAAACAATTCTTGCGACACAGATGTTTGGGCAGATGAACAGAGCTGACCTGTGTCAGAATATTGCTCTGTTTCTATATAAGAAGCCTCAGGAAGGCAAAACTAAGGCCAAGCTGATGCCAAGAAAGCATGGAAACCGTAAAACCAGAGATGCTTATCAGAGTGGTTTTGTGAGCTATCCTTCCTCCCTGCCCCAAGTCTGCAGTCAGACCTTGTCCTGACACAGCACACAGCCCTCAGTACTCCCTGCTGGCTTTATTTCTGAGCCCAGCTAGTTATGGGAATCTGAGATGGCACACGCTTTTTATTCAGAGATGGCAATGACACCTTGGGTCTAGATTTTAGCAGCTCCCTTTGATATGCACACAGAGATGAAATGAAGCTTTAAAAGGAAGAAAAAAGTGAGAGCTAGGCAAGACTAACTAATGTGGAAGTGGCTTTCCAAAGCACAGGAACATAATAGGTCACACTCACACAATGAAAATTAACAGCTAAACATTACCCTAAATCTGACTCTCTCACCAGTCCTTCCAGGGAGACAGCTTTCAGTAAGTTATGTACAGGGGTTCCTGAAATCATGGAATCATGACTCGGGGGGAAGGAAGGGAATCACACAAACACAAGAACTGGCCCACGTGGGCAAGTTGGAAAGTGAAGTGAATAGAAATAAAGACTAAAAAACATGCCCTGAGGTTTTAGATCAGAATATTTCTCTGCCCCTGAACAGGCTTGCATACACAATAGCTCTGATCCAATTTACTGTGGGTTATGAAGACATTGGCAGGAATATCTGTCAGAGCATATTTTTATGACCTACTTAGCTTTGAAGCCTCTACCATTATGATACATGGGAATAAGATAAATTCATCAATGTTGCTTCTTTCTCTTTAACACAGCCTTAGGATACCACCATCCCATTGAAGCAATTGAGAGCTGTTTGATTTCCAAACTATCCTGAATCCATCCTCAGCATAAGTTTTCCCACAGCATGTCCACCCACAACAGACATTTGCCAAACTAATGTATACCTATTCCAACACCTGCATGTTATATATGTATTTCTGTATTATCAGCCCAGTACTGTACTTGACACTGAAGCACTGAGGAACATCTGGCAGCACAAAAATACCATGAGCAGCATCTGCTGTATTCCCTTTTTTCTCCTCTCCCATCCCCACCCAGGGGAAAAGCAGAGGCAAGAAAGATTTATCTGAAAAGCACTTAATCACACTAATACATACTGCAGAAAGAAAAAGTGGTATGAAATACATGTACTGCCTTGCCTGATAAGCTTGATTTTGGGAAAATAAGACAAGCTACACATAGCAAAGTTTCAGTGCAAATTACTGCAGCTTCATTTCACTTCTGATGCTCACTAAGGTCACAGAGAAAGCCTTAGGGGAATTGCACTCATCCATCCAGGCAGAGCACAGCCTGTGTAAAGAGAACAGCAGAAACAACAAATGCCAACCTCTTTTTCTTTCCAGACCAGATTTATGCAGATTTAAAACCACTCTCTTGTTCCAAAACAGCTTTTCCTACCATTTTCACAGTAGCTCTGGCATTTGTAGGGTATTCTTGACTTTATTCCTAAATGTGTGTCTCATCAAAACCTGATCTTGCAGCAGTGCTGGGTCTTACAGTCATGTATCATGTGAAGGTACATTTAGCAAGTGGCAGGAACTGTATTTTCCTGCTGTTCCCCTCTGCTATATAAATACATAAAGTGTACACTTTAATTAGCATGCAAGTATAAATATAATGCTAAGAATTGTGCCAGAGGTTACTGGCTCATTAACTATCCTGCAATACATGTAGCAATTAATGGATTATTTCCATAACATCTGTTATTGCAGTAACTCAGTACACAGAGTGAGATATATTATAGTAACTTCCTGGGGTTCTTTCCCCCCCACCCAGCTCCACACAAAACTAGACCAAATTTTGGAAAAGCACCATCAAGTACCAATAAACCTTTAAGGTAGCTGTGTTTTCTTGTGTGGGTACTACATCACCTGCTTAGATACATATTCACAGTTATTCTGGAGTGAGCATCATCTGCCTTTTTAGTGTTACACAAATAAACCAATAGAGAATTTAATGTTATCTATGGCTTGGTCAAAAATATCTCTCAATTAAAAGAGCAAGGCATCAAGACACAGACTTACATATAGCCTCAAGTCATGGCAAATATTGCTTCTGCCCTTGACCAACTTCACGTTTTTTCATGACTCTAAATCCAATTGTGCCTTAGGCACTTAAATATCAGTAACAGGATACCCCTGGGGCACTCAGTGTACCAGTGGAAATGAATCACACTGCCTCTAAGAAGTGCTCGTTTTAAATTCCCGACCTGGTTTAATATTGAATGCAGTCAAATATTGCATTTATCCAAACCATGTAAGCGACAATGGAGTATCACAAGTATGGGTTTAGAGGCATGTTTATGCCAAATAAAGGCTTCTAAAGAATTTGTTCAATTGCTACCTATGATTTATTAGCATTTTCATCAATTTTTCAGCATTACCACTTTCTATCAATCATTCAACATCTAACATTCCCACTAAATATTTAAAACATTTAAAACATAAAAACCATTTCTGTTTATTTCTAGAGCCCAAACATAATTAACCTATCAAGCCACCAGTTTAACTAAGGTTTATCTTACTTTTCCTTTACTGAGAAGAGACCAAATTTCACACAGAAATGCCATATTTAGGTGTGCCACTACACTGGCTACCATACATGAGACCACCTGGAACACTGCATCCACATCTGGGATTCTCAGCACAAGAAGGCCACAAACCCAGTTGGAGCAGGTTCAGAGGAGGCCATGGAGATGCTCAGAGGGCTGGAGCATCTCTCCTATGAACACAGGCTGAGAGCTGGGTTGTTCAACAGAGAGAAGGCTCCAGGGGTTATAACAAATACAGGACACAGAGTTTTTAGAGGGGCAGATAGTGATAGGACAAGAGGGGATGGCTTTAAACTAAAAGAAAAGATATTTAGATTAAATATTAGGAAGAAATTCTTTACTGTGAGGGTGGTGAAGCACTGGCACTGGGTGCCCAAGGAAGCTGATGCCCCACGCTTGGTGTTCAAGGCCAAGCTTGGTGAGGCTTTGAACAGGCTGGTCTTGTGGAAGTGTCCCTGCCCACAGCAGAGGGTTTGGAATGACATTATCTTTAAGGTTCCTTCCAACCCAGGCCACTCTGTGATTCTGTAATTTAACACATCAAGCTGCCCCAGCTTTCAAGTCTGGCTTAATGTACAGGTCATTGCCTGTACACCAGCTTTGAAGCTTTCTGTGTCACAACTGAGGAAGGGTAAGGTAACCTCAAGACTACTTTCAGGAAGCCTAACTTTTTGCTGGATCAAGTTGGGTTCAGATGCCTTTAAAAATCCTGACTAGGGTGACTGACACATGCCCATGGACGCTCAGAACTTGACAGGGCTTCTCAGATGTCAGTTCTTTAGGATTTCATCTTAGTTTAGTCTTCACATTTAACCAAGAAATTTAAAAACCTTTAAAAAAAGTAAACCTTCTGTTTGGCAGACTGCTTCAGAGGCATTCTGAAAGAATTATGTCAGGGAATTGCCAGAGGCTGAATATGAATTTAATATCTGCATTTTTTAAAAAAGGCTTAAACTAGGCATCATTTACCATGTCTTGCAGAACTCTGGGACAACTTCTTTGTTATGAATTACAACTCCTTCTATTAGCTACATTTAGGGTACAGAGAATCCTGCAAGCAGGGATTTCAGGGTAGCTCACTCAGAGGCACGTGTCCTAAAGTGAATATCCAAAGATATTATATAAGTCAGCTGTAAGCATAAGCTCCCAGTAGAAGTACACACAAGGCAGTCAGTCCAATTCCCAAAGCATTCCTAGGGCTATGCCTAAAACCAGGAAATAATTAAGATGATTCTGTCCTATTGCCCAAGAAGCTCATAATCCAAACCTTCAAATGAAGTCAGCTTTCCAGGAAACATTCTGAATTCAGAACTCACTCAAAACTGTGGCATACAAAAGACATTAAATATTTATTAAATTACAGCAGCTTTAAACAGGAGAGTTAAAAATTTTAAAACACGCAAATTTTGGATTAATGGTTTTTCTTCATGACAATCAGTGGGTCCCTGGGATATCTGTTGGCACTTTTAAGAGTTCTTCAACTTCTTCCTGTAAAGCCTCAGCTTTTTCATTCAGCAGCATCTACAAAAAGAAGAAACAAAGAAAAAATTAGAAAACAAATACAAGCATTTTCTGCCTTAAAGGACCAGCATTTTTCTGCTGATTAGTGTACACCCATATAGAAAGAAGTCACACAAAAATTCATACAGCACACAGATGGTTTTCTGGATTCTGCCATCACATAATATGCTAAATTTACAGAACATGAACAGTTCTGTCTGGAACTGTTAAGGAACATTTTTAACCATAGACATTTATTTTCCATGTTGGAATGAACATTTTTAAGTTGTGCCTGCTGAGTTGACAACTTCTTCCTTTATTTGAAATTTCTTACTACAGCATTTTACATCAAACATACAGGACTCCTGGTATCAGCAGTTGTTTAATCCACTGCCCTGAACTGTTTGTTGCTGGCATGGAGAAGAACAGAACCCCATGCAAGCACTCTTCTAACTTCCCAGTTAGAGAAAACTCCATTAATTTAGTATCTGAGCATGAGAGTAGGGTAGATTGCTAGATATGTCATTGATGTAGATAAGGAATCTGCATATATCCCTTTCTTCTGGCTCCCACAGCAGTGAACTAAAAAAGCAGCAAGAAGCCTACAACAACATTATCTGAATATGACCTTTTAAGTGCACAACCCCCAAAGTTGGTACGTTTACCTCATGAGAATGTGCAAACCAAAACTTTCTAATTGACTGCCTTATTTTTACGCCAAACACCCATCCTTTTATTCTGGACATTCCCTTACTTCATCAAGAGCTTGCCCTTTTATCAGAATCAAACATGAAGCCAATACCATTGCAACAGCAAATGATTAATGGAGATAGAGAATACCATTCCTGGATAAAGGACTTCCTGTATTTTTTGTTTAGACACAACTCAGTGTTTATTACAGAACCTGCATATTCGAAATGGAAAAGACAGGAAAAAATAACAGGGCATGACAAAAGCAACCTAAATAAGTGAGGTTAACCCTGCACCTTGTTGGTTTCCATTTCTACAACCCTACAAATCCTATTCTTTTGTCACAACTAACACCAGAACTTCTAGGATAAGTCCTAAGATACTGGCAGAACTGAGCGTTTCAAGTATCAGACAAGCTGTCAAACATTTTTGCCCTTTGCTTCCCCTCTGAAAAACAGCACTTGGAACTATCCTGTACACAGCACATTGCTCTTAGTACAGATCAGCATTTGGGTCACAAACATCCACTAATGCCTTTACTAGCAAACAGAATCCTTTCCTTTTAATGTCATTCAAACATCCACTTTTGACATACTGGAGTTCTGAAGCAGGTTTTTATAGCTTTGTTACTATCTCACCTTTGCAGATGAAACGATTTGTTTGGCTTGACGTCGTGACAGGTGCTCAATCATCCTCACCAAAGTTTCTGGATTTGCATTAGCCAAGTGTGCTAAAGTTTTGTACCCTGCATTGTAAAGCTGTTTGGCTCGTGCCTGAAAGTACCAGATTGTGTTAGATTCTCAGAACAGGAAATAAGAATTACTGATAAGTGCCAATCTCTGCACTAACCTCAAACATTTCATTCTGCACATCAATCCAATTCTCTTTTTCTAACATGAATACACACTGAGAATCTTTATAGCCCAAAAGCACAGCTTTACCACTAAGATATACCACCCTAGCAACCTTACCCAGCTCTTAGGAAGCCATTTGCCTTTATTTTCTCTGAGCCTAGATGATACCAACAGTGCTGTCTTCTCTTGTTGCCATGTTTTCTGCATTCACTGTCACTGACAGGAATGACAGTCCCACATTCTCTGAAGGGGTCTGTCTCATTTAGCTTCTCCAATTAAAACCTCACTGCCACTAAATTCTATGGTTTTCTGACAAACTGATTCTACAATATGCTAGACAGGAAAGTTAAATCCTTTTGCAAAGAGCAGAACCTTGGATTGAAGTCCCAAAAGAGCTTTTATTTTAATAAGGGTCTTTGATTCAGAGACTGGTTAAATCTCTTATTTAAAATACATGCAGTACTGCAAGTGATTGCCAAAGCCAAAGTTCCCAACAGGACTTTGCATATTTCTGTAAGGATCTTCTAACTTAAATATGTAAATTCTTATCTTTCTTTACTCCCATGAACTGAAGAATCATTACCACAAAAGAAACCTGGACTCTATATACAGCTAAATTATTGTCCAAATACAGTATTTTCATAGTTGCTGTGGCAGCAGCCAGAAGAAAAATATTGGCTCCAGCTCCCATTTCCTCAACAGATCACTTTTCCCCCAGCCTCCAGACTGACATGGAATATCTGCATTATGCTGAATTCCCAGTAACAAATTAGCTTGGTCTTCCAGATACACTTGAAAGGCACAGTAACATTTAACACACAAGTTAACATTGAAAAGTTTCATGGAGCCAGACTTACTGACCTCTAGAACTCCTGCTACCTCCATCAGAGGGATGAGCTCTGTCTTAACGCAGTATGTCAGCTGCTTGGTAAGTTCTGTAAGCAAGGCTTTATAAACCCAGAATTCTTCCAATTCCTGCAGAGGCAAAGACTGCTAAAAATCAGCTCCAAAGTTGTGTATTTGGGGAATATGGCTGACCAAACTCTGCTATGACAAGAAGCATATATTTAGCTTTTACATGGGGGAAGCACTATTATTTCTAGTCTTCCTTTCAGAGAATTGCAGTGGTGTATTCAGGATTCTTCAGCTGAATATCCCAAAGCTGGGGTGATTCTGAAGGATAAGCAATACATTATTTCAATTATTTTACCAACAGCACTGGCAGTGATCAATGCCCTGTACAATTTGCATATTTTCACATTCTCAGTGCATAAAGCTTGCTTTTACCATCAGAAATGTCACTGTATGAGCATTCTTTGCTCAATAGAAAAAGTAACAGAACAGGAAAGGTGAAGAGACATTTTTGTACAGGAAAAGTGAGATACCACACCTGTATTCAGTTATAAAGTAAAAGAACAAAACTCCAGATTTTGCAAAACCAAACCACAAAGAATTTATTTACATTCTTTTAACACAGTACCTCACAGAAATGCAGAAGGCAGGATGCAAAGGAGGCAGCAGAACTGAGGAGATTTTGCACATATCCCCGGGACATGTTAAATTTCTCTGAAACACTCCATATATTGGTCTCTTTCAGTAGGGAATAAAGGACAAATGTCAGGTAGAGCCTGTTAACCACGGCATTGTCCACATTCTAGAAATAAGACAAACTAGAATTCAGAGTCACTATCACACTGCAGATGTTCTGTTAGTACCACAAGGCAAATATTTTAATCTATGCTCCCTTCACAGCTTTAAAACATTTCTGTATTACACACAAATACATTAAAACATTAAGAAAACCAACCAATGAGATTAAAGGAACTTTAATAATCAGAAGAGCAATAAACAACACAAGCAGAAAAATAAACTGGAATTTGTAAATAATCAAATGAAATTACTAAACTGTCATCTTAGGTATGAGAAATCTCCAACCTACCTTTCTGATGGCTTGACCAGAAGCCTTTTTTGTAATAAAGCTTTCAGGTACTCCCACAATATCTGCTACTTTTCGCTCTGCTGTGCTTAGCTGGTTGAACTAAAATCAAATTTTATAAAGAATTTTCAGATACTTAGCTCTCTTACTATTATAGAAAACACAAGTGTATTATTTACAGTGTAACAACGTTTTTCAGTATCTCTATAGAATCAGCAGAGTAGTACTACAGTCAGCAAAGGCAGTTCTGAAGCTTCTTTGTCTATTTGTTTGGATTATCTGTAACTGTCCATCTCTGAATGCCTCATTTTAACAGAATAAAATAGATTTTAGTGCTCCCACAGTAAAAAAAAAATTGCATATTTGCCATCAGATTGTTACGCCACTGCATGTCCTGTGTGTTCAAACCCCCTGCAAATTTAATACACAGGATTACTGAATGCCCCAATGCATGTTTGCAAGCAATTTCTCACCTGTCTAAAGTATATCATCCAATCTGGGCTACAGGTAAAAGTCATATCATAGGGAGTTGACAGATACAGGAGATGAAAACTGCTCTCAAGAACCAGCCCCTCCAAACCCTTCTTCAGTTCTCTGTACAGAAGATTGCAGTATGCCAAGTCTATTGAGCCTAGAATAAGCACAGAGGGTCAGAATAAGCACAGTTATAAACTGTGGCACACAGAGTTAAATGAAGTACATTTTAAAATAGAATCAGTATTGTCTCTACCTTCTACAAAAGCTTGTTATGCCATCTGAACTAGAAAGAAGTATTTGTAACCTTAATAACTGTTCTAACCTAACATGGACAGTGAAGCAAAGCTGAGGAGAGGCAGTCGCCTATTTCTGTGTGCATGTTCATTCCATGTGGGTTTGGAGTGCTTGTGAAATGCCTTGGCTTTACTGAAATCCTGCAATAATGTTGTAGATTGAAGGAACCCTTCAGACTCATCCTGTTTCAATTACATTCCATACCCCAAAATCTTTATGATACAACAGGAAAACAGAACCTCTTGATACATTTTTTTAAATTACAATTGGTCTACATGTCATATGCTCCCTTTCCCTCTTAAGCTTTCCAAGAAATCCTTACGTTTACAGCAACATGTTCATAACAATGAATTGTAAAACAAGGTCCCGAGCCACTTTGATTACAACCACTAAATTAAATCTTGAAGTGATTTTTTTTAAGGGTACAGTTCTGGTTTTGTTCCCAATGGGATCAATACCATCACACTTCACTCCCATTTTCAGCTCACTACATCATGCAGTAAAACACTTTCTCGACAACTTATTTTTCATTGCAGTTTATTAATAATAATAAAAAAAGTCTTACCTTTATATGTAGCTTTACCCAAGGGTGTGATTGTCAGTGCAGATTTGGAATTGTGCTCCTTCTCAGATATTCTTCCTTTTAGGAGTCCTTTTTCTATTAGATTTTCCAGCCCATCTTTAATTATCTCTGAGAGGCTCTTCTCTTTAGACAGCAGCTGCTGTTGAACACCCAGCAAGGTACAGCACATAAAATTGTCCACTTCCTCATGGGTAACTGCTATCTGCACCAGTTTGGGAAGTGATTAGCATATTTAAAGTTATAATTTCACACATTTAATAAAACATAGGAAAAAAATCACTGAATAAAGAAAGAGTTTGTGTTTCTATAGACATACATCCCAACAAACAGAATGATAGATACTCAGTGGTGGATCTGATGGATTGCTCTCCCTCTGTTGTATTATCCCAGCTACTGCATCATGTTAACTTGTTTCCACCGTTTCTATTTGTATTTTGAATCAAGTAGCAGAAACAGAAATATTAATATTCTGTTGCATAATAAGGTAGATATATTTTTTGCTTTTACACATAAGGTAATTGTTGTGTTACATGATTACTTATTAAGTGAGTTAAATGAAAAGATCTAATCAGATAAGGAAAAGAATTTGATTAAAGCTCTTCAGAACTTGCAAGCCCGAGTGTTTAAGCAGTCTGTCTTTTTCTACAGAATCAACAGGTGACATTTTCTTGGCATTTCCAAGCACTTAAGTTGCTCACAGAGAAGACTTAACTGATACCTTCAGTCCAACTAAAGATAACAACAGGCTCTGCATTCCCTTGGTCAACTCCAGCAGAAGATTGCTGTAGCAATTCTCCAAAGGACTGTGAACTAAATCCTGAACCTAAAACGGGTAAGGAATATATTAATACAGAAGAATATTCATGCATTAATTTTACACTTAAAAAAACCAGCCTGATTTGCATGATTCAGCTTACAAAGAAAGTAAGGGTAAAGATTTGAAGTTTACAGTTCCCATATGAAACCAAGCCACAAAAAGGGAGTTTAAAGGTAGTATTACATAAATCAAACACTTACAACTTTAGGAGATGAAAAAAATTAATTTAGGCAGCTTGGCTCCTCCTGTTCATTCTGCCATCCTAACCCCGCAATTTAAATTACCAGCTTTGTAAAAATTACCAAGTGTTTGTCTTTTTCTTGCACTATGAGAATACTTTCTCCAGCACTGTCAATACCAGCTCGACCAGCTCTGCCAATCATTTGTTTATACTGGTTCTTCTTCAGGAAGTCATTGCCAACATAAGGAGATCTGAGAATCACCCTGCAAAGAAGCCTTGAGTAAGTTAGGCTTTATATTCAAATTACTAAAGCAGTAATTAAAAGTTACAAATTCAAACTCATTCTTTGTATGTGCCCCTTACCTTGTAGCTAATAAAAATCCAATGCACCTCTTTGGACAGATGTGTAAATCAATTGTAAAGCATTAAACTATTTAAAGTGTATTAGATGTGCACACAGAAGTGGATGCTTAGCAAACATTCTTTGGTCACACAAAGTACAGCAGCCCTATCATCAGGACTTGTATCTTGAAAGATAACACATTTTTGTGTTAAAACATATTCCAATTGCAACTCCTTAGAAAAGGTCTATTTTACCATTTAAACACTGTTCTTAGGAGAGTATCTAAAGAAACCACTGTTCTCTTGGCTAACACTACTAAAAACACTAAAGCACTTTTCATTTTATTAAAACTTCCTTAGTCCATTTAGGTAAGTGCTCTTCAGTGATATACTCTGAGGTACTTCCTACTGATTCACATTTTCTACATAAATACTGCATAGTCTTGTGTCCCAAGTTGAACACAAAATCCCTTATACTTCCAATTTGCTGGTAAAAGCACAAACATACTCTAAACAGCACTGAGATTCCCAACTTCTTAAAGATTATTTTTTTACAAAGCAAAAAATCAATGCAAAAATTAAATGTTTTGGCTACTAACCTTCTAGCTGGCAGGTTGACTCCAGCAGCTAGAGTGGCTGTGCAAGCAAGCAGACACAGGACACCTGAAGAATAAGTTTCCTCTATGCTTTTTCTTTCATCATTTGTAAGGCCACTGTGGTGATAGGCAATACCAAAAGGAATTGTTTGCTTCAAAACAGGACAGACAGTCCCATTTCCAATACTCTTTAGGTTCTTGATGAGATCTTGCTTTTCTTTCTCCCTGTGAGCTCTAAATTCTCTTGGAGGAAGAAAAGCATTTCTTTAGAGTTTGACCAATTATTAATAAGAAAATAAAAACCAAGAGACATGCTAACTGTCTATTTCTGCTCATCATCCATTCCTCTAACATCTAAGTTGGAGAAATAGTTATTTCCAGTAACTTTGAAATAGCAACACACAAGAGGCTGATTTACTTGCAATAGAATCTTTCTTGTTTGGAAACACAGGAGCAGAAAGGATCAAATACTGGCTGCTTTAGATTTTACAACTCAGATTTCCAAAGTGGGTATGGAACAGAGATATTCAACTGGCTACCAAAGTACATGACCAAATACCAGGATATAGAGAAATATGTTTGCTTTCTAAGCTTCCAGAAACCAATGCCAAAGGGACACAAAATTAGATTAATTTATTATACTTTTCCTTCTTTTCTTCAGTATTTGTCCTCTGACAACCATCTTTTTAAATTGTTTTGGTGTAAAAGTAAGAAATTTTAAAAAACCCTTTTATTTAATAAACCTTTTGCAGCTTGCTATCACTTACACAGATAGCAACCTTATATGATTCCATGCTAAAAGCATTTACTTCTAATCACCAGGGAAAGACACTTGCAAATTAAATGACAATAAATCCTAAATTGTAAGCAATTATTTAACATATAATTAAAAATAATAAAAAGACAGAATTTTACTTCTTAAGGTACTTGCACACCAATGAAGCCACATTTTCACAACTCTTTTTAGTGGGACAAAAGATTAGGCAGGAATATTTAGGAATAACTTCAGTAACCAGTGCAATGATGTGGTCAGGATCTGCTTTCTCCAGATTACTAGAATACTGAAACAAACACAGATTGACAAATATTTAAACCTAGAAATTAAGTCATAACCTAAATATTCAGTACTTGTTCTCAACCATTGCTTGAATACTCCCAATGGATTTAACATGAGGCAATTCCAATAAATTGTAAGATAAGCTTTTCTCCCAATCCTCACTTGAAAGACACCTAACTTGAGGGATACATGGGTATACACGTCAGATTCTTTGCTTTTTCCCTTAATACTTCATTTTCTTTTAGCAACACTTGTGATACTGACAGTCTACCATTATCCACATTTTAATTTGTAAAGGTTGAAATTAATCCCTACAAGGCAGTAAGCTGGCAAAACCCCCAAAAGGTATCTTCTTTCAGTTTTGTCTGAGAGTGATCTCAGTTGAGAAAATCTACCCCCAAACATAAAATGTTGAGTATCTAGAATACTCAAACACATTACTCTTCACATGTCAAAATACTGAAGAAACCTCTACCTTGGGGAGTAAAAAAGAAGTGAAAATCAAGTTACGCATTCAGTATTTCAAGGGTTTTTTTTCCCTGTCAAAGCCTACTTCTTTCTCATGGTACTACAAATAAATGACCGTGTTTAAGTTATTTCTCTAGCAAAAGGTCTGTGAGCAGATCAGTGTAAAATAATGCATTCCACAATAGTTCAAAGAAACTACAAGCATTTTGTTTTTACCTTGAAATTAAGGAGACGTGAAAAAACAAAGCCATTCTCTGTATTGCTGTCAACTGCATAAATGGTGTCTCGTATCTTTATGTATTCCTTTAATTCTACCTAGCAAGACAGGAGCCACAAAGAGAAGCTTCAGTTAAATTACTCAGTTTTCTCTAAAGCTATTGCTGATGTACACCTGCACCTTTTCTCTGAGCATCATGTGTCATATACACACTCGCATATATGCACACGCTTTAGAATTTTTAAGAGAATTTAACTGTTTTAATTATTTGCCTTGATAAAGCACGGAATCATAATGAAGAATGACAAAATTGTATCCCATGAACTATTTATAAACCATGCTGTCCTGACAGCATACAAGAGCCAGCAGCACAGATTCTAGTTGCACCAAGTGGACTGCAGTGATTCATCACAGCTGTAACTTAGGAATTGCTAAAGTTAAAATGAAACAAATGCCTTAGCACAGCACTATAAAGGTTATTGCATTTGTGTAATAAAAAGTGCATAGTGCTATTTATTGTATTAGCAATTAAAGAGCAAGAGCAGGCCTTATATTCTACTGTGCAATTAAGCACAAAAGTTGTGATACAATGCCAAACAGATTTACTATGATTTTAAAGACAAATATCTTCTTTACTAGTTCCTAGTATCTTGGATACCGACCGGTCTAAAATTGTTAGTGTAGTAGTCTGCTTGCAGGAACTTCTGCAGGTCTCCAACATTATTTAATGTTGCACTCATGCCAATGATCTGTGTCTTTTCTGTAAAACAGAAGTTGAGATGAATTTATTGTCACATTACCAATTTTTAACACTTCTGTTCAGTATTTAAGTCATGATAGTCCTTCTTCATCCTCACTCTTTCAAAAATGCCGAAGTAGCAGGTTTGAAGGGAAAGGCTGCTACTAAAGAGATACTAACTAACTAAAAAATAAAACTAGAGTTACAAAATATTGAGACGTAAATGTAAAAAAGGATGCATTTAATTGGATGCCTAAAGGGCTCCTGCAAAGAAATGGAAGACATTTGACAATACTCAGGATTTCACAAAGAAGTATCAAAAGAGCTTCAAAACCATCCTGACGTCGTTAGAGTTAGGGTCAATTAAAACTTAAATGAGTAAATGCTGTTGATAATAGGGAGTCATGCCATGGTTTACAAAAGCAGCCAAAACAGCATAGAGCAAGAAAGTGAGAGTATGACTTTTCTCTGGGAGGCCACAACTACAAAACATTAATGACATTAACTGTAGCCATGACTTACTACTGGTGTAAAGAATTTTCGCCAGAGTAATTTCCAGTATTGCTCCACGACTTCCCTCCCCGAGCATATGCAGCTGTGCACAGAAGGGGAAAAGAAAAGGCAAGAGTGCTACTGAGTTGAGAGTATTTCTTAAAAAATGCTCCAAAATATATAGACCTAAAGAATTACTACAGAACTGTCTTTGTCAGACTTCCTCATGATATCCCTTGAGTAAATTTGGATTGTTAAGTTCAGATGTATAACCTCACTTAAAACGCATTTAAGAATCACAGGAAAACAGACTCATGAGCAAATGCAGACAACAAGATTTACTTTCCATTTAACTACACTACAACTGACACAAACAGTTAACTTCTGACAGTAAACAGTCAGCGTGGAGATTTTTGCATTCACCAGTCTGAGGCAACTTTAAACAAAATGTGGTTTAAGCAACACTTAGAATACAAACTCTTCCAGCAGACAGCTTCCAGAAAAAACAGAAGTTAGTGGTTCAGCTGCCCTCTGTTTAGAAGCTACAGTGCTAAAGTATGGTCAGTTAGCCTGAAGAATTCCATGAATTAAAATCCCTGTTAGACATTATACACATTAATCAACCCCACAATCCACCCTTGGGAGTCCAACTCAGCCCCACCACTGTAAGGGGCAATTCTCACAGCCAAATGTTACTTGGTATTTTTCTTTTTTGTCAATGTATCTCTGGGTCATTCATACCAGACACAAAGTTGCATGGTTTCACATTAAGAGTTAGGTACTAGGCTTCATAAAGTACATTCCAAAACATTAATTTTCTTTATGCTCTTTTGCAACCCATTACAGACTTCTAAATGACAAGTAGTTATGCAGGAATTCACCATCAACCACTACCACAGTAGACCTCTCAATATAAATCTATTATTCTAATATAGCAATAAATGCTTCATTTAAAGAAAAAAATAGCTTTCAGAATGACATAATCATGTGCCAATTCAGAACATTAAAAATAAAAGTAATTTCATCATGAACACCATAGGCAAAACCAAGCAGGCAATGAACTGCTCCCTCCTAAATAATTGCTCATTAGAACCCTAAAAGAACTTGAATCTGATAAATCTGAGTACATTTTGTAGCCTACCTCATCTACCACAACCAGGCCGAGGTCATCAATTCTGTCTGTTTCGATTAAGGAGTTCACCAGAGCGTGTCCTTTTTCTATAGTTGCAATATAAAGAGATTTTTTTACTCTCCTTTTGATTGGTGGAAATCTTCCTTTACTTCCTGCGTATTCTTCAACCAGGAAACCCAACTCTATCCCAAAACTCGATAAACCCCTAACCTATAAAAGAAAATCAATTAGAGAACAAATTTATGCTCATTTTGGATTTCAGAGTTGCCTCAACAACTCAGAGAACCAACCCACATCACAATCAAGTGCTTGAAATGGTGAAACATACTAGCTAAGAATATTTATTCTAGCTACAAAATTGGAGAGTGTACACATATTATCAAGCTGGGCTTCATCTGGTCTCAAAAACTAACTTTCCCTTTGTGCCAAAAAATGTTAGTTTTTATTTCAAGATCACTTCCTCAGCAAGCTGGGCAGAACAGCTCTTAGACTGCACAACTAAACAAAACATCAACAAAAAAAGAGCCACTATTTCAAAATTCAGCACACTTTACTTCATAACTCAATATCTTCACCTCATGATTTGTGTGTTCCATTGCAAAAATCACTGACCCTCAAAGCATTTAGGAGAGGTCACTCACTTCCCATGGTATATTCATAAAAACCTTGCTGAAAACCAGGTGAGTGAGCAAGTAAAAAAACCTAGCAGGAAAGATTTATATCAAACAAAGCAGTACCACTGTATCCAGACCTTTTCTTGGACAATAGCAACATATGGCAGGATCATCAGAACATCCTTCTGCCTGCACAGTAATTCTTGGAGAATTATGACTTCAGCTACAAGAGTTTTTCCACCACCAGTTGGCAATGAGTATATCAAGTTCTTCCTCTGCTGTAGGGATTCTAACATTAAACAATCATGCTGCCACTCTGCAAAATGAAAAAGGAATTATCAGCAGCCCCAGGGGCATGTTAGTTGACACCAAAATGCCTGTGTTTCATTCAGAACACTTTGAGCTCAGTGTTTGAGAGCTTTTCCACCAAAAAAGCACTTAAAGCCTTCAGTGATGGTGATTGCCAAAGAATTCCATAATCCAGATGGGTACCATCCACCCATTCCATCCATCTAAAACACCAAAATAGTCACTTCCTAAACAGGACGACCACTTTCCAGCACGGTTCATGTTAACTGTTACCTTAAATATTTTTACAGTATAATGGGTGAGACAGACACTACTCCACTAGCAGTTCTTTTTTTTCCAACAGACCATTAGTTACACTACCATAGAGTGTTTCAATCCCTCGAAGTTGTCTGAATAAATCTTTAACCTTGCTAGGTAATCCATAAAAAGGGCCTATATCAACAGAAGAGGATTCAATAGCTTTTCTAGCCACAAACATTTCTTCAGATAAAACAGCTTCTTTGAGCTGCTTGGTCTTGGAGACCTGCAGAGTCTGGGCTCTGGCATTTCCAGTCATAGCACTTTTCAGGTGATCTTTGAGACTCTCAGTTTTAAATAAAACACACTTGGAATGTGATGAAGAGTCAGTCGGTCTGTTCCTGTGCTCAGCACCAGCACAAAAAGACAATGGGTCCCTGACTTTGTCCAAGGAAGAATTCACAGGTTCATCCCTCCCTTTTAAGACTGGAGATGTTCTAGTAGCAGAAGAAAGTTCATCCCTTTTTTCAAAATACAGAAGTTGTGATGATGGTAAGTCATCTAAAATAGACTCAGTTAATTCTTGATTGCCAGCAGCTGAGTCACTGTCACACATCTGGCAAGCACCCTCTTTGTCACTTTTAAGGTCAACCACATTTGTCGAAGCAGAAAAGTTATCTTGCTCTTTCTGGTGAACTCCCGACTGGAGGTTCCCAAGTACGACCTCTCCAGCTGCTTTCACATCCATATTTTTGTCCTGCAGGTATTTGTGTTCAATATCATCCACTTGAGCTATCAATGAATCATTTTCATAAAAGCTGTCATAGTCCCCAAACATATCCTCATCGCTATCGTTACTGCCCTGCAAAAACGAAACAGGAGTCATTAACACCCTGAGGCAACACCACAGAAGGCAGCATAACTTCTGAGTACAAACATCAGAGCCAAGTCACCTAAACCTGCTCCAGCTTAACACAAAAGCATCTTGTCTGATGTCGTCCGTGAGGATAACCCAGCTTGGGTTCTGAAGGAACGCCTTGACCCACTTATAATGATTTCCTACAAGCAGCAGGATACGTGTGTACAGACAATAGAGATACATTTTTTCAACCCTAAAGCTAAACGGCATCATACCCTCTCATACCGAGTACGGCCCTTCCCGACACACGCCACCGTTCCAGACGGAGCTCCCCCGCCCCAGGATCCCGCCATCCCCTACCGGGGTCTCGGCCGGGGGTCCCTCGCCACCAGGACTCGGTCTCTTGCGAGCTACCGGCGAGCTGGCGGCGATGGGCTGCACCGGAGCCCGGCTCCGCTTGCGCTCCGAGCTGGAGCGGTTCCTCCTCCGCACGGCGAGCCTGGGCTCCGCCATATCCGGGGCTGCGCGGAGCTGTCACGGCCGGGGCGGGACACGGGGCGAGGCCGCCGGGCCGCTCCAGGGAGGCACGGCTGCCATAGCGGGAGCGGGGACTTCCTGCAACAACCCGCCGTTGGGTGCACGTGACCAGGCTGCGGCCAATCGCGTGCCCCGAGCCGGGAAGGTCGCCCTGCCATTGGCCAGCGGGAGGCCGGCGGCAGTGACGCAAGCGGAAGTGGCGGTGCGCGGTGTGGGTGTCATGGCGGCGCGGGCAGTGGTGGCGCGGAGGCTTTGGCAGCGCCTGGTTCCTGGTGCGTCCCTTCCTCGTCCTCGCTCGCCCTCTGCCCCGAGGGTGTTCGTGTGTCCGGGCTGTCTTACCGCGCCGCCGCTAACTCTGTCGTTCTCTCCCCTGCAGCGGCGCTGTGGGCGCGGCCGCGCCGCCTTCAGCATGAAGGGCCTCCTGAGGGGCAGCCTGAGCGCTCGGACCAGGTGAGGCTTCCCCGCCCCGCTGTGCCGCTGCACCCCCGCCGTAAGGCACCAGCGGTGGCTGGAAACGCTTTTTGCCCTGGTCGCTGTGTAGCTAGGGCTCCTCAGACTCCGAATCCATTGTGGGGAGCGCAGCGCAGGGGGAGGTCACCAGGCGCTGGAAGTTAAAGCCCCAGGGATCTGTATTACAATATATTACCTAGAGGCTGTTAAACCTGCTGTCTTAGTAACTCGGATGTGGAGCCAGCGTCAGCACAAGGACCTGAGGCCATAAACTAAAAACACAAGATCCACCTCAGCATGAGGAAGTTCTTTACACTGAAGCCTCCTCCCAGGGAGATGGTGGAGTCTCCCTCTCTGGATACATTCCAACCTCACCTAGACGTGTTCCTGTGTCACCTGCTCCTTGGCAGGGGATTGGATTGGATGATGTCCAGAGGTCCCTTCCAACCCTGACTGTCTGTGACTGTGAAAAGTGAAAATTGCCTTTCATATCTTGTAAGAATTTGGTGCTGGCTGTATTCTGAAGCTTGAGGAGGTGCTCAGTCCTTGGGAGGTATTTCTGAATCTCTGTCTTTAGAAAGTGTATGAACACACAGGAGCTTCCTCAGGCCATTTGCTCTGAAATTATTTTTTAAAATAAAATATCGTTCTGACTTATCAGACAGAACTACTTTCCTACCAGCTTTTGTAGATTTTGATTTCAAGTAGAAGGTGTAAGCACTATCTTACTGAATGATTTAATAGAGTTGCTAGTGTCATTGTTATTGACATATAAAAGGCTGTTAATTTATGAGAAGTCTGTTAGGTTGCAAGGTAGCAAGAAGTGAGTTAATAGTTATTGAAAAACTTCAGTGGTGCCCTAAATACCTCATCTGGTTTTAAGACAAATATTGATCAAAGGATTAAAAGTAATATGTTCTCTATTTTCTTGTGAAGCTTACAGATGTCAATAATTCTCATTTCAGCCCATACAAATGGACAACCCCTATAAAGACCCTCCAAAGAGATGTGTCTTATGTGGAATAAATGTGGACTATAAGAATGTTCAGGTGAGTTTGAAAATTGCTGCGCTTGGATGAAGGTAACTGCTTTACTGTTTTGAAATGGGTGGGGAGTCCAAAGTGATTAAAAAAATAATAATTAAAAATCAATTCATATGTGGGGAGCTTAAGAGTAAGAATGTGTGCAGGTTAAGGGCGAAATAATGTAGTCATGCTAAAATGGTTAATCTATGAATTATGTGTGACAATTTTGTTGTTTAACAAATAAGAGTCTTTGGTTACAATTCAGCTGCCACAAAGCATGGAAGTTATTCCATAGAAAATACTGTCTAGCACCAAGCTGTATTTTTCCCTTCAGGTAGAACTGAGTTTTGAAAAAACAGATGAAAAAATGAAAAGTAGAGTGCAAGTAGTAACATAAAGCTCCAAAAAAAGAGTTCTTAAACTGACTTTGATTTTTCTTCATTTTAAGTAGCTTCTTTCCCAGTTTGTTTCTCCATATACTGGTTCCATTTATGGCAGGCATATCACAGGTATGTAAAGTATTAAATGAAATAATATACAGGTTAATAATAATAATAATAATAATAATGTTTTTGTGAGTCTAAGTAACTGTGCATCAGCAGTCTTTCTTAAATTAACCACTCCCAACTCTATACATCTTGTAATAGTATTCACCTGACTTAGTAGACTGCATCAAGGAATTAAAATATTCCTTAATTGTATGCATTTTGTATTTAACAGTGAAAGCACACATGCATTTTTCTAGAAAGATTTAATCAAAGCTTGAGGAAATTGTCAGTAACGTGTCCTTCACCCTCTAATGATTTGCTTAGTGTTGAAAATAATTTCTCTCTTTAGGCTTGTGCAACAAGAAGCAGAAGGAAATTACAAAAGCCATTAAAAGAGCTCATGTATTTGGTAAGTATGATTTTGCTTGAGTTTTCTGACTCGAGGCTACTTTTCTACTAAGAATACCTCCATTTTTTTTTAACAGGATTTATGCCAGTTATGTTTAAGAACCCACAGTTTCTCACAGACCCCAAGTTATGTAATATCAAGCATCCAGAGTGATACATTGTACAGAAATAAAAAAATAAAACTGTATTTCTTGTTTATAAACTCGTTTGCTGGAAATGTGGTTTGCTAGCATAATGTGTAGTTGACTGAAGAGTGGATGTCAGTCATTCTTTTATTTTTTTTTTCACGAAGTCTCTAAAAGTTATTGTTTGAAGGAAGATTAAAGCAACAATAGAAACTGGCAGCTGTATGCACCCCTTCATCTGCTCACTGGTCTTGCTAAAGCTCAGGTGACTGTTATTCCCTTGCTGGGTTGTAAGGTGGGGAGAAGTAAACAAGCACTGGTTTCCTGAGGATAAATTCATGTATTTAAACTGTGGCAGTTCATGTAGACGGCTCATTCTGTTAGGTGTTCATTTGATGCTCCCTGCATCAGGAGGGATGCTTCTTCACCAGCAGCTTGAAGCTGTATCACTTAGAGGCAGTATGTGACATGCTTATCTGACTGACAGCATCCTGTAGCATAGTCTTTGAACCCTGAGAGACAGAAGACAAGATGGAACTCTGGAAGGCAAAGTGAGGGAATGTCATCTTGGACTTATCTTTATGCCAAACAGGATTCATGCACTGGGGCGGGGGGGAAAAAAGCCTGCAGAAATGCCCTGTTACATAGATCCCTGCAGTGCTGTACATGGATACATCACTGGAATACACCAGCAGCAGCTGTTGGTGTGAAGTCATCTGACATATCAGAAAGTAGGAGAGTGTGGGTATTCATTTGCATCTCTGTTTTTTTCAAAGACCTCCTCATCTGTTTCAGTGCTACTCAGTGTAAGCTTCCTTTCCTGGTCACTGTCCTCTTGGTCTTGAGGTGGTTCTTGGTGAAGCTGCAATGGTCTGGATTTCTTGAATGACTTTGAAACTGTTGTGGTCCCCCTGACTTTACGCTTGTTTAGATGCCTTGTTTCAGCTTCAGTGAAGTCTCTTTCCTCTACCATGAGAGTCAGTTTGTCCATGACATTAATATGATGGTCTATATTACAGCAGTTCTTGGATATCTGTTGGCCTTTGAAGGAAACAATGCACGTCTGAAGTCCAGAATTGGGGAAAAATGTTTGCAGTGCCTGACAAAGGAGAACATTCTCCTTTGGCTCTACTGGGTGGTTTTTGTCTTCTCCTGAGGAAAAAAAACAAAGTCAGAGTTACAGAACCCCTTGTACTATTTCTGTTTAGGCTGCCTCAGGTTCAGAAGTGTTTTCTCCTTCTGCCACTTGAGTCAACTTTGGAAGGGCAAGGCTTGCATCGCATTTGGTTAACTTACCTGAACAATTTTGTTCCTTTTTCCTCTTTATTTCTTCTTTTAATTGGCTCACCTCTGCTAAGAGTTTCTCTACAGATCGTTCACTGATTTCTACTGTAATACAAATTTTCTGCAAGAAGAAGGGTGTGTTGATCAGATAACAGTATTCATAGCAGCTGACTTTAAAATTGTTGCAGAATCCTAAAGGTACTCATGGTTAAGTTGGACACAAAGTAGAAAAAGCTTAAGTCATGATTTAGGTGTGGATTTGTCAGATAACTTCAACCTTGTACTGAACAAGGTGCAAGATTTGATCTATTTGATCCTATCTAGCCAAAGGAGATCTAACAAACTACGGATAGTACTCCTTGAGAATAATCCTCATGTGAGAATTTATTTGTGGACTCGAAGATTAAACAATCTACTTCCATCAAATGGGAACTTAAATCCTCAGCTATGAGAATTCAGTGTGCTAAACAGTAAATGGAACTTGCTGATCTTTCCCTTTGTCCATGTTTTGGACATGGCTTTGTTTTCTCATGCAGTGCAAGGCGATGTAGCCCTTGGGTGCCTTGGTTTTATAGAACTGCTGAAGGTGAGGCAGGTGTGCCTGGCTTACCTTCAGTTCCTCCTGCAGAGTGGCATACATCTCATTTATCTTATGAACCTCTTGTAGGGACCCATCTTCATGGAAGAATTCTGACCTGTGGACCAAGAGTAGAACTGCATAACTGCAAGTTAGTGATCCCAGTGCTTAGTTAGTAGGAGCTTTAGTGAGTAAAAAAGCATTTTGGGCTCCAATGCCAGGTGCCTGTGTTGAGACAGACAACTCCTAGCAAAATATGGGACTAATTAATTTCCAGGTATGCTGTAATGGTAAGGAACTGTAGAAAGCAGGTCAACAAGTGAACAAGGTATGGCTATAGCATTTGCAAAAGCACTTAACTACACCTATCTTCCTATAAAAGCATTTATGGTAGTGGGAAGCTACAGCTGTCAGTAGATATGACATGTATTGTACCTGTGTTGTCTCACGGCTCTCACAAAACCAGAGGATACACAGGATCCAGACACTGTTCTGTAACCTTGCTGTTCTGCCATGCCCAAGTTGGTAACCACCAAAGGGACTTTCTGGAAAAGACTTAAAATGCAGAAGGTATGAAAACATGATCTATTCACACCCAAAGGTCTCTCTTTGAAAGTTAAGTGTTCTTGACAATTCAGGATCTGAGGGAAGGGTTACGGTGTAGTTAATCCTTGCTAAATGTATTACATCACATACAGATGAGGCTAAAGGCAATCTCCAAGAGCAACCAGAAGATGAGCAATGCCCATAATTTCCCCCCTTTCTGACTATGACACACACTAATGCAAAACTTGCTTGCTCAACCTAGCCTGTGAGCAGGATGTCTCTGAAGATAAAGTTAACACAAATTTAAATATTTTGATGAATGCCATGTATGGTTGGAAGTCCTGTACACAAAACAGTTTGATCAGGAGTGGCTTTTGTGTGTAAATAAACTGACAGCGTCAGTTGGGTGATGCTGGCACTACAGATAAAAGGGGTGACCCCAGAATAAAATTCTACAGTAAGCCTTCAACTGGGGTCTGGCAACATAAGGAATAATCTTATTAAAAGCTTAAATTTCAAAGGTAAAATAAACAGTGTTATTGATTCAGTTGCAACAAAGTAGAGAAACTTTCAAGTTTTAGCACATGCTGTAGACTTTACCCTTCCTGAGGCCGATGTAGAGCATGTTCCAATCTGTAAGTAGAACAACTTTCTGTCATCACACTAGAGGTTAAAAGGAGGAATACGAGCCCCTGATTTGAGAGGTGTGACTGCAGATTTTTATGAAGAACTCTTTCCCGGAATGTCATGGTCTGGTCTGTGTTACGTCTGAATTTGTACCATCCTATTACACTCTGCAGGCAGAAGAAAATTCACAGTTACTGTTGAATCAGGATGTCCCTCCCTGTGTGTCACACTGAAGCAAGTTCCATGCAGTGCAAAGTTATGTCTGAATTGTTTGCTAGTAGGTGTACAGTCAAGCAGTTAGTTAGTTCAGCAGTTAGTTCAACTTGAAACCCTTAAAACTTCGAAGCCTAATTCCTATCTTCTTTCCTTCAGAACCATGTATCAAATTGGTCTGTTTCTAAGCCTGTGTTCAGGCTGAAACTGCAAGCTTTGTTCTGCTTTGTTGTTTGTTTATTTTCAGCTTTCAGTTTCCCCTTGTAAAACTTTGTTCTGTGGAAAAACTAAAGGTTTTTTGATCAAGTGGTCCTCAACCACTTGTGAACTGACCACAGCTAATCTTAAGGTGGAAATTGATACAATTTCTTTGGGATCCTTGAAGTGTTCACTTGAGGAATTAATAATTAAAACTCAAGTTGTGACACATATGTAGGCAAACCCTATTCAAAAACAATCTAAACTGTTTGGTTTTTTTTAAGGAGGAAAAGTATGTAGCTGCCTTGACCAGCAGCATGAGGGGCTATAAAGGGTTTAAAATGAGAAAAGAAAAAACCTTGATGCAAGAGGTATCCAGAACAGCCTCTGAAATTTGAGAGATCTCCTTAGTATGGTTGAGATTTGAAAATAAAATAAATACCTTCTTACAGCCTGACAGTATTTTCTTCAGGGCAAGTTCATTCAGTTCTCCTGCAGAATTATAAAAGCTAGAAGAAAATTAGGACAGTTAGAGGGGAAGAAATTGGACTGGAAAAATAACTCTAGCATGCTGGGAATAATCTCTCCTTTTTTTAAATTTTTAGTTAATACTATTAAGGGTGAAGAGTTAGAATACAGAATTTTTTTTTTCAGTGTGTTGACATTGTTCTGTAGTTTATATGGCATCATAGCTCACCAGAAGGTGCAGTATGCCTTATCTGTATTTCTATATGCAGAGACACACACAAAAAAAAAAAAAGAAAGAAGGAATAACATAAGGCATTTTGCATCTGTAATTCCGAGAGTTTGATATGACTGTTATAGTTAACTGGGTGATTTTCTCAGGCAATATAAGTTTAACTCTTGAAGAGTTCAAGTTGGGATTAATTTTAACTCTTCAGTATCTGTTTACTTAAGATTCTTACCTGAACAACTGGTAGCAAGGAATATGCTTCTGTATGTCTGGAAAAAGAAAGTAACATTACTCTGGGTTCATCAGCTCAAGATGTGTATTCTTCTACGTGTTATGATCAGCCTGAAACTGATAGAAGGACCAAGAAATATTTCTGTATAGTTTCTTAAAACTGAATGCATTAACATAAAAATAAATAAGGTGAACAAAGGAAATATTTTTTAAATACTCATCAATTTTGTCAAATGTAAAGGGAACCACTCACATGAACTGTATTTTTTGTACATTTTTCTACTTTGTCAACTGAAAAATCAAGCTGGGTACTTCATATTTTTCTCCTTTCTTCTGGGTGCAGGAGTAGCATGTGGTATGAAGGATTTCACTTGAATTACTCAGTGCACATCCACTCCAATCACATCAAGAGGGTAATGAAAAATACATCTGGCATCTGCTTAGTGAAATTATTAAAGAGCTTGTAGCCTTCACGCACAGAATTTTATAAGCTCCAAATGAGGTAATAGATACTAATACATTACAGTTCAGATCACTGATAGACAAAGCTTTTCCAGGGCAACTGTAGTCTAGGAGAGTTTGTGATATAGCCAAGACAAAGGTCTAATCCCTAAATTATGTTTAATGTAGCAAGATATTTGGCAAGCCATGCAAGGAACTAAGAACTATTATTTCTTTTAAATTACTGTGCAGTAAAATTAAATTACTTTTTACAGTTAAATTACTTTATGCAGTAAAATTGTAAGTTTTTTAGCAGTTAAAATGTTACAAAATAATCCTTCCATGTGTTTTTGGTTGTTTGGGGTTTTGGTTTTTTTTTTTTTTTTTTCCATCAGTGAAGCATGTGGGATCTTGGAGCTTTGATCTGGCTGTGGGGTTTTGACTACTGTCCCTTAAAACTGAAAGCTGTCATTTACTGCCGAAACCAAGCAGGCTATGAAAAATTCAGACACACTAACCGATTGTATAAACAACTTCAACATCATCCATTTGTGAGTCTGTAATGCTGTTCTTCGCTTCACCTTTCACATCTCCAAGGAGAAAACCTTCCTTTAGAGGGGAAGAGGAAAAAGAAAAATCACATTAACAGTAGCATGGAACAGACACTCCTGCTCTCCTCGACGCTGGTGCGGCCTCGCCCTCTGTCCTGTGCGCAGTTTTGAGTGCCACAACGTAAGAAAAATACAAAGCTATTGGACAGTATCCAAAGGATGGCTGCGAGGATGGAAGGTCTAGAGGAACAGCCGCAGCAGGAAGTGGTGGAGGTCGCTTAGTCTGTTCAGGCTGGAGGGGCGACTTTATTGCAAAATACAGGTGCCTCAAGCGGAGAAGTGGAGCGACAGACACTGATCTTTTTCCTCCGCCGACCGTGACAGGACCCGAGGGAGCGCCATGAAGCTGAGTTGGGGGAAGAGTTGAGGCTGGATATCAGAAAAAGCCTTTTCCCCCAGAAGGTGTTTGGGCAGTGGAACAGGCTCCCCAGGGAACTGGTCACAGCACCAAAGCCTGGCAGAGTTCAGGAAGCATTTGGACAGCACTCACAGGCACGTGGTGGGATTCTTGGGGTGTCCTTGGCGAAGCCAAGAGTTGGATCCTTGTGCGTCCCTTCCAACTCAGCACATTCTATCATGACTTTCTCTCTAGCACTGATATATATATATGTATAAATTTTTTTTGAGTGGGCTCTGCCTCATTTTTCAACAGTTAGGAAGGAAGCCCCAGCGAGGCAGTGCTGTGTCCTGGTGGGTGCTGGCGGAGCCCGGGCAGCCCACGGCCGTGCGGTGCTGCCCGCCGAGGCTGGGGCCGGGCGGCCCGGCCAGCGCCGCGCTCGGCCCGGGGCGGACACGGCGCTGCAGCCGCCGCTCGCCTCGCTCGAGCACCGTGGGGAACGCTCGCCTTTTTCCGCCGCTCGCACACAAAGCGGCTCCCGGGCGCGGCGGGGCGGGACAGCCACGAGCCCGGGCGCTCTCCCGGCAGGGCCGGGCAGGGGAGGCCCGGCAGCAGCGCGGCCGCGGCACGCCCCTCCCTCCTCTCCCCCCGGCCCGGCCCGACCCTCCCGAGGCACCCACCGTGTCCGAGTCGGTGCTGAGGTGCTGGAAGGCGAGGGCGCCGAACACGAAGCCCGAGAGCAGGGCCGAGGTGCTCTCGCCCTCCATGCCAGCAATGGCGGGCTGCGGGCGGGAGGCCTCAGCGGCCGCCGGCGGCAGCGCCGCCCCCCGGCCCGGCCCGGCCCGGCCCGCAGGGAGCGCGGCCCCGCGGCGGGACCCGGGATCGGATCTCTCCTCAGCTGCGGAGCTCGGGAACGCGTTCTCAAGAGAGCGTGTTCTCTGATGTTTGATCTTGGTCTGCTTTCAAGTCTAGTCAACAGGAAGGCAGATTTAGTCCACGGAACAGTCACGGAATCGATTAGGTTGGAAAAGATCTCTGAGATCATCAAGCCCAGGCCGTGACTGAACACCACGATGTCAACCAGGCCGTGGGCATTGAGTACCACGTCCAGGCTTTCCATAAGCATCTTCAGGGACAGTAACTCCACACCTCCTTGGGCATCCCAGTCTGTTGTCTAATCACCACTTCTGTGAATAAATTCTTCCTAATGTTCAACATAAACCTCCCGTGGTGCAGCTTAAGACTGTAAGATAGCAGCTAACAAACAAGCTCTGAGTGATGTCCATGTGTTAGAAAAACAAATTATTTGTTGGTAGAATTGTCTTTTTAAGGTTTAGAGCTGGATGTGCTTCAATGGTCTCACCTGGGAGAGACTAACAAAGGTTGGGAAGGATGCCTATTGATACTGGATACAAAAAAATGCAGAATTTAGTGGCAGTTCAAGGATTCGTCCTGAGGACGAATCAAGCTGTCCTGTCCTCAGCCATTGCTCCCAGTCCCCTGCCTACCAGCTCTGGGTGAAATGGCAGGATTGTGCTGATGCAAGCACCTCACTGAGCTGCAATAGGATCTTTAGCTTGATGCTTCCACCAAAACATCAGCATTTAAACTGAGCTGTCAGGCCCACATGGTTCCACTGTGAGTGTGGGTGGAACGAGATGTGCTCCCATCTCTGGAGCAGGAGATTGTGCCATGCCAGCCTACAGTATGAAAGGCATGGCACTAGCTGAGCTCCTGTCCATACCAAGGCTGTGCCTTTCAAAGCAGGATGAGTGGCTGTGAGTATGTCTGGAGGTGCACTGCGCTCTTTGAGAATGTGAGGAGAGTCTCCTGAGTTAGTAATGTAATAAAATGTGATGAGGATGTAATAAAATGATAATGCTAAATAATGATCTGACAGCAGTAACTTGTACCACTTCTTCCTCAGACAAAGACTGTTTGCAGAATGCATGTTTTGTATTTGTTCAGTTGTCACATCTTGCTTCTTTTTAAAACTTGTAGTAGCCTTACTTTTTCCCATTCTAGAAGGTGTTCCTGGTATATCAGTAAGAAGAAAGCCCTAGAAAAGAATTTCAGGAAGAGAGAGTTACAAGTGACATCATTCTTTGAAATGTGATCTGATCTAAAGACCACAGGAATTTTACTTCTTCAGGAGAGCAAATGTTTGATTTTGTCCCTCATCAGGACTATAGATAAGCACATTCTTAGCTTTAGACATTAATTTCCTGACTCTTGAAATAGGATGTATAGACCTGTGGTCTTTCAAGAGGTATTTCCATGCTTTTTAGGTCTCACACATGTTTTTTTTTAGGTTGCATATAAAATTAATATTTTCAGTGTAGTTTCTTTTGCCTTATTTTTTTTGCGAGATTTGGAAGGGGAATGGTTAGTTTTGGCATATTTGCATTTGAATAAAATTTTTTAGGTATTATTTAAAATATATGTGAATGATGCCAGCATTTAGAAGGGAAAACTGCTGTGATTCTTAACTATTGTTACAGTGGAGAGAGGAACCAGGTAAGACTTTCATTTCTCAACACACTCATAAATGATCTAGATCTCTGAATAAGGGGATGACAAGTCTCTGGATGGTACAGAATGATGGACAAGGTTGATGGGAAAGAGCCAGCATACAATTCTTCATCTAAAGGGATATATTACAACAAATGATTCCATTATCATGTTGCTGTGGTAGAGGAAACAAGCATGGTTTCTTGTTATGACAAGCTTCTATAGCTGTTTGGGGAGAAAACATTGAAAGTGGACATGAAATGCTGACCCAGTTCAGGAATTCTCCCAAAGGACCCTGTGCTGTCCTTGCAGTCACTAAGCCAGAGCTGGGAGAAAACGGTATGAATTTAATCAATGCAATAGGTGTTAGGTATTGACAAATAAATTTATTACATTGTGTTGATACACAAACCATATACAAGATTTATATGGACAATATAGGAGGAATGTATTGGCAGCCATGCAATGCCTGCACATCTCTGGGTATTTATACATTGCTGAGGCAAACAAATGTAATCAGAACATGTCATAGATTTCCCTGTTTTGAGATACAAAGACTCAAGCCTATTGTAAGCCACAGGATACAATAACTTTCTGTAATTGTTGAATTTATCTTGTGTGGAAACAGTAATGCTTTTGTGGTCAGAGCAAAATGTGTTACACTGGTACAATGAGTAATACAGTAGTTAAAGATACTTCTTCAATGTTTTCATAATTCCTCGGCTGATGGCCAAAGATAAAGTGTAGCTAGCACTCTCTTACTGTGGTCAGATACAAACACACTCCTGTTTGGTGGTGAAGATGAAATCTGTAGAGACCTAAAGAGCAGCAGACATAGGTCAGTTAGAGTGAGAATGCAGAGGAGCATATATTTGTGCATGAAGACAGTGTGTTTTCCATAAATAAATATTGCACCTGACACTGCTTACCATGCCATAGGTGACCTCTAAGGTTATTCTCGCCTTCTGGAGGATTTTCTACAAATAAAGCATGAACTTCAATCTTGATAACTATCAAAACAAACTACCACAGTTTATTTCATCCTTGAGTAGCAGTTAGGTAAGGAGTTTGGTAAATGTGGGGTTGAAACATTGAGAAGACATAAGCATAATTAAAAAAGGTTTTTTGTTGTTGTTATAGCTGGTTAAAGTTTAGTTAAAAAGAGATGCTCATAGTAGTTTTCATTCTCAGTATACTTATGAGAATTACTGGGGTGTAGAATGTTCTGATCAGTCCTGAAGAGTTTCTTATCCTGCAAAACATAATCCTGGTATTCCTGGATGTTAAGTGATGCTGGTAAATCAGCCTAGGTTTGCAGTCTGACTGTGTCATTGACTAACAAGGCTTTTCTAAATAGACCAGTCTGCTTTGCAGCATGGCAAAACTCATGAAGAAATACCACGGGAGCCCTACAACTGGAGTCAGAAGAATAATTTTAGCAGTAGTAACACCTTCCTGTGCCTAATGGCAATGTCAGGATGCACTTCTGTTCACTGGATGCAAGCAGCTTTTGACAATGTTGCTACTCCAAATAGGCAAAAAATTATACCCTGTATATTTCCTATAGAAAGGAACAAGTAATAGAAGGTTGACCTTGATTGACAGTCATGATCATTGTCATTTGCCTCAGGTAGAAACAGCTCTTTGTTAACCCTTAGGGAGTGTGTTACTTCAGCACCTGAAGCACCACCTGGCTGAAGCTCAGGAATCAGTGGTGCTTTGGAGCATTATCTGCTGGGGACATGAGATGTTTGAGTGGTCTGATAAGAAAGGTGGTACAAGAAAGGCAGGCTGCAAACTCTCCCCTGACATCCCCTTGGAGTCACTAGAATGGTTAATGTTGAAAAGGAAGGAAGCATACTTAGAAAGAGTGGTTGCCAAAATTTCTGTGACCGTGTGGTTCCTTCTTTTTGAAGACCGTGGCAAGTGTTATTTCCAGGCTGTGTTCCCCCCATGTATCAGAGGGAAGGTAAAACCATAGTGGCACTTCTTGAAAGCTGTCACCTCCACAGCAGTTTATCTGTTCACAGTGCATATGAACCTGCTTAAACCATTAAACTGCTGTATAACCATTGCTGTGCAGGAAAAGGCTGTTTATACCTGATTTGACCCTTCCGTGTGAGGCACTACAGATAGGCACAGGTCCGTGCTGTGTTTGCTTCTTCTTGCACTGAAAAAATAAATGGGTCGTAATTCCGGTTCCCTCCGACAATTGGCAGTTAGGCAACAGGCAATGTTTTGCAATATGAAATTAGTAGAATGACCTCAAGGGATCTAGAACCTAGAGTGGGCAGCTGATGCCCATTCCATCTCCTTGTCATTTCCCTAGGAGACCGGGAATTGTTTCAAGTGAATTTCTTATGCTTGTGGGTGTCAATTTGAGACTTGTTAAATTAAAGGGAGCTTTGCTCTTGGATTCCTCTTGTGTCACCCACATCACTTTCTTCTAAGTTGGATTCCATACTTCCAAATGGACAGAGAGTTTTGCACGTTTTCTGGTGGCTTTTCCTAATATATGGGGTACTTAATCATAAAAAAGTGCTTGTGGTTATTTGGTATAAATTCATCAGCTGTTATTTACTGGACCTTACAAATGAGTGCTACATTCTGTTGCTGCATGTTTGTTTGAATTATTTTCAGTATCTTCCCAATTCTGGATAGAGCCTCTCTCACAGCTTCAAAACAGACATGATTGCAGCAGGCTGGCTGTTGGTAAGAGGGACAAAAAGAGCAGAAAAATGACATGCAGAAGCTCTGTTTAGTCAGTGTAGTCAGTGGATGGCAGAACTAATTCTGAAAAAAATTATTTTGCTAAGGAAGTTTATGTAGCCACATTACAATCTGTAGTTATTCAGCTTAGTGTTGGATGCATATCTACTCACACTGGAATTTGACCAAAATTGCATTTCATGGCTTTTCTGAAGAAATAATAATAATAATAATAATAATAATAATAATAATGATGGGGTGCAAAAAGCTATGCCAAATTTCTGACCAAAAAATAGGAAGCTATATTATACCTGGAGGAATAAAGAATTTCCTTTCTTCTTCACATGATGAGCAAGTACATTACCTTCATTCAGGGCAGAGATAAAATTCAAACCCATATTCACTTCTATAGTAGTCTCAAGTGCTTTGGAGTTTAAACATACAGTGTTTAGACCAACATGTCTCAATTGTTTTTATGCTCATGGTCTCAAGAGCAGACAAATGCTTTAGAGGCTTTGGCAGCCTTTTTTTTTTGGCTGAAATTTAACAAAATTGAACTCTGTGGTCATGATTGGACAAATTCCAGTATTAAGGTTCATTCCTGAGTGGGTTTTGGGACAATTTTCCATTGAATTAGAATTTTTATTCCATACTGTAAATAGGTAGACGTGCAGAATCTCCTTGATTTTTGTGTCATGCCCAATTTGAGTGGTTAAGGTGTAGGCTTTTTGTTTGTGTATTTGATTGCTTCTTTTTCTCTCCAAACCATGTAACGTTGATGGTAACAGAATAGTGAGACCACTGAAATTATTTTCATTATTTTTGAGAGGTACAAAGTGGATAAAGCAAAGAATAAATGTAAGAGCCTTGGCCATATGGATCTTGTAGTACCTTTGGGCTGGATGGTTTGACCACCTCAACAGAGAGGCTACTTGAAACTCTTCAGTTCTTTCTTTGTATGGTTTCACAGGATGAAAAGCAATTCTCCCATATCCAGGAGAGGAAACTTCTTCCTCCCACCCAGGCTAGGGAAGTTTGTCTTTCCTTTTCTGCTTTTAAGAAATTGTCTTAGCGTGCCTAAACTTACTGCTGAGGCTTCCCACCAAGAAAGTCGGCGGATCTTCCTGTTCCTTGCAATGCTTCATTTTGCCCACCTTTCCTGCCTCAAATCAGGTCCCAGAAATTACCTCCACCCTCCCGCCCACAGGGTTTTTAGCACCCAGACTATGTGCATACCGATGCCCTGTGCCTAGGCTGATGGCAGCTATTCACAGGTGCTGCCAGGTGGATCAACGCCCTCTCCTCCAGATCTCCACCACAGGCCATGCTGTGGAATGTGTGTTAGCTGGGCAAGCCAATTGAGGAAGAGACCTGAAAGGAGAATAAGGAATGGTAGCTAAAGAGAAATGGGTGAGCAAAGCTGTTTTACAATGGAGCATCATTCCTAGAGGAAGCCTTTTGGCAGGGCAGGTGGGAAACAGTGTTTAATGGTGTACCTGGCAGCAGCAGGGTAGAGAGCCAGGGGCTTAAGGTTTCCACTGAGAGAAGGAGTGTTGGAAAGGCAGAAACACTTTAAAAAAACCAAACCAGTGAGGTTTTGGAGAGGATACAGAAGGCTCAGAAGGCAGCCTGCAGGGGGAGAGAAGATAAGGAAGCTAAGTAATGAAGAGGTACAAAAGAGAAGTTGTATTGGTGGTAAAGATTGCAATGTCATTTGAAAGAGCTGAGGGATGTCGTGTAGCAGCAAATCTGAAGGTACAGATTTGAAGGTACCGATTTGAAGGTACAGATTGACTCACTATGGCACAAGAAGTGTGCCATGGATTTACATGGGCTTGTGAGCATCAGGAGTCTGCCCACTGGTGCCTGGGTGCGTGGTGTAAGTTAGAGATGGTGCAGCCCCCTCTGACAGCTGTGCTGTTCTCACTGCCTGGGCAGTGTTGGGAGCACATTTTGCACAGGATCTTTGGGGCTGCTTCCATTTCTAAGGAATCCAGCTGCTCCACAACACAAACCAAGCAATAGTACTTGGGGATGGGAATATATTAATAGGCTTCAGACAAACACAACAATGTAAGTATTGGCAAAGGGAAGATCTTTTGTGGATTGGCATGTCACTGTCTTGGAAGTTATGCCCTAAACGCTCATTCCACTAAGGCTGGTTAATTTGTTCTGTGGGAAGGTTGTAAATGAGCGGCTGGTGAGCTCCTCTGATGTTCTAGAGTTATTCACTTCGTATCATCTGTGATGCACACAAAAAGGCATGAGAAGAGTGGCTGTAAGGGTCTGAGCTGGGTATTTTCTAAAAATACTGAATTAAATTATAGAAATTTGATAGGCTAGAAGGAGAAACAGGATTATCTATTGCATTTCAGTTCTGTAGTTGAATAGGTGCAAAGATAGATGGCTTGTTACTTCACCACAGTGTATTTTGTAACCCTGTAATACAGGCTTTTTGGCTAATTTCTGATAGAGTGAAGGGAGCAGGTTTATTGTCAATCCTTGCTTGCTGAAACTTGCATCTTCATTTCATATGTGTTATTAAAAAATGAAACACAATAGAAAAAGCCTGACTTGCACCTCAAGCTTCCATTTTGTTCATTTGTTCGAATACCAAAACAAGGCAGTTAATTCACCACGAAACAGAAAATCTTACTGAATAAATCACAGATTTGTGCAGATGTCAGTTGGAGAAATGCTTCATGTGTATTAATAAGATTTAGAATAGAAGATTTTAGGCAGTCTGAAAAACACACCCACCTAGTTCTGTATTGTAATTTATTGGCAGGACACCTTGTGAAAACCAGTTGTCATACTGACAAGGCTCCTTATTGGCAGCATCTAATTATCTAACATATAATATTACTTATCATGTTTTTTTTCTTTCTTCTCCCCTGGTAAGCAAATACTTATCGATTACAAGGAAGTGGGTGGAGTTAGGGCGGGACAAAGGGTAGAAATTACCTTATCATTGAGAGTATCAGTAGTGTCAGTCTTCAGTGAGCAACAGCCTTCTCCTAGACACAGCTTTGGCTCTTACAATGTGTAATTTTTATTACTCTCTCTCTTGAAGTTTGCTAGATTTTCCACTACAGATGAGCACATATTCTCAGAAAGGCAGCTGGATGGAATTTTGGAGGAGCAAACATGGAAGAAAATAGAGAAGGCCATGGCCTTGCAGAAGGCAAGATTTTGTCTATCTGGATAATTTTGTTTGTGGCATTAGTTTTGTTGCCTTCGATATTTCGAGTGTCACTGGGGATTTCTCATTTCTATGTGAAAATTTTAATTAAAATGTTAGAGGTAAGTTGAGAAGTGGGTTCAAAAGGTATGTGTTTGCTATAGGACATGTTTAATACAAAAAATAAAAATCTGTACATTTGATAGAAATGCCATAATGTCAACAGAAAAAATATCCATTAACTTGTATGTGTTTTTTTGCAGCTTTATTTAATATGATAATCTTTTGGGGGGTATCTTTAATGATACCTAGTTATGTGCTGATTTATAATCTGCTACTGGTTTGAGGTTTTTTGGGGTTAAGGTAGAGATTCCATAATATTTTCTTCTAATTTCATGCTTGTTAGAATGCTTCATGCAAGTAGAATACCCATGACAAGTCAAGTATAAAGAAAAGGATAAATTAGTTTGTGGGAGTTGGTAAGTAAAACCATGCATTTTAGATTTATAAAAGTTTCAGTGGTTTTATTTGGATTGTTTTAATTGCTTGGAATTAATATTCCAGGTAAGAACACTGATTCTGTGTGTTTGCTTCACCCAGTTATAAATCTGGGGGATCCAGCAGTTACAAGTTCTTCTGTACAAGACTTTAAGGAATCTGTGTGCAACCTTCTAAAGGTGTAATTTTTCTAGAGATAAACAGATCATGGTTAAAATCCTGATCCTGCTTCTATCAGTAAAGGGTTTCTGGGGCTTTTTATGAGCCAGAATCCCATTTAGAGTTTTTTAAATTTGACTTTTGATATTCATTATTAGCCAGAAGTAGGTGCTGTGAATTCATCATATTGAACAGTGAAGCATTTCCATTTTCCAGTAGATTAACTTTGTGCTTCTGGCATAAGCCTGCTTTCTGTGAATATACTTTCTATTTGTGGCAGAAAACACGTTACTGTTATTGTTGTTATTATTATTAAGCCATTGGAGTAATCTGCTTTGCAGTGGAACATACCTGTAACAGTGTGATACAGTTAATATCATGACCACCTTACCTTGCCAATTCTGTCTTTTATTCTTCTTTTGTTTGTTGTTGCTGGGAGAGTTTGCTTGTTTGTGGGTTTGGGGAGTTTACTTGTTTTTTTAATTTGTTTTAATACTGATTAAGAGCTTTTGAGCAGTATCTGTCTTCAGCTGTATGAACATCATTTAGCACAGTGCTCATGACTGCAAAATTTAGGGGTTACTTATTTTTTCAGATACTGATGTCAGTGGGCAATGACTGCCTGTGGTGGCTGAATGTAGTACTGGCCTTTATATCTATTTTTTAATCAGCCAGTGGTATGCTAATTAAATTCTTATTTGTACCCTAATTAAGAGCTACTGTCATATCAAACCTGTCTTTTGACAGCTTTGCTGCTGCAGTTGGTGGGCATCAAAATAATTTCTGGGGTATCTTTTCCCTGTGCATTTCCCAACTTCAAGAGACATTTGACCTGCTCAGTGTGTGTTTTATGTAGGAAGACACTTCCCTTTCGTAAAGCACATGAAGTATTTTTCTCTCCACAGTTTTTGTAACAAGCTATGAGCATGATAATTCTATGCTTACAATGTGGAGGATCAATGAATCAAAAAATAAACAAGTTAATTTTTATGTGGTCGGCTATAGCCTTTTGTGTCTAGTTCCCTGTTGCCACAGCAGCTAATAACAGGCATAGCACAACCTCATGCACTGCTGTTTAGGCTGGCTTATTTTGTTCTTTTGTTCAAAGTTGTTCCCTACTTGTCCTGTGGGCAAAAAAAGGAGTTTCCTCTGTTTCCATCTTACAATTAACTCTAATGTTTTTCTTTGAATTATTGTTAAATGCTTCTCATTGTACCACAGGAGTAGCTAAGAGCTATCTTGGTGGGAGATGGGAGGGAGGAGGGATGGAAGGGATGTTAGATCCCCCTTTGCTTGTAATGTGACCCACTAGATTGTTTGGAAGAAAGGGTAGGACTGGAAATGCTGGGTTAAATCTTGTGCACAGAATTGCTGGGCATTCTTGGAGATCTGGGGTTTTTTCACCAGAATACAGCCAAAATTGTAGCTTGGGATAAATCAGCTTTAAAGCAGGCTTGTTTGAGACATGAACAAGCTAACACTGAAAGCCTAGAGAGGTGCTGACTGGTTTCTAGCTGTGGTGCTGTGTTCCTGTAATGTTGCTAGTGGGATAATGCACAGAGAGCATCTGTGGTTCGTGTTGTCCTCTGGAATGGTGAAACAGGATGCCTTCCCAGAGAGCTGAACTGGAAATGCTGAAGATGCTTAGTCACATATTAGCACACTACTGACTATATTGCAGGAATATCACTGCTCTAGGAAGTGCCAAACAACTGGGTGATGCTTCAGCAAAAATCCAACTTTGAGCACTATGGCAGGTCTCTCCATTGTGTTGCACTTGACTTAGTCTGTTATGTAGACCAGCAAAATTAATAAAAAACTTTTCAAGCGAGGAGTTTCTTTATATCTGTTTCTTACAGCTGTTTTATTTTCCTCCATGTTTGGCAACTTGAGAAAAATAGAAGAGTGGAGACAAAGTCAAAAAATATTTTTTAAAGTTTTGTTTTCAAAGAAAATGCATCTTTAGACCTTACTTATTTTGTTGTGAGCAAAGAAGGTGTTTTAGCATAAAACTCAAGTGTTCAGCTCTATCACTAAGCAACGAGTAATGGTGGCATATGATGAAATAAGTCACTTTGATTTCTTGACTTCACTGAAGTGTTTTAGCACTGTGAATGGTGATTGGAATAAATGGGAAAGATGTAATAATGTATGGAAATAATTTTTACCCTCTGCTGCTTTTCTGTCAAGGAATCTAGATACTTGTTATTTCAGAAAGAAAATAAATAATTTTATAAAAGCAAGATTCAAGGTTTTGAAAGTTGGGGTGACTGTTTTTGTTTGCAGGTGCTTTTTGTGGTTGGTTTTTGGAGGTTTTTTTTGGAGGACATATGGATGATATCCTAGCAAAATACTTCCAATACAGTAATTTCTCAATTGCATATCTGTTAGCCCATTATTACTATTACACTATATTTCTGGAAATTATAAAGGTGTATGTGGTTTGGGTTTTGTTAGGGTTATTCTTTCACATATGCTTGTAAACTTTTATTTGTAAATAATGTCTTTTCTCTGAGCTTTGTCTGTCCTGGGGTTTGTTGGAGACTAGAATAGTAGCAAAGCTGTGCCAGGGATGTTGCTCCAGTGATTGTAAAAGAAGATGCATTTGCTAGGATGAAATCTATGCCTTGCTCTCAGAGTCATGTGAAGAGTCAAAGAAACACATTGAACAGCCGCAGCTCTATTTGCCAAGAAAAATTCTGGAGTTTTACAAGATCTGAACTTCTGTATGAAATTGGAGCATTGTTGCTTCTTGAGAAAAATAAATCAGCCAGCTAAAAACTGTGAGTAGTTTTTGCATTGAGAGCTCACTTGCACACAGAGGTTACTCATATGCTGTAAACTCCTACTGGAGTATGGCAGATGTTGCAGACACTGCAGCTGGTGAAAAATTGTACTGCTGTGCTTTTAAATACATGGTTATCCTCAGCTGGCCTCTCCATCAAAACCCAAACAAATTATACCTGTGCTTTTATCCCAAACAAACCTTTCTCAACCAAATTCATCAGTCCTCATGGAGCAGCCAAGAGACTTGTGAGTCATTTTCACAGCCTGAGGGTGGACAGTCACATCCTCTCAGACACTGAGCATAACACTCACACCATTTGATCTGGGTTCATGTTTGTGACAGGCAAGGGGAAATGAGGCCAGGCAGAAACCACTGTTGGATGAAGAGGTCACAAATGCTTGATCTTAGGTGGTGATTTTAGTTTGTGCTGAAAATCTACCAAGCTTTTCTCTTAGCCACCATCGTAGAAGACTTTACATAGAGGAATTGCCCCAAAGCCTTTGTCACACATGAGGGAGAGATTGAGAAAAGTTCATGTAATGAGTGATTAGAAAAATATTTTCTGAGAATTTGGGATGTGAGGTAGTAAAATATGGGAAGAGAGGCAAAACTGAATTATTACATAGTATGGAAAAACAGAGTACTGAGCTGTACTTGAAAGGGAAAGGGGAGGAAAAATCCTGCAAGAAATGAGATTTCAGGAAATGAATATTCCACATTGTATTTCATGTCATGTCCTGTGAAGACAGTAATTAATATAATGAAGTATTGGGCACCCTCATTTTCTTTAGTATGTAATTACAGGAAGCTCAAAGAAATGGACTGTTGGAGTTAAGCTGTCAAATATTCACTATTCCAGGTGGTATCAACTGTTGGGTTTTGTACTCCTTGCATCCTTATCACTTCAGAAATGGGAGTGAGGAAAGCCTGCAACACCTGAGTTCTCATTCAGTCAGCAAACGGAGGAATGAAGTTGCTACATTTAATACTTAAATTCTGTGTTAGTTGCAACATCTGTGTTTTTTTTTGTAAGGTATTTAAAACATCCCTTCATTACTGTTTTGCAACAAAGACCAGCGTGACAGCTCTGTCTCAATACTGTGCAATACAAAGGTGATCACAAAGCCTTATTTCATTTTTGAAAACATAATATGCACACAGATGCTACCAAATGCAGAACAACACAGTAGCCACTCCAGAGTTAATTAGTCCAGAGTTTGACCCAGACAGATGGCTTTGACAGTTGTCAATTCAATAGCTTGACTGAAAGCCTAAGACCTGGGTGACTGTACCCCTGCATTCCCTCCTCACTGCTTGTTCTTCTGTCCCCCCATGCTAAGCCATGAGTTAGGAGAATTTCATGTCCCACGATGGTTTGTGGAAATATATTGCCTTTTTTCTTGCTCACACACTCCTCCCAAAGCTTTCCCATGGTAAACCTCAGTTCTTGTAGTAGAAGAGAAAATGGATAACTGTTCCTTAAGCATCTGCTCTGTGCCAGTCCACACTTTGTAGATGCCTATCTTAACCCATCTCAGCCAGCTCTTTTCCAAGCTAACGAGCCATGTGTAACTGTTCAGCCTTTGGAAGCTCTTCCTCATCTTCCTTAGACACTGCCTTTGTAGCCTTGACTATTTCTTTAAAATCTGCCACATTTACCTCACTCTTTCTCTGTGCTAGGAGGCAAGATTTTATAATTTACTAGTAAACTTTATAAATGTTTGTTGGTTTTGACTTGTCTTGCTCATTTAGATTAGTTAATGTGTGTCTTTTGAGTCAGCTTGGTCAGAGACTGTCACCCTTTTTCTATCTGGGAATCAAAAGCCAGCATCCTGGAGGTATTCCAGATCCTTCAGGACAGTATGAGCAAGCTCATTTCTGGCAATGCTGGCCAGATGATAGGTGCTTTTTTGTGTAGGAGGACAATGATAGGCAAGATAAGGGTGGTAGACAGGAGACAGGAAAGCAGAGGCTGAAGCAGAAAGCTTTATTTTTCAGTCTCAAACAATTCATATTTTTTCCTCCCTCATGCCATGCAACTGTCCTAAAAGAGTTGGGGAAGGGATGAGAAACAGCAGTATTTTGTAGAGAGGTTAAATTTGCCACATCTGTCTTTACTCTCTTTTGCAATGTTCCTGTACCTGTTCTGTATGTTCTTTCATTTCTCAGTGTGTGGGTTGCTGTTTTCATGACATCCCCTGGCTCCACCATTCTGAATGACTCTCCATGTGTTGCAAAAGATTGAGAGAGATGATGTACCTGTTGACCTTTTCAGGAGAATAATTGGGAAGTATAGACAAGATGATGGTCTGTTGTGTGGGGTTTTTAATTTATTTTTTGGGGGGGAGTTGTTCGCTTTATGGTGCTATCAAAGACGGTTTGTATGGAATTTAAAATACCACATCAAAGCCTATTCTGCCTTCACTTTTTTCTTTTCTTTTATGATGGATGGTTAAAAAGAAAGGTCAGCTAAAGGTAACTAAAACATCCTAATTATGTCAAGGCAAAATGTCCATTTTGTTACTGTCTTAACTTAAATAGCTACAGAAAGAGCTGGCAGAGAGCATGCAAATGTTAAGGGTGACAAAAAGCTGGTTGTTGTTTGCACATAAGATGTGTTGTAATGTAGTGAAGAGTATTTGAGATTAGCTTTGTGGTGGCTTGTGTGGCTGCACATGTCAGCTAGAGGGAAATACATGTTTAGCAAGAGTTTATACAAAGCAGATGGATTTATCCTTATCTGTTGTATATGGGAACCCTTAATAGCAGGTGAAGGCATAAACGGAGCCTTTAATAATGAGTAGAACCTACTCTCAAGTGTCCCGTGTCCTTTGTTATGTATTTGACATAAATACAGCCAGATTTTAGTACTTATGAGCACTACTATGTATAGGTCTATGTATGTATGATGGAAGCATTCAAAACTAGACAAACTTCAAAAATCAGGAATATTTTGATACTTGATTTTGCTAATGGAGGGTTTTATGATGCCCTACACAAGGAGAAGCTAAAAAAAAAAAAAAAAAGGAATACAGAGAAGGGTGAAAGCTCCTTACCAAAGCTTTTACTTTCTGAATACTATTGATAAAAATGTTGCCAACTCCATTTTCTGTCAACAGAGAATACTTGAATGCTCTCAGAACGAGGTAATATCTTTTACTCTTTAAGACCCAGATTTTTAGATCTATTTTTTCTGGCATGTCTCTAATGTCAGTGATACTATTTTGTATAATCCTATTGCTTGAAACTAACTGGAGTAGAGAGAGTTTTGGACACAGTGGATCTTAGACTGTCTTATTGGTAGCTCAGTAGTTTTTGGACCCCCAGGAAAAAAAACTACAACTTCTTCTATCCTGAAAAGAAGTTTGAGCCAGACAGTTTTTTTCCTGGAAATGACAAAAGGTAGTCTATGCAAGAAATGAAACAGGAGACGTGCGTGGCACCTTTCAGGCTGAATTTGAAAAATGAAAATCCTAGACCTGTCAGGGTTAAAAGAGGCTCAGACAATTCACCTTAAGTAATTACAGAATGTCTGGAAATGATGAAATGAAAACCATCAACATCTACTTTTCTTGTTTTGGGAACAGTGGGCCACCCTGCAGATTGAGGAGGGAGTAAAAAAGCAGAAGGCGATGGCACTTGAAAATTTAATCTCCACTGGTAAGATTTCTGGATGAAGGGGACACAACACTATTTATCTCGTAAAAATACAACTATTTAACAATCTTACTTAGAAAGGAGTTTGATGAGCAAATATTCATTGGAGTTATATAACCTACAGTTATAACCTACATATGCATGTTATAAAGAAGATAATCTCTGAGTTTTGTGAATAAAAGGAATTAGAGACTAGTGTGGGTATAAAAAGACATTGCTGATAAGTATTTGGGAAGCATCCCTGTTTTGCTAAGTGTTTTTTGCTTTCTGGCTCCATCAGTTCTCTTTTAACAGGATTAGGAGGAATAAGTGGTAGTGCTTGACGTGACTTTGTATGGTTATCTTTTGCTTCTTGTAACTCTCAGCATGCAAAAAATCCAGGGTCTCTAAAGCAGGAGCTACAGCATCCCATGGATCACAGTTACAATTTTCACTCTTTTCTAGACATGAGGATAAAATCCAAATAAATTTTTTCCCAAACTGTTTTTCCTTTCATCTTTGACCAAAGAGGAGTGGGTTAAGTTCTCACAGTTATCCTTTTACTTGTAGTGTCATTTTTAGTCATTAGTGATGTAGACTGCTTGGTTTGTCAGCTAATAATTTCCTGGTGTGATGATTTCCTGGGAGTTGAAGGTTTTACTGAAGTGCAGATGGAGGAAAGTTTTGTAATTCTGATAGGGGGAGGTAGGTTGATCAAGATAAATTGAGTGTATTTTTACAATGCATATTTAATGTCATCCAATACACTCTCTTAAAAAAAAAAGGGGGACAAAAAACCCAGTTGTTAGCTGGTATGACCCAAAAGAATTTTAGTCGCTATTACCAGGCAGATAAGAATCTGGTCTCAGAGTGACCTCAGCAGATATCTGAGACTTGCTGTGTGGCTGTCCTATGGGGTGTGATTTTTCAACTAGCAGACCAAGAATGTCTTGTCATTCTTCCTGCACAATGTGTCTATGTAATGCTTTGTATATCTGGGGGAGAAATTCAGGCACTTTCAAGTTTCTTGGTAGTGAAGTGACTCTTAACAAAGGGATAGGGGAAGATAGAAGGTTCCAAGAAAAAAAAAAAACATGCGGAGGAAGGTGTTTTTTTACAGCTGAGAAACAATAAAGTTCATCAACAGCAGCAAGAACAAGAATTATACAAACTCTGCCTGAATTTGAGTCAGGGCACCAGGAGGGATCTGCCACTTGGCAGTGTATAGTTGACATTTGTGGTGTGAGTGCCCATGTTATTTGGTAAATGAAAATGAAGCAGGTGTTGTGCTCAAGGTTTTATTTGCAGCTTAATTGGAATCCTTTTCTCCTTCCTCAGCTATTTAGGGGTCTTATATGGTATAGGATTAGAGATATAACTTGTGAAATGAGCTGTCAGCACATAAATAAGGCATAGCAATGCCATTGTGGTGCTTGAGTAGGAGAAGAGCTTTTTCTAAAAAGCACATGTATTTTACTCTCTTTGGAATCCATATTGTTCATTTCACCATGTGGAAGGAAGGCTCATTTCCTCATGCAGGGATCATCCAGAGAGATGAGACCCCCATGGAAGAGGAGGTTGTTGGCCAGTGCCAAGGATGTTTCAGCCTTGCTGATGTCATGTACTTCTCCAAGAAGGGCTGTGAGGCAGTTGCAGAAGATGAAGTCACACACAGGTTCTCCTCCGAGGAGCTGCTGTCCTGGAATCTCCTCAGCAGAACCAATGCCAACCTGCACCATGTCAGCTGGAAACTGGCTGCTGTGTGGGTCACTGGCATCCTAATTCGGTATTGCCTCCTGCTGCCTTTCCGGTGAGCCAGACAGAGTTTTGTGGGATTGTTTTTTATGGTTCTTTTTACAGAAGTTGGGAAATAACATACTATTGGCTAGTGGAGGAAGGAGAACCTGGCATGACTTTTGCAAGAAGCCATCTAAACTCAAATATCCCTTAAAAAAAAAGTAAATTTCCCACGTTCCATGTTTTATTAGCAATTAATTTGCTTTTAAAATCCAGCAAAGCTGGATTAAGGGGTTTATGTGCTAGTTAGCTAGTGGTTTATTGCTAGTTAGATGCTATTAATGCTGGAAGGAAGCATTGTGAAGTGATCAAAGAGCCAAATAAGAATACCTGCTTGCTTACTCCTCCAGTTTTGCTTCTTGGCATTTAATTGAGATTATTTTACTTTGCAGCATCTGTTTGTCTGTTTTCAGCATCCTGTTGCTGGTGTTGGCCACTACAGTAGTAGGACGGATTCCAAATGGCAGGTAGGTGTTTGCTGTGGGCTCTTTCAATTTCTTCTGTATTTCTTTAAGGACTTGAACTAGTAGTTGAAACACTCTGCTGAAGTCCGGGTGATTGATGTAGACTATCGTGGGGTGACTTTTTTCTCTCCTGTAAAATTTTGTCTTCTGTAAAATGGTTGTTGTGAGACAGTTATCTGTAAAATCCTGTAAAATGAGTGTTGTGAGAGAGTTATGGCAATGGCATCTGAAAGCACACGTGCAATGTGAGCCTTAGTATGGTCTTTGTAGTAACAGCAACTGGGGATAACTAAGAGTTTATTTTGCCTTTCCTTCATAGAACTGGAAATGTATCTATGGCTTCATTTCTTTTAGAGTTAAAGGCTGGCTGAGCAACCAGGTCCAGATGATATGTGCCACCTTAGGTGTCCGATGTCTGAGTGGCCTTGTTCATTTCCACAACAGGTGAGTGCTGCCACCTTGCCCTTACTAGTCTGGAATTTGTTTCTTGCAGTATTTCACATGTCAAGTTTTTGAGCAGGATTCTTAGCCCATTACTGCCTGGATGCTTGATGATGGTACAGCTTGATCCAAAAAGCTGCTTGGATCATCCAGGCTCTGTCAGGAGGTTCACATGCTCTCCTGTGTTTCCTGTTGTGGATTGGCATGGTGTGTGTAGATGACATAGTGCCATCTTCAGACACTTAGATAATTTTCAGTGCTTGCCACCTGATTGGGCCTGTAGTCTGGAGAATAAACATTAACTAATTGCATTTATGGTTATCATTGCAGGGAAAACAAACCACAGGAAGGAGGCATATGTGTAGCCAACCACACATCTCCATTGGATGTCCTAATTCTGGCCAGTGATGGATGCTACTCCTTGGTATGAACAAGACAGTTGGTAAATATCAGTAATGTTGAGATACCCATAGATGTAGTGTTGGGTAAGAGGATAAACCTTCTGATAGAAAGATTGGGATTTGACAGCATCCAAACACACATTCTGGACTGCAAAAAACCAGATGCAGGCAGGTGTGTGCACACTTATGTCCAAGAAGATTGGTATAATTTATCAATCAGCTTAGTGATGGTTGCATCTGCATTTAGAATTCAATCATTTAAATGTGTATGTATGTGTTTGCTTTGTAACAAGTTTCTTTTGGGCTTTCAGGTTGGCCAGGTACATGGAGGGCTTATGGGACTTATTCAAAAATCCTGCATGCAAACCTCTCAGCATGTCTTGTTTGAACGCTCGGAAATGAAAGACCGTCACCTGGTGAGGAAAAAGTAAGGTAGTGAGGTGTTTGCTTCATTGTCTAATCAGGTGTGGTAATTTGTCATCAGCGTTGTCATTTTGTGTCATCAGTTGTCTTTTTTTTTTTTTTTGGTGATGTATGGTGTTTTGATTTTGTTCTTTAATGCAGACTGAAGAAGAGCTCCATGCTCTTCAGCTGTAGGAAAGACAGTTGTCTTGGAAAATGACAGATTTTAGTGTCTGTAATCTGCTTTGTGGTGATATTTGTGGTTTTAAGTGATGCAGCAAATGTAGTAAGATAGTGACCTGTCTCTTAATTAAATGTGGAGAATCATTAGATACATGTAAAACTGATGTTGTGAACCTAGAGAGCATGAAATTTGGAATATATTTCAGTCTGAAGAAAAGTTTGACTGCATTCATAGCTGGAATCTGGGAAGTTATTTTCACATGCTTCAAGTACCACTATTGTCTGGTTAAAATGGTAAAATAGAACTTAATACAGCTTTGTAGAAAATCTACTTTTTTAATTAGCAAGAGATACTCAGATAAAGGCCTGAAACCAGAATGTATTCCAGCTGAGGCAACTGACTGGGCAAAGGGAAATTGGGCAAGGGCTTTTCTCATCCTGTTTGAGAAGTAATGGATGTTTACAGTCTTGGACAAACGTAAATATGAAGTATACACTGAAATTTTATTTTCTCTCCACAGAATCAGAGAACACATTGCAGATAAGGCCAAGTTACCCATTTTAATTTTCCCAGAAGGTACGAAGCAACTGTATTGTTTTTATTGCTCTTCTCACTTCTTGCCATTGAGTGCAGTTTATTATATCCAGTCTTTAGAAGTGATGTGTTTGCTTTTAGTTTGTAGAATTAATTAGCTCTTGTGAGATATTAAAAGTCAGTTCTATTTTACAAAGTTTCATGAAGTTTATTTGTTTTAGCATGTAACATAATGAAGACATGCAAGGTTCTGGGATTATGTTCCAGAACTAAAGCTTACTTTCTCCTTTAACAACTAAGTCTCCTTAAGACAGTTTAGGATTCATTTCCTGATACTTTCCTCAGAGTGAATTAAGCCCTTCATCTATTTTAATTCTGTCCAGGCACCTGCATTAACAACACATCGGTAATGATGTTTAAGAAGGGAAGCTTTGAGGTAGGAGGAACCATCCATCCAGTAGCAATCAAGGTACTGTAACTGCAGTTTTCCAAACATGGAAGGATTGTTTGCAAACACTTTTCAGAGAAGCTGTTCATGTGCAAGCCTTGAAAAGGATTATGTTTGATGTGCAAAAAGTACTGAATAAGCCCCGAGAGACAGAAACTTGTGGTTTTAAGCATGAAACATGTAATTTCTGTCCTGGCTCTTGTGTGCTCTGAGGATAAAGGCAGTTTTCTTGGCACTTTCAAGTCTTTTTGAGTAGCTTTAGACAGGTAACTCCAGATCTGGAAATATTAGTTACTTTTTCTGGAACTATAATGTAGCCTGATCTTATGGAAGTTGTTAAAACTGGTGTGACCATTGTAAAGGAAACCTTTGTGGTCAGCATATCTGTAGATGACGAGTTTTTATGTTTTAAATAAGTCTTTTGCTGTAGTTATGTTTCAACAGATCTGTCACAATTTGGGGTCATGCATTGCTTGTAAAGATTAACTGTTAGAAACTTGTAATAAATGTTGGAGCTTTACTCTGAATTTACTGATGCTTTCAGGAGGTGTGATTAGATTTGTGCCTTATTTAATAAGTTGAATTGTGACTTTGTGGCCAAAAAAAAAAAAAAAAGCAGTTTATGTGGTTTAAACCAAGGCATCTTATTCTTGTCTTCCAGTATGACCCCCGCTTCGGAGATGCCTTCTGGAACAGCACAAAACATTCCATGATGACCTATGCTTTTAATGTGTTAACCAGCTGGGCTATTGTCTGCAATGTGTGGTACCTGCCACCAATGGTCAAAGAGGTTCCTATGCTTTTGTATGTTTTGAAAGTGCTTGTGAAATGGAAGGAGGTCTGCATTACTACACAAGGTGTTCTGAATCCTTACTGATAACTTAATGGACAAAGGCATGAATCAACACTACAGTCTTAATTTTAAGTGAGCATGGATTTATGTGGGATGCATCCCCTGCACTGGCCAGGCTTGGGACCTCAGGCTGTGTGTTGTTTGAGGTTGTCCTGGAAATCAGAGAGCCTCTCATGTAGTTTATTTTTGGCACCAAATAGTGGCAAACCAAGATCAGCTGGAACTGCCATGCAGCTCACATTCAGCCTGTGGGTCTGGCATAAACCCCAGTGCCTGCTGTCTGACAGAACCCTATCTTTTTAAGTGAGGCACAGAGGAAATGTTTATGTTGTAAAGCAATTATTTCAATTTTTTTTTTCAGGAAGAAGAAGATGCTGTTCACTTTGCTGACAGAGTCAAGGCTGTAATTGCTGCTCGGGCAGGAATGTCTGTGCTTCCTTGGTGAGAAGCACCACCTCTGGAATTGTTTTTAAAGGTGTTCTGTATTCTGAAACATTAGCATGGAATCCTTTAAAACCTGCTTTGTCTGCACTGTAGTCCATTGCTCTTACTGACTCTGATTCAGAAAATGTTACTTTATTACTTGAACAATTACATTAGAATAATTAGAATAATATAGTAGATAGCGAGAGATCTGACAGGTGGATCTGGACAGCAGGCAGTATTAGGTGAAAATAATTTACTTGCCTGTTAAATGCTGGGTTAAAAGAATGACATTGTGGTGTGGTAAGTCTTAGCATTGTCTTACAGGAGTCAACATTAAGAGTGGAAACTGCTTTGACTACATAGTCTAAATATAGTAATGTTTTCCTGCCTTGACCCTGAAGTGAGTTTAAAGCTGTTTCTTTTCTGTATCTTTCAGGGACGGGGGACTGAAAAGGAAAAAGGTGAAAGAGTCTTTCAAGGAAGAGCAACAGAAAAAATATTGCCAGATAGTAATAGAAAATGGGTCTGTGGGAAACAGAAATGTTTGTTAAATGCTATTTATTTTATCTCATTTTTTCATTACTTATCTCTACCAGAAAATAGACTGGTTTTATATTAAACCAAATTTGTTTTCCTTCTGTCCCCACAAGGCATTTTGCATGTGACACAGCAGGGAAACCATAAAGAGATTTCCTCATTTAAAGCAAAGTACTATGATTTTATAAATAGGAAATCATAAAATGTGCTAATAAAATTCTCCCTGATGCTGAGAAGGATCTAAAGTAGAATTAATGAATTATGTTCATTAAAATACCACTTTAAAATACTTGCAATACCTTGAGGACTTCAATGGTTACTTATAATAAATCACCTCTGTACTGCTAGACTCTCTCAGGGACTTAGACTGGCAATATTCCTGTAAGCCACAGTAGCCATGATGCCCCAGAGACAGACCTGATGTCAGAAGCCATGAAGCATTTCATCAAAATGTTTTCTGAATTGCATTTTGGAAAGGAAGTGTTGGATGTCAGAGGGAAAATGTAGATGCTGACTTTCTCCTCCATGTCACAAGACCAGGGATGGCATTGTGGAAAGTTTTCTGTTGTGACAAAGAGCAGAACAGTGTCCAGTGACCAGAACAGTGTCCGGTGTCCCTGCTGCCTGGGTGTGTGAAGCTGAGGCAAATTAATCACAGACAGTGTCATAAAAAATATCCTGTTTTTAAAAAAATCATATCTTGTGGTTTTGTTAGATCCCTTTCTGAGTCTGTTTGTATGCATTACACAAATTAAAGAAAACCTATGATATGACATCCACTGTCCTCTGCTGCTGTTATTTCTGGATAGCTTGTTTGTGTTTACCACTGGATGTGAAGGCTGAGGATTTGGCCTCAAACCCATCCTCCAGGAACACAGAGCAAGTGCACTTAAGGAGTATGCAATGGGAATATTTCTGTCTCCTATGATATTTATTGTATAAAATATTTAGTCTCCTGGTTAAGTAGCTCCCATATGGAAGGATCAGGCTTCTTTAAGTATCTGAATGTCCCTAATGAAACATACACAAATAGCTGCTGTTTTGGCCAAGGTGCTTTTAAGACAGACCTTGGTAAGAACAGTTAATAATCTTTACATGACAGCAGCCCATTGGCTGAAGTCTCAGGAAAGACAGAGAATCAGTCTTGGTGAGCACAAATACATCCTACAGAGGGACAGATGCACAGATACAACTCTGCCCAGCCCTGGAGAGTCTAGAAAAACAATATTCAGTGCAGGGGCTAACAGAAGTGCTAATTGCCCTGAGCCTGCATGGCACAGAGGTGGCACAGAGGTAGCACAGAACTGAGCTCTCCTCTTTTGTGGCCAGGCCTGGCTACAGCTATGTGAATTTCTTTGGTGGATCAGTCAGTCTAAGTATTGGTGTCATGGGTAAGCAGTAGGAGAGTCTGCCCTTTTGCACAGCTTTTAGCCACCCAGGCTAAAAGGAAAGCCACCAGGCAGTAAGGAAAATTGCCTCATTCCTGCTATGGAACGGGTCTACTTGCTCCCAAATATAGTAAGATGTGGTTCCATGGCTGTTTAAGCTGTTGATTTTTTTTCTAGGTATAAAAACATGGAGAAATGTGATTGAAAATCCTGATAACTCTCAAATGTTTTCAGTGTGCCAGAGTTTAAAACTGAGAGATTTTCCGTGTGACTGATTTCTGAATTGCTAACAGACTGCAGTAAGACAAGTGTTGAGAGCATTCTTCCCACACTACTGTGCTTTCTTCCTTCTCAGAGGTAAAATGGGAGACTGAATAGACAGTATTTTCTCAGCCATTTTTGGCTGTCTTTGTAAAACCAGCTGAAAACTCTGTGAGGTGGGTACTTACATATAGAATGGGGAATTATAAAGCAAGTGATGAACCCATTAACTTGTCAACTACAAGTGGAGTGTGCTTTGTTAGCTGCTGGTAAAAATGCCAATCTGACTTGAAATAGAGACTGCTTTGTCTTGCCCTGCTTTAAAGAAGTGTTTCTGACTTTTGGTGTTATTTTCTCTACCTACCTTCCACCTCCTCCTTTCTTTTCTCTTAAAATGCAAATGAAATACAGAATATATCAGCAGAGGCCTTGGCAATTGCTTTTACCTGAAATTTGTACTGCCCTTAGACTGCCAAGGTTAGGGAGGAATTGATTATTATCCAAAAGGTCTCCACAGATAAGTGTGTTTTCCTCCTCCTCCTCCAGGAGGGCAAGGTAACAGTAAAAAAGAACATGTTCTTATGACAACAAAATAAGTGGGAAGCTGGCAAACAGCTTATTTTTCACAGTCAAGGATTTTGCACTTGTTTTACTCCTCCTCTTTACTTATCTTTCACTTGTCTTGCAGGAACCAGGCTTCTAAACTATTAAAGCTCCTCTTATTTTTTTACCTTTGCAGCATCAAATGTAGCATGGTCTCATGCTCATTTGTGACAAATGATAGGCTAAAATGGAAGCAAGTGGAGTATTTGGGTGGATCAGGCAATTCATGCCTAAAACAAAGCCAATCAAGAGAAAAAAAACAAAAAAAAACCCCAAGCCCTGTCAGTGTAAAGAATTTTTTTCTTTTTTTTAAAATTTATTATCTGATAGCTGTGCAAACAACATAGACAAGATGTATCATCTTGGACAAGACTGTGAGCTCTGTCTTCCTCCAGAGCACAGATTTCCTCTATTGTTTACCATTTCATATATTTGCCCTTAACCAAGGAGCCTCGTTCTTTTAGTTGACTGGATGACCTCATCTCCAAATTAAATATGATACAGCTTACCTACATTCTAGGTACCCTTGCTTTGTAATTTGGTGCTGCAGCTGGTACCTTTGTTTGAAGCATGTGAGGGATGCTGTTGCTGTGGCACTAATTCACGAGGCAATGGTAACAGACCACAGTGGTGCAGGATGCATTCATCCCAAACTTGAGCTGCCTAAAGAAATGAACCACGAACTGAAAATAAATGTAGGTTGGAATGAATGAATAAAATAACTCCCTCTCACTATGTGGGTGGAGCAGAGAAAGAAAATATCTGCTGCTTCTAATCCTTGAAGACGTTACTGTTTTAACAACTGTGTGGATGGAAAAACAGATATATTTTTAAAAGTTGTCCTTTGAAACTCAGGCAGTGTGCTCATTTTTATATAATCAATATAATTTTTATATAATCGTCCCCTGTAACGTAGTTGCAATACTGATTAGTGTAGCTCAAGTCCTTTATTCCCTCGGTTCTGAATATCTTTTTCTAGCGATACCTTGCATTCGGGACCGTTTAAATGCTCATTTTTGACTTTTCTGGGCTGACTGGTTGTTCAAGGCACACCCTGAGCATTAGAAGAGATGTGCAATGGGGGCCATCTGGTGGCATCAAGTCACTGGTAGCAAACTGGTACCACTCCAGAGCAGAGCCTGCCCTCCCATTTCCAGGAAACCATGAAAACGTAAAAATAACGTTGCATACCCCAAACACTGCATTTTCGAACATTGGTCGTGGTTTACTTCCCTCAAAACTTGTGCTTGCTTAAAGTTTCAGCAGCCTTTGCTATGTGGGGTTCCTCCAGGCCATCTCTTCCCTGTCACAAACCAAAACCAGAAGTACTTCTGTCCTTTAGTTCATTCAAAATCAGGTAGGGGTCTAAGCCCTGAGCTTCCTTTTTTTTTTTTTTTTTTTAACACTCAGTAGAGGTGACAAACCTGGGATGATCCTGGAGGCGGTATAATATTTGCAGGGATGTTTCTTCAGTACCTTGATGCTGCTAGATCTTGTTTGGGGGCTGGGGATGCTTTCAGAATAACTTTTCAGGATAATGAAGATGTTCAGAACTTGATTTTTACCAGCATGCATTTCCTTGAGTTGTAGTGAGAACTACAAACTGTTAGTGCCAAATTTAACTGTACAACGTTTCACTCAAACTCTTCCATGTGCAGCTTGCCCTGACCAAAGCCAAGAAAAGCAGCCTGGGCAGCTCCTCACTCTAAGGAAGGTGTTTTGGTTACATGTGCAGTCTGAGGCCTGATTTCAAGCAGACCAATGGAGATTGGTCACATAGGTCACAGATGAGACCTCTGGGGTTTCTGGCCTCTTTGTGGGATTTGCTTTGGGAAAGGTTTCTGCTGACGTGTTTTGTTCAGACTCCTTTTGAGCGGGTTTCCCAGCTGTGGCACAAATTGTGGAGATGACCTGTAAGGAGTTCACAGGTGTTCCAACATTTGGTGTTGGAAATGGAGGCTTGGAAGTTAGTGAACATCCAGCATACAGAGGCCTTCCTGGCTCTTTGTATATTCCTTCCTGCTCTTTTTTTATTGTTTCGTTGCACAGACAGGCAGGACCTTAGCTTTGTAGTCATTTCTCCTCTCCCCTCCTCCTCTAGTTATTATTCTATTTAAGGATGGCTCCTCAATTAGTGTACTAAGCTCCTCTGTGAGCAGAGTTCATTGTGATCAATTGTCATCAAGGCTCATGTTTAGTACATCCAATCAATGCTATTCTATATAATGGCTGTGGTATTGACTGATTTGTAATTTTACAGTACGTTGAGTCCTGCTGAACTCTTTTAATATGATAATTGCTTTACTAATCAGTAGTCATGATTTGTGTGCTGTTGTGGATTATTGACATCAGTTGATATCCCCTGGTACTTCTATTTGACAGTATGAAAGATGCATGTGGTAAAAGATGTGTAGTATCTAAACTGTGGCTATTAATCAGAGTAATATTGGGAAAAGTACTATATCCTTGCATATCAAACTTTTAAGAAGTAGGTTATTAAATAATTTGGAAAGATGTAATTCTTTTTATAAGGGATAGTTATTAATAACTATAAGTTTATACAGACATCAGTTAAACAGCCCTTTTTTGTAAGCATTCATTAGTTCATACATTAAATACTGCGTTTCTGAATAATATAATAGATTTTTTTCCTAAAATGATCGCCAAATGTGGCTATGGGCAGCCTCCTTTTCTCATATAATTTATGAATTTTAATAAGATGTATGTACATGCATTGAAGTTTGTTACACTTCAAATAACCACTCTGTCCAGTGCTTTATTAATATAATTTTCTGAAATTCACCTACAAGGGATTAAAAGGAGAGAGATCGATGTAAAAATGACTTTCCTGTTAGATTTGAGCTGAGGCTGATTTTTGTCTAGATGCTGTCTTAAGACATTTGGGCTTTTAAGTTACTCTTTGCAGCCTCTGTGTGACATGTGGATCCAACGGGTGCGTTGAGCTCAAGGATTACACTGCAGGGCAGCATCAGGAAGTGACACCCCTCTGTATGTGTCTAAGCTGCCATGAGGAATACAACCTTATTAATGCTCTTGTGGGAAGTGAAGGCCTTAATATCACTCAAGGGAAAAACAAACAAACAAACAAACAAACAAAAAAACCCCCCCAAAAAACAAAAAAACAAACTAAGATGTAAAATCAAATTAATTTACTGGCTACCAGCATGTTTTGTCCTTCCTTAAAATCCTGGTGTTAATAGGAAAAAGTTTCTTTTTTAAGTGGTTAATTCAGTTGCCCTGGAAGTTTCAGTCATTGAAGAGATCACAGAGTTTTGGAATAACACTTCCATGTTTTTATTCCTTCACTGTTTCCTCTCTCCCAGTGAAGTAGAAATCCAGGCTGCCAGGCCATGGTTGACAGCCAAAGGAGGTGCCATCCTTGTGGCCTGCTCCTTGTATTGGTGTCACAAATTCGAGCACATCTTATGGTTCAGTTGGTTTTAATTGCAGCTGGATTGATGAATTCCTAGAAAGCTACATTTTTAACTATGGAAATTAAATTGTTTGAGGTGGGGCACACGTGGGTGCTGTGTTGATGAAACACACAGTGTTTATAAGCCCTTGCTGTTGCTGGAGTCAACACACAGGGCCACAGTTCTGTCTGTCAGTGCACACTGCCAGGCTCAAAGGCTGTGTGGAAGCCAAACTACTATTTATTTTCAGTGTAATGAGAATTGGAAGTCCATGACAGCAGACCGTAAAATTCCACTTAGGATACAAAGCTGAAGCTGAAAACATCTGACTCCTCGTATAAAAGGTATCAATTTTTACACTGAGTTATAGCAAATACAGTGGGAGAGAGAAAGCATGACCTGCCTGCAGCCAGAAGACAGATGAGAGGAGTGCAGAATTCCCCCAACTGGTTTGCTGGCTACCTGCCATTCCTCAGCAGCACGAGATAAAAGGGAGCACTGGGATAACCACCCTGACCCTATTTACTTGCAATAAAACACTGATATTTACATGAAATGAAACTTTTTGATATTCTGAAGCTGCCTGGCTCCAGTGACAGGAGACAAATGAAATGCTACAATTATATTAGATCTGACCTACCAGAAACCAATAACACATGCAATAACTTAGCAAAGGGAAACAGGGCCAGCTTCATGAGGCTCTCTTCCCAGGTTGGTTTAACAAGGTTTCCTCCACCTGGAAACCAAGTTTGCAGCCATGTTCCATACCACCAAAACTTGAGAGGTGCTGATAATTAGGGAGGATAAAAAAAATGTGGCCAAACAAACAAAAATAAAAACCCAACCAAAAATTTTAGAAAAGCGTTGTGGTAAGACTGATCCTTTTCCTCTGTTTTTTATTCAGTCCAACCCCTGTTAAAAGCACGTGTTACATCACAGAGTCATGATTATTTGGACAATAAACAATATTCTTGCTACAGACATAAAAATACAATATTTCTAGTATTAATAGGACAAAAATTAAGAATCTCTGAAACTCCTTACAAAGTTAAAGAAAAAAAAACAAACAGAATTTTTGCATCCATTTGGAGCACCTGAGTTAACTTGAAACATATCACTTCAACCACGTCTTTTTTGGTATGCACTGCACTTTGTGAAACAAATTGAAAAATAATGATATATGAAAATGTTTTCTTCCAAGTGCAGCAGCACTGATATATTCTCGTGGGATGTTTCTTTTTGGAAAATACTCCATTAGAAACATGACTAACTGTAGCCTTTCTATTTAAAATAGGCCTTGAAAAATTTGAAGCATGGAAAGTTGTTAAAACTGGTACTTTTTCTGTATCTTCAATGGAATCATGCTATCTTACCCATACTGAAGGCATGGTCCTGGTGCTTGAACAAAAAAAAAAATCCTCCTCTCTCAGGAAAACAGCCTCACTGGTAAAAGTGCGGCAGAGAAATTTTATGCCCTCCCAGATTACAGTGCAAACACATAAAATGTAATGATCTAATCAATTTGAAACTAAATTGTCAGTAGATAGGTGATCAGCAGTTTATAACAGCTTTATCTTTAAAAGGCAAAGGCCACTTGGTAAAGAGCTTCAGCACAGTCATGACAGGACTTTGGTAGCAGCTCTGTCATCAGGAGGCTGTTGGATGAGCAGGCATGTTTCTTTCCTGCTGTCCCAGGCAGAGAAGGTGGTTTTTCAAGCAACTGAATAAGAGAATTGATTTTTTTCCCTCCCCATTTAACATTAATGGCTTTGTGAATTATTCATGCAAGCATGGAGGGGAAGTCTGGATGCAGTAAATAAGAGAATTTGTTTATGTGCAAGTGTTGCCTCTGTCCTGGTGCTGTTCAGCTCACACAGGATGGCTGCCTGTACCTAAAACTGCCTCCTGTCATGATACATTTTCAGTGTTTTTCCCCACTATTGTGTGTGGGAGCAGGGGTCCACCCAGGCACCTTTCCCTGCTTTTAAAACACAAATGCTGGTAGAGACTGCTCCCTTCCTACTCTTTGTTTATGAAACCTCAGGACAGCAGGTCTAATAGCCAGGCTATTGCAGCAAAAAAAAAAAAAAAAAAAAAAAAAAAAAAGCAATGCCTTAATTCCATGTGATGAATATTACAAGCAGAGGTCTCCAGAATCTTCTTTCATTTATCCAGGTACACTGATGGATTTCAGCCTTCTGAGACTCAGGAATTTGCCACACACCATCAAATTTGACATATGGTGTGCCATTTCACTAAAGCAGAGGTTAACAAGCACGTGGACTAAGTCAAACTATTTTCAGTTTTCAAGGTTTGTTTTCTAAACAAACCCACAAGGCAACACTTTGCCTTGCACAGGATTACCTGTATTGCAATTCCTGCTTCAGATGGCAATATTAAATATTGCTGTCTAAATGAAGGTACTGAAATATCAGGAGATACAAAGCTGTATGACCCATTACCGTGAACACTGTACTGTTTTCCTCAGGATCTAGACAGCATCTACTGTTGCTGCTTGGGCTACATCTGTATTTTGGATGAAGATTTTTGCTCCTTAACACCACATGCAAACAAACCAACCAGGCATTTGGCCTCTGCCATTTGCACCCCAGGTGAAAATTCACAAGCAAGTATGAAAAAAACTGTATTACTTTCTGGGAAGTAACAAACAAAATACAAAATTAAAATATCCATGTGTGTGTTATAAGTATCAGTAATGTTCTTTTGATTTGTTTCTATTCTGGGCTTTGGGCACTTCTAATTGACTTGGATCCCCACATCTTTGTAATATTTAAAAACCCCTTGTAGTGCAGATAGTAAGAGCCCTTTATTACCATGTGTATGGCACTGACAGGTTATGGCCTTGATCCTAACTGGGCCTTTTGGGCATGATCATAACTAAACACTCAGAAGAATGAAGATGCTGAAGTGCTGTTTGACAATGTCAGATCTAGCTGGGCAATTGTGGTTGTTGTGTCTAGAGGCTTCATCAGGGATCATCCTGCTACTGCCTCAGAGAAATTATTTAATCAGATGAGGCAAAGAGTAGGAGGAGAGTACCAGAGCCAAAAATAGGAGCCAGAAAGCAACGCCCTTGTCCACACGACCCTCCTGGAAATAGTTCTTTAGGCCTTGGACTCCAGTTCAGGTTTTTTGTTGGATCCTCTCAGATATATTTCTGATCTCTCCAACATGGAGAGGCACACCAAACATCCCATTTCTACGAAACAGTTATGAAATACGCACGCAGAAATTAGCTGAGTGACTTTTTCTCGGAAGATGATGCTATTCCCTTTTCCCGGGATGCTTTGTCAAGGCTGCCGTCCCTCTTCAGCCTTTTTCTGCTAACGCCGCTTTCACGGCATGCGTTGTGTCACGCCAAGCGCGGTAGGACCGCTGTGCACAGGCCGGGACACCCGCTTGCCGAGTTTATTTTCTCTTGCTGCGGGCTAATGCTTGGGCGGGGCTGGACCCTCACCGAGTCCCTCTTCCCTCCTCAAATCGAAAGAAAAGACGGGCGGACCTCCCGCCCCTTTTCCTTTCCTCAGCCGTCCTTATTCTCTGATATTCACAGACGCGGGAGCTTTGCCCAGTTTTCCTTTCCACGTCTGCCCCCCGAGCTGCTCGTTTCGGCCATCCTGCGGCGCTCCAGCCCACGCTGCTGCCCGCGGCACCCGGCAGCGCCGCCGCGCTCCCTCCCGCCCGCTCCCGTTGGAGCCGTTTATTCCTACACCAGGAGCTTCCCGTGCCGGCCGCTACACCGGGCTCTAGCTGCTTCCCACCGCGCGGCCGTCCCCTCCCGAGGCCCATCACCTTCCCGACCCGCGGCGGCCCAGCCCGCCCGGAGCCGCCGGGGCGGAGCGGAGCGGGGCGGGCCGGGGGCGGGCCGGGGTGGCCGCGGGCCTTTAGGGCCGGCGGGAGGCGGCGTAGCCCGGTCCCCGCTGCTGCCGGCCCTGCCCTACCTTGTCCTGCTCGGCCGTGCCGTGCCGTGCCCGCCATGGAGGTCGTGTGGGCCGTGGGGCAGCTGGGCGCCGTCTGGCTGGCGGTGGTGCTGGGGCTCGTCATGCTGCCCTCGGCGCTGGGCATCTCGCTGGGTATCTCCGAGGCCTATATGTGGGTGCTGGTGAAGACGCTGGAGGTAGGCGGGAGCTCTGAGGGGAAGCGGGGTGTCCTCTCCCCGGCGCGGTTGCCCGCGGGGCTGTGCCTCGCTCGCTTCCCCGAGGGGAGCCGGGCACGACTCCCTGCGGCCGGGGGTGTGCGGGGATGGATGTCCTGGATATCCCCGAGGAGCGTCTGTCCGCTCCGCTCCCGTCTGTCTCCTCCTGGAGAGGAGAGCGGGTGGGTCGCGTCCTGCCTGGCATCAGCTCTGCCCGGCTTAAAGCCCCCGGGAAAACTGGGGCTCTGCGTTAATTTCTGTAGGCTCTGGAGTGCTCTCCCTGGAATAAAGCTTGTCACCTGAGGCTGTACCGTGGCCTGGGCGAGGCTGTCGCTGCTCGGTGGCAGCTGTGCTCCACCCGGGGCGATGATGCCGGGTCGTGCTCTCGGAGGGGGTGAAACTCTGCTGCCAGCAGTGCTGATGCTCAGAGACGCCCGCTCCCATCCAGAGGAGCGTGTCCAGCACCTCAGTTGCCGTCTGCCCCTAAACTCTCAGGTGTAGCCACTTCCTCGCAGAGGAGCTGCTTTCTGCATGGGGAGTGTTTAATATGTGTGTGAAAACCCTCCCTCTGGAGCTCACGGTAGTGGTGAGGAAGAGTGTTTTTAAATTGCTGGACATGATCAGATTTAAATATTTATTACACTTTTTCCAAGGAGGAGGGGCAGCCAAACCAAAGAAACAGCTGTAAGGAGGAAAAGTGAGATGACTCACAGCACAGAGAGTGGCCATGCAATGTACGTCAGTATGTGACTATGGAGAGTAGATTTTGTCTAATTTTCTTGTTCTCCGAGGTTTTCAGGCAAGCCCTGTTCCTGTATTTCAGTGCCTGGCTAAAAAAAAATCCCACTTATTAAATCAGCATTTGTTAAATGCATCTTGAGTCAAAATGTTTTAAGGCTTTTGGGTGAGAATCTATCTACTCAAAGTGCTTTCTGGGACTGTGAATGGTATCAGGATAACTGTTGAGCAGAGAAGATGCAGTTTTTAGTGGAAAAAGGATTTGAATAGCAGGTAGGAAGTAAAGATCACTCTGGCCTGAGGGAACATTCCAGATGGCCTAGTAAGATAGTCTTGTTTGGATGACTTGTGATGACCTGTGAATAACCACAGTTTGCATTCTTTATTCCTAGATCACTGATCATTATTTTTAGTGTCATCAGATGTTGCAACGAGAGGTGACTCAAAATCTTTTGGGCAAAATTATGGAGAAGTATCTCATGGCATATTGACGGTGGTTAATTGTGAGAGCTCCCTGTTGCCTAAGGGAGGAAATAATGACTTATATTTCAAGTCACCATTACTTTTGCATTAAATGCTTTCTGGAATTGCATGCCACTCAGTATATTAAAAATTATATTAATACATAATTGTATTTGGCATAGATATGCTATGAAATAATGCCTGTATAAAAGAAAAGGCAATAAACAATTGGAAAGTATTCTGAGGAGAGTCAGCTGAGTTGGACTTGCTGTGGCAGAGTGAAGAAGCTCAATTCACCCAGGTATTCTTATCTCAACTTGGTCTCGATTTGCCTGTGAATTCTTTTTCCTCAGAATACTTGCATGGGGATAATCCCTGAAAGGAAGTGGCTTGTTTTGGGATGTCTCCTCTTCCTTGGCTCACAGGTCTGTCTGGGTTAGAAGCCCCACAGAGGCTGATGGTCTGCAGTTAGGTACAAGAAGTGCCTGCAAGAGCACCTGAAGACTTGTAGTATCTAAAGTGTCAATATTAATTAGTGTAATATTGGGAAAAGTACAGTATCCTTGCATATCAGACTTTCAAGAAGTAGGTTATTAAATAATTTGGAAAGATGTACTTCTTTTTATAAGGGATAGTTATTAATAACTTTTGTGTTAACAGTGAAATGTGCTGCTAGCTGGGTGTCCTGAGACTTCCTGGGGTGTTGACTTGAGTGTGCATGTCTTCTCCTGAGAAGAGTTTTTTGGATCTGTGAAGTCACAGGATGCTGCAATCTCTGATGGCTGAGGCCTTTTTCAGCAGTGTTAACTTAATAGCTTCCTTAAGCTTCCTCTTCCGCTCCCAACCCTGGATCTCCCCGGGCCTTTTCCCCTCTTTCCCAGGAGCAGAGTGGGCTCTTGAACCTGCAGTGTTCAGTCAGGATGCTGCTGCTTTTGTTGCCTCTTTAATGGGCCAGATTACAGGAACTGTCTGCAAAGTGGTGGCTGTGCATCCCAGCTGATATCCAGTTGCTCCCTGGCTTTGCCTGTTTATATCCCCTGTCTTGACGTAGTGGAAGGACACAGTGACTGAGGTTTGTTTTCTATGTGGCCTGTGTTGTCAGGTTACAACATCTGCTTTATTAGAGTCAATGTATTTTGAGGGTCCAAGTCTGTCCATAGTTCCGGGACAGTTCTACAGTTTGCTGTGATACCTGTTTCGGTCATATCAGATAAAACAAGACACCCAAGAATGAATCTGTGGTGTTCAGTTGTTGTGTAGGACGTGGGATGGAGCAAGTTGAAGATGGCAGGGGCTTGTGCTTGAACTTTTTCCCTGCCAATTAAAAAAAAAAAAAAAATTCTGCTTGTTTCAGGAGGGCAGAAGCTTGTTCCTGGTGCTGCATGATCCAAGAAAAGGGAGGGGAAAGCTTCTTTTAGGAACAAAGTGTTTTTGTACTTTGACCATCTGACATTTCTGACAAGGGACATCAGTTGGTGCACAATAGATTTTTCTTTCTGCTCAGCTGCCTCAGCAAGCACATGCTGCTAAGAAAAATGCAGCTTGTATAGATGAGGATGTGCTGCTGTTGGGTTGCATTTGACCCTTAAGTACTGCACTAGAGATTACCAGCTTTACATTGATATATTTTTTCCTATGTGATTGTATTTTTTTTCAGTGTGATATGGGAAAATGTGTAGTAAGTTGTGCTAAAGAAGTGCAGCAGACAGACCACTTGCTATTTGAAAGCTTGCTTCCCCCATCATTTGAGTATTCCTGAAAGTGCATTAACTTGCTTCTGAATTACCTTACCAAACTCAGCAAACTTTTAGGAAATTGCTCATTTTCTCTTATGCCTTTCCTTCTGGTGTTAAGGTAGAAGGATTTCTGGCACCATGCTAGAATGGTTTTTTAAAATGTGGGAGTAGTGCTACAGAAACATCTCCAGTAGCTGTTTGCCCCTACGAGGAGCTGGTCTGGACTAGTCACCTGCTGTCCTGATGCTTGTGAAGTCACTTGTCACAGAAATATTCCCTACTGCTGTGTTGCTGGGGACTGTCTCTTGCAGTCATTGCAGCATGCTGCATTGCTCCCTGTTTGTTTTTCAACATCAGCAGATAGCTTCCAGTTTTAAATTTAGTGCATCTTTACCTTTTGGTCTAATTTTGGTCTGTCTTAATCCAGTGCTTCTTGTGAACTCTTAATGTGATTTGGGGCTGTCAGGACCCCTTCGAACATGCCATTGGAGCTGTCCTGCCAAACACGGGAGAATCCTGCCTTTCAGCAGGTCCTTTGTCTTTCATTGAGGCCCACAGAGCAGCCACTGTCACAGAGGATCAGTTTCTCTATTTCCATCAGATTGTAGAAAATCTGGAGGACTGTTTTGAGCTGTGTGTCTATATATTTGGCAGTAGCAATGCACCCCAAAAGTGATGATCTCTGCTGGATGGATTGCAGAACACCTTGTTAAATACTTGGGGGTTTCTTTTCCAGTCTGTTGGAGGTTTTTTTGGGGTGTGCCTTGATGCCTGAGGCAGTTGAGTTGTCAGCAACACTTTGTACAGATTCCCCTGCTTGCCCTTTCTAGTGGGAAAAATCTCTTCTGTTTTTTAAACTGTGCAGTGCATAATTCTTGTGAAATATTAAGAGACGAGAGAGCCTGAGGGAAGTGAGGTCTTTAGGTCACATTCTTGTCAGGAAACAACCAACCTGGCTATTAACTAACATCACATTATTGTCTATTTCTGGTTTGTTGATGACTGCAAGCACTTTTAGTGCACTCCCCAGTCTCTCGAGGCTTTTTGTGGGGCTTGCAGTGAGCAGAGAGAGTGCTTCTTGTGTGGCTGGTTTTGTTAGCTGTAATGCACAGCAGATGCTGCACTTGTAGGTGTTTTTCATGTCCTGTAACTGATCCATCAGGGTTTAACAGCAGCCTCTTGTAACAGAAGCAATTTCTAATACTTTATTTTGCTGCCTGTAGGGAATGTATTTTTTGCTAGACTACAGTGTAAGTATTATTCTGTAGCTGCAGGTTAAGCCCAAGTTCCTTGTGTTGCAGATAACCTTGGCGGTATGAATGGACCTAGGTGTGAGTTAAAAAGGACCTCTCAGTGCCTCTGGTCAAACTGGAGATCCTGGCTGTGCAGGGAAGGTGGGATGGACTGTTACTCTTGTCCTAGGTATGCCAGGCTGTAGCTTCTTCCCATGAGTCACCATCAGGATTGTGTGTGGTGCCCAGTATGAAGGTGGGGAAGGGAGAAGGAGGGGACAAAAGCTGTTAAATAGATGAATCACTGTGGGCTTTGACTGCTGCTTGTGTAACTCGCTGGCCTGGGCAGCAAGCTTTGCTGACTAATGTCATTGCACAGAGTCAATGAAGGCCTCTGTCTGTGTAATTGCTATCCTTCAAGGACTGCTGGGCAGAGGAGAATCCGAGAGCTCTGCAAGCTGCCAGCTCAGATGGTAATGAGAAGCATGTCATGAAAACATGCCTGATGTGAGTGATGCACCCTTGTTTACAGGGCTCACACTGACTTTTGGAAAAGTATTTTAGCAAATTTTAGGAAGTAAATCCCCAGCCTGTATTAATGTAGACCCCAGTCCTTTGAAGGCCTTTATGTATGTTTACCACAGATCTAAAAATCTAGAGTCCTTGCACATCAGTAAGTTTGGCAGAGTTGGGCATTGCCCTCTGCTGTGGTTGCATCAATAATTAATGCACTGTATTCCAGGTCAACAGCTCTTGTCTGAAACTGCTCTCAATTTTACAGCAGGTGAACAGTGTTCATAAGCAAATACTGTTAAAAAAATAACAGCAGCTGTGCTCAGAGCTTGCCTTGAAGTGAGAGTTTGTGAAGCTGTTGTAAAAGAAGCTGCTTGGCATTCCTTTTGCTGATACCATTGGTGTTATTCTGTAAAGCTGGACTCTTAATTGCTCACTGGATACCTGTTCGCCAGGAAGGACTTGCTGTGCAACTCATGTGTGCAGAAGAATTTGGGAAGCTCCTTGGAGGAAGTGCCAAGGGTTTCCCATCAGAATGAGAAGTGCACAGGAGATGAGGGAAGACCTTTTGCCCTGACTTGGAAATGATTGCTCCTCATGGTGGTGGTGGTGGTGTTCTTGCTTCACACAAAACAACCCAATAACTAACATGCAGATTTTGCTGTGCTAAACAACGTGGCATTGTGTGGGATGTGCTCTGCAATCTTTCTGTTGTTACTGAGGTTTGGAGGGATTCCAAGGAGGATTTCTCACCTCAACTAGCACATAAACTTTTGGCTCTGATCTGGTGGTTCCTTTGAAAGAGGAACACCAGTGGTCTGTCTCCATGTGATAGCAGATTTCTGTCATCTCTCCCTTCTGAAAAATCATCAAACATTAAGTCAAAGGTGATGTAAAGGTGATAAATGAGGTGAAAGGTTAAGCCCCACTTCTTACGGGGGTGAACAGGACAACACTGAGGTGTTCCTAATGATTTGTCTTTTGATCCCAGCAAAGAATGTCTAGAGGTGCTTTCAGGAACTGACATGTCTGGTTTGGCTTTGGAGATAGTTAGACCTCAGAAGCAAAAATCACACATTTACAAGAGATATCAAAAGCCTTCCTAATTCCAGATAAGACAGTTGCCAAATAGACAACTGTGTACCTCAAGTACTGCATAGGTCTTCTGTGTGTGGCAGTTGCTTAGTGATGGGTCAGTGAAACTGATCTTTTGGCCACTTTGGTTTGTTTTTTTTTTTTTAAGGTGCTGATAAATTAGAGGCCTTTTCCAGGAGGATAAGGAGGGAGAACTTTTCAGGGGAAAGTTGATGTTTTCCTTGCCTAGTAAAAGTGTGGTATCTTCAGATTCTGCATTGTGTAATTAAAGCATCCAAGCTACTATGTTATCAGCAGCTAGAATACTAAAGTTTCAAAATCAGACTTGTGGTGATGTTTGTGGTTCTGGTATCATGCTGTTTTCTAACTTGACATTTTCAGTCCAGTGGGTAGCCCCATTGTAAAGCTATTTTTAATCTGTTCAGGAGCCTGGTGTTTTATACTTATTCTCCAAAACTGCTTCAAGAATCCCTACTAAAAACACAGGTCTGCACCAAGGTCCTTGGGACTGCCAGCTCAGCACCAGCTGGGAAAAGCCACTTAAAATTGTGCCAGTGTTACTGAAAGATCCAAAAGACTTGCCAATCTGCTTTTTTTTCTCATTTCCTGAGTAGAAGGGAGGCTATGGCTTATAATTGTTTCATGCTTTGATCTCTAATACACAAACATATTGTTTTCCCCTCTGTGGGGTGGATCAGCTCACATTGTGATAGCTCTTTGTAGCATAACATTGTCCTTCAGCATAGGAGCCAGCTGAAGCAGTGATGGATGGCACATGTCCCTGACTAGCAGGAAGGAAGGGGAATTGCATTACTGTCGGTGGTGTCTCTTTTTTTTTTTCCCAGCCTGGATATAAACAAGCTTTTCACTTGATCAAAGTTGAGATTCTGGCTTTGATGGTACTGCCTGGGAATACATGAAAAAAATTAGATATTAAGTAAAAAATTCCCATTTCTTGCTCCTTGGTTGCTGAAATACACATAGTTTTTGGTAATATGATGGATTGAGGTAAAAAGAAAGCTGACAGAGGACTTGTTTGCTGTGTCATCTGGTAGATGTGGGTCCTTAGGAATGCCCAAATGCTGCTGACCAAGAGGGAGAGCTGATCTCATCATTGCCTATTTTACCAAGTGTGCTTAAATCCCCTGAGAGACCTGGCATGGGATGTAAAACTGCCTCAGCCATTGACTTGTGGAGCACAAGTCATCTGTCCCCTGGCATGCTCTGTGCAACCTTTGTACAGGCTGTCACACTGGTGTCAGGCTCATGGCAGCACTCCCATTCCTGGGAAGGCACGAGTAGAGGGCAAAGGGAACTGTCCTCTCCTGGCTTTCTTTGCCACTGCTCCCTCATCCCCCAGGTGGGCTGCTACACCTTTCTGGAGTAAGGTGGACCTGAGGAGCAAAGGTCAGACCACTTAGGAAGAAGGAATGTGCTTTTCTGAATAGGGCTGATAAATGCATCTGAGCAGTAGAAACTGACTTGAGTTACATGACCCTGCAATTTCTCTGCTTTGGGAAGATTGCACTGCCTCCTTTGTGTAGCAAAATGTCAAAAGATACTGCAGTACAGGGGGGTGTTGCAAGCTTTTGGGCATTACAAAGGCCTGTCTCCATAAACCTGTGTCCTCATGATTTGTGCTGTGGCTCAGGCTTTGACAGTCTAGCATGAACCCATAACTGCAGGATTTCTGTAGCAAGAGCTTTCTGTAGGGAGTGTTGCATTCTCTTTCTGAGCACCAAACAAACTGTTCTTCCAGGTTTTGGTTATCTCTTTGAGAGGATTTGAAAGGCAAAAACTTTTTTTTTTTTTTTTTTTTTTTTTTTTTTTTTTTTTTTTTTTGCTGGTGTGCATGGCTGAAACCATTAATCAGATATGCTCTCTTAGCTGTTGTGTAGATTTTAATTCATTGAATGCAGTGGTTCAAGTCTGGTCAGAAATGATTATGTTAATGTATTTGCTGGTCCCTCTGCACCCCCAAAAGCATTCCATAGGCAAAATGTAAAATGACAGTGCTGTGAACAGGTTCTTCCTTGAACAGTGTTTTGGTTTGGTATTCCCCAGAACTTTTATGGTCACAGTACTGCTAAGAATGATGTGTAGCCAGAAAGTGACTGAAAGTACTTGAGTACTACAGAAAGAACTGAGTTATTTCTGCAGTTAAAATTAATTCCTGGAAGAGCTATTGCCTTAGCAGCAGCAGAACGGGGAAAATGAGTGACTGTATTGGCAGGGTATGTTGTGATTCAGCAAAACCTGATAAAGTAAGTGGTACTGGCTCATACTGGGAAGTTATTTGGTGGAGATAATGGCATGAATCAGGATGGTGACCTTTCAGAGGGGAAATATATCTCCTAATGTCCCACAGCTCATTTGGAGGGGAAAGGTGGAAAATGCATGGTTTAATGTGGGGCTGGGTTCTTCCTGTGCAGACCAAGCATCATCTGTATGCTCCTGTAAAAAAACAAAAACAAACAACAAAACAAATACCAAAGAAAACTTTGATACTGATTAAGCTATTATGATTTGACCATGATAATATTCCTGATCTCTTGATATGAACTCATTTCTACTAGTCACCTCTCTGTTTTGAAAATGCCCATTATAACAGTGTTCTTAGAAATATAGAAAGGAGTTTTTGGAGGAGGAATTGATGTGGGTAATGGGGAACCACTGAATCAGCCTTATTTGGCTGAGCTTTCCGTCCCTTAACAAAGCTGCCATGTGGGGAAAGGAAGGATTCAGGCCAGAAAGGCTACTCTGACATCACAGGCTTTGGGGTGGAAAAAAGATTATAATTGTTAACCCAGTAAAAACGAAGCCTGAGATAGAGGGCTATATAAAAACTCTCTGGAACTGAGTCAGATGGAGGTCAAGAAACTATTCTGCCCTGAGAACAGGTTAAACTGGCTCCAGCCTCATCAGGGCTGGAAATGAGACAAAGTCTCTTGACTCTGTCCTGCTTTTGCAGGAGCCAGAGCAGCTGGGAAGCTTTGGCACTTGCTGGAGAGCAGAGTTTACCTTATTCCCTATTTCAGTCTTATTCTCTCAGACCACCCATAGGAAAAGAGCAGGTAAACCCCAGTGAGCTGGCAGCCTTTCCCAAGGCAGGGGAAGGGGTTCTCTGTAGCTCATTCTAAAGCTGGTGAATTGGCCTGTTTTTCTGCTGCTCAGAGTTTCAGAATGAGAGCTGAGAGAGTTGGGACTGTTCAGCCTGCAGAGGAGAAGGCAACTGGAACACGTTGCCCAGAGAAACTGGGAACTCTCCATCCCTGGAGGTGTTCAAGACCTGGCTGGATGGGGCTCTGAGCAACCTAAATTGGGTAGGTGTTCCTGTCCATGGCAGGGGATTTGAACTAGGTGATCTCTAAGATCCCTCCTAACCCAAACCATTCTACCATTCTGTGGAGGTGCCAAGAAACAAGCAGTTGCAGAGTCAAGGGAAATGTCAGATTTGTTCAGCTTGGAAAATTCTTGGGTGAAATCCTTTTCGGGTTGAGTCTGAATTTAATTGAAACTCCCCATGACTGCAAATGCTATTTTTGGTTTTTAGTGAAATCAGCTGTGTGCAGGCTTCAGTTTTTCACTTAACCCAGTTAGGACTTTTTTGGGTTCTCTTGCTTCAGTATGATGAAACTACTCTGAAAGAAGACAGGCTGGGTTGTGATGTGTCTGTCAGCTTTGTGGACACAGCTGTGTTTTCTGTGTCTGGCTCAGCTCCTAGGGCTTTCCATGCAGCCTGGACTCAGTGGCTTCTTTGGCAGTAGCAAGGCTGACAGAGGCCTTTCAGGCTCCTGGTGACTGTGTACCTGAAACAGGTGTGGAGCACTGAGTTGGCTCTCTAAAGACTGAAAGCAGAGTTGGGAAGTACTGACTAGCACTGAGTGTTGTTTTGTTTTGTTTTTTTAATTATTATTAATTACTTTGAGTTTCTTCGTAAGAACTGCGTATGGGTTTGGGTTTGTGGACACGTCTGAGGAATATGAATGGTGATTACCTGGTAAAGATATTGTTTGAAAATTGTGACGTGTCTTTGACTAACTGTTGGTTTATTTGGTGACTTTTTTCCTTAAGTGAGTACTGCATTTGTGAAATTAAGATTTTCTTTCTGTTCAACAGTGGGCCACAATCCGGTTACAAAAAGGTGCCAAAAAGCTGCAGCCGCAGATGCCACGGACTCCTACTGCTAATGGTGAGAGCTGGGGAAAAAGTCACACTGATGAGACTCGTTCTGGGATGTTGGACCACTGAGGCCTTCTCAAGTGAAGCAGTTAAATGTGTGCATGAGAGAACTGGAGACTAGGGGGGATGTTACATACTCACTGAAAGTCATGGTTTATTCTCAGGCAGCTGCTCACTCACTGCCTTAGCAGGACTGGGGAGAGAATCACAAGGGTAAAAGCCTGAAAACCCATAGGTTGAGATAAAGACAGTTTAACAGGGAAAGTAAAAGTCACACACACAAGCAAAGCAAAGTAAGGAATTAATTCCCTGCTTTCCCATGGGCAGGCAGGAAAGCAGGATCCCATCATGAATAACAGTATACACCATCACTCCAAATGGCCTGCTTTCTTCCTTCTTCCCACTTCATACCCTGAGCATGATGCCATATGGTTGGGAAGATTCCTTTGATCACTTTGGGTCACCTGTCTGGGCTGTGTCTCCTCCCACACTCCCAAGCACCCCCAACTTCCTCATCAGCCTGGCTGTAGGAAAAACAGGAAAGCCCCTGGCTCTGTAAATCCTGCTCAGCAATAACAAAAACATCTCTATGTTGTCAACTGTGTGTTCAGCAGAAATCCAAAACAGCCCCATACCAGCCACTGTGAATAAAATTAACTCTACCCCGATGAAAACCAGCACACTTATGTACCTAATTGTTTTGCAATGCAAGAGGCTAGCAAACGGTTCCTGCAGAATAAAATGCTGCTTTTACAGGCTTGTACCAAGTTGTTGAAAAATCAGGGTATGAGGAAATGAAAGGTATGAAGCAACATAAAATTTAACAAAACAAATAGAGCTTTATATGGAGACTGTTCTCAGTTGATGGAGATTTTTGTATTTAAAGATGAGGTTAATTTTCTTCTTGAAATTTGTCTTTACCCTGATGCTTGCAGGATTGCTGGCCAGCTGTCTTAATCCTAACAGTTTTAGAGTACACTCATATTCTCTGAAGAGATCCAAGAGTTTGTTGGACAGCACTTTGCTTTCCAAAACTCAGTGCTTTGTCTGTGGTAGGACTGCAAGTTGAAAGTGTGTGGTGGGCTACTTGTCTTTTTTCAGTCTGCTGCTATTGACCTTTTACCCTCTGGAGTTAGTATCAGTGTTTGCCAAACTTCTTACACTCACTGTAGAAAGACAGCTGAAAAGTTGCTTCATCTTTCTTCCTTTAACCTAGTTTTGAAATTAGTTCTTTAACTGTATCTTAACTCATATTGTGTGTGACTTGTGGTAGACTGTAGTAGGTCAGAGTTGGCTTAAAGACTTTGGAGCCATGAGAGAAGTCTGAGTTTGCCCAGGAAATAGGAGAAGGCTGAACAAGGGGCTGAGCAAGGCATTGCAGCCAGCACTTGGTTTCCTCTTGGTTCCTGAATGCTTCAGTTTTGTTATTCACTTGCTCTGTTTTGACAGCATTTGGCAGCAGTGTGAGCATTTTCTGTGTGCTCCTTCCTTAGGCTGCACAGCTGGAAGCAGGCCCAGCCTGCCAGTTAGCAGACAAGTCACTTGTTACCTGAGCCTGTGGATTAGCTCATGTGAACATGATGCAGCAGTGGGGGACTGAATTGCTGAGCTGGGTATGTGTGTTTCAGCTCAAAGGGATATCCTTATCAGTACTGCAAACACTGGGATTGCACTGTCTGCAGGCCAGGCATGGAACTGGCTTCCATGGCAGCAGATGCAACTCTCAGCATCTGTGATAATAAACTGGAGGTGCTGCACAGCAGTTCTGAAGACAGGTTAATACTTGTCTTGCTTAATTGCTTACTTTCAAGTGTCTGAGAAAAAGTACATCCTATATCACTCACCAGTGTCCTGAAAGTTGTGGGTATTTTTGGGAGGAAGGGGGAAAGGCAAAGTTAGCAATCCTTTCAGCTAATTGTCAGGGACATGTTGTTTGCTTCCCAGGCGTCAGTGAGGCAGGAAGATACCCTTTTTCTTCCTGTAAGGCTGATGGTGCCCCATCACATCATGGGCCAGTGAGATGGCAAGAGACCCTCCTGAGCTGCTTTAGCTGCACAGTAGGAGCTGTCATCCTCCTAGACATCTGGTTCTTCTTACACATAATTGTTTCTTCTCTAGTAAAGACACATTAAGGGAGAGATGTCCTAGCTAGTAGATTGTTCTTTGAGCTATCCTAAAGAAAAAAAAAAAAAGGCTACAAGTAGCTATTTCTCTTGTGTGCAGCTGAGGGATGTGTTGTGCTAATATGAGCTGTGGTTCAGAACCTGCACTAAGTTGACTGTAGTTCACTGTCTGGAGGACCATTAAAGACAGTAAAAATGGCCTGAGGTAATTCATATAGATGATTGCATGCAGGCTACATTCAAGCAGTCTTATGGTTGGGGATACACATCACAGTCTGAATGATAGTCTGAAGCCCTTTTCAATGTCCTTTGTATATCCAAAATAAAAAATTAAATCCTTTCCCCTCTGGAGGTGGCTCTTTCTGCTGGAAGCTGGAGTCTTAAATGTTCTTTACTTGAGAAAGCATGGGGAGATGTGTGGTGCCAAGCTGTGCTCCATATCCTGCTCTTGGGAATTTTTTAAGCATAAGAGTAACTGACTTGTGATTAGGAGGTTCCTGGCTGTGGAAGAAAGTACTTGAGGGCCAGGGAACAGGTGTAGGTCTAGCAGTGTATTATATGAGTTGGTGTCCCCTGAGGT